>NC_081815.1:19309375-19662500 GCF_030704535.1 Vitis vinifera | reverse complement strand
GTATTTGCAGAGCTGGTAGGTAAGGTTTTTTGCATCTTAGATCTGTATGGATCTATCTTTCCAATAAGCACCAAAACCACATGGAATATTTAACATCATAAGTTGATTATAGGCAAAAAAATAAATTGTACAAACTCAAGCAAAGCCATCCAGTAAAAGAACTTGCCTGAATGGTATTATGTGCAACATATCGTTGCCTACTTTTGTGAAAGCTAACATCCACACGTTCCCAAGGTACTTGGGTAAGGCCTTGAATCATTTCCTCTGCATATAAGAAAGAAGACTACTCAGAAAATAAAAAAACAGGAAAGGAAAAAAACTTTGTAACTCGTGGCATATGTATAAAACAATGTTGACAGAGCATGTGTGAAGATGAAATACATTGTTAAGTACTCAAGCACAAACAAAGTATGACATGAACAGAAAAAGGTTGCATGCAATTTGTACTATATGGCATCAAACAATGTCAACAAACTGCATATATGAAGATGAATGAAACTCATGGCTAATCATTCAAAGTAACCACACCCACACACACAAAAGAGTGGAAAATATGAGAGATTTAAAAATATATATTTGCAAAATATTTTAATGATCAATCCAGAAATGCATAATTTCAGAATAGTTAGTTTCCTAATTTAGGGGATCTGCTACATAGTTTCTTTTTTCTTCTAAAAAACTCTATATAGCCTTGTATTCTATCAGATTATTAATGAGAAATATCCAGAATTCTTTCATAATAGTGCACATGGCATAAAGCTGGTTCCCCACTGAAATTAGTGTTTTTTTTTTTTTTTTTTGGGGGGGGGAATTCTAAATTGCCAAGTCTATGTTCTTCATTCACTAGCTTTCATTATCAGTGCAGTTTGAAGAAACCTGATGTTGAAAGTCAGCAGAGAGGATTCATTGTTGCTTTGGATGCCAGCACATGAGATCCACCCCTGCAGATTACCACATATAAGCTGAACAGACAAAACTTCCTTTGATGATCACAGTCCGTGAAGTTGTTTATTTGTCAAAAGGGTAAGATTGGTTGATTGGTTCGACCAAAGCAGCCAAGGAGGACAACCCAGCATTTCAAAGAATTCAATGATCATGGTATAGTTGATCAATTTGATGGAGCCTGAAATTGGTCAAACCTATTTGTTTCTCCCTATGGCTAAGGAGCTTTGGGATGCTGTCATGGACACTTACTCTAACCTGGGCAATTCAGAACAGATATATAAGATTTGGGCAAAGATCAAAAAGCTAAATCAAGGTAATCAAGGTGTTAACAAATATTACAACACTCTAAAAGGTCTGTGGCAAGAGCTAGACCTGTTCTATGATTTTGAATAGGGCTGTGCAGCAAATAGAGCCGATACAAAAAGATTCTGGAAAGATACAAAGTATTTGAGTTCCTAGCTGGTCTGAATAAGGATCTTGATGAAGTACAGGGACATATTCCTGGTAAGGAGCCGCTGTCATCTACCAGAGAAGTATTTGCAAAGGTTCATAGAGAAGAAAGGCGCCAAATTGTGATAATAGGAAATCCAAACCCCTTAGTTGCTGAGAATTCTGCATTGGTTTCAAAAGGACCTCACACAAAACAGACTGGAGATTAGAGAAATTCAAAGAAAGAAGATAGGGCTTGGTGTGATTACTGTCACAGACCTCAGCACATTCGTGAGACTTTTAGTTGGAAGTTGCATGGAAAACTAGAAAATTGGAAGAACTATAAGTCTACCAACAAGGACAACCAAGGCTTATAAAGTCAAAGCGGATGGACAACAAGTTAAGGAGAATTTTGGGGGAAACACCGAGACACATCTCTTCAGTAAGGAACGGTTGGAGTAGCTGTATAAATTTCTAAATCATTCTCAACCCACTAATTCCTTATCTTCTTGCCCTCTAGACCAAAAAGGTAATTTCTCATCAATCTTAAGTGTTCTTTCCAATAAGAAAAGACCATGGATCATTGATTCAGGTGCTACTAATCACTTGACAAGTCTTTGCAATATCCATGCCCTGGTAATCTGAAATAAAAATCGCCGATGGTTCTCTTTCAACAATTGTAAGGAAAGGTTCAACTCCTATCTCCAAAAATCCAGTTCTAAATTCCACACTTCAGATTGCTAATCTTTCCTGCAATTTATTATCAATCAGCAAATTAACAAAAGACTTGAATTTTGTTGTTAGATTCTTTCCTTCTTATTATGAATTTTTTTTTTTTTTTTTTTTTTTTTTTATCAGACCTTATTATGAATTTCAAGAGCTACATTCATGGAAGATAATTAGCAATGCTAGAGAACGTGAGGGACTCTACTACTTTTAAGATGAACTTGACTTGCATGGACCAGCTCAAACGACAAGTTGTAATTTTTCTCTTTCTGTTGAGAATGACAATATGTTATGGCATCCTAGGTTAAGCCATCCTAGTTTTTCATATTTGAAGAACTTGTTTCTTTTGTTATTCAATAATAAAGGTCCATCTTTGTTTCAATGTGAAATTTGTTAATTGACTAAACATCATTGTTCTTTTTTTCCTTCGCAGCCACACAAAGCATCCAAACCATTCAAGCACAAAATGGTTCATAACCTTTGTTGATGATTATTTTTATATGTTTGGGTTTACTTATTGAAAGAAAAATCCAAGACCAAGAAAACCTTCAAAAACTTCCATTCCATGATTAAAACTTGTGGGAAAATGCATGTTTTCTTGTAAAACAGAAATTATAGATTTAGAATATTTTTTGTATTACTTGAATCTCTCATTTATAGGGATGCAGTCAGGATAATTTGAATCCCTGATTATAAGGATGCAGTTAGACCTAAGAAATGATTTTTTGTTTCACAAAGGAAATACACACTTGACCTTCTCAAGGAAATCGGTATGCTCGGATGTAAACTAGCTGAAACTCCTATTGAACCTAACCATAGGTTAGGATTTGCAACTAAATGTGTTCCAGGAAATAAAGGAGGATATCCAAGGTTAGTTGGAAAACCAATCCATCATTCTCATTATAAACTAAACATTGCTTTTGTGATTAGTGTGATTTGTCAATTAATAAATTCTCCATGTGAAAAACACTTTGAGGCAAAATACCGAGCACCTAGATTCTCTAAGAAAAGGTTTATGATACATTGATATTATTTTGACAGGTGACAACGCGACATAAATGGAAAGACTTAAATGGATTCTAGCTAGGGAATTTGATATTAAAGATCTTGGACTGTTGAGATATTTCTCAGGTATGGAGATTGTTAGATGTAAGAAGTGAATTTTGGTTTCACAAAGAAAATACTCACTTGACCTTCTCAAGGAAATCGGTATGATAGGATGTAAGCTAGCTGAAACTCCTATTGAACCTAACCATAGGTTAGGATTTGCACCCAAATGTGTTTTGGGAGGTAAGGGAGGATATCAAAGGTTAGTTGGAAAACTAATCCATCATTCTCATTCTCAACTAAACATTGCTTTTGTGATTAGTGGGATTAGTCAATTTATTCTCCATGTGAAAAACACTTCTGAGGCAAAATATTGAGCACTTAGATATCTAAAGGAAGCTCTAAGAAAAGGTTTCTTTTTTCTGGTAAAGAAGAACAAATGCATGTTGAGGCCTTTACAAATGCAAACTCAAATTAAGAAACAATCAGCCCAACCAGACATCTAACCCGAGGTATTCAATCCAAGCCCAACCCAACCTCATTTTTCTAAACTCGGGTTAAATTTAGGTCGGTTGAGCTAAACTTAGTTAGTCAAGTTAAACTCAAGTTTATCAGGTTAGAATTGGGTTGGTCTGGTTGATTGGGTTGCATGATTCAAAATCCATGCATAGTGGTTCTTAAAAAACTTTTTTTGTATATATTTATACCAAAATTTAAATAGTAAATAAGACAAAACTTCGAGATAACAATAAAACAGTAAAATAAACTTATGGATCTTTCTAAAAAAATAAAAAAGTATATGATATAATTATAATTTGATTTTTTTTCTTTAAAATCTAAAAAGAAAATGAATATTATTACATAGAATAATAAACATTACAAATATTATAAAAATATTAAATCAGATTCAGGTTAAAATAAGGTTGTCCGAACCTTAGCCCATGCCCAATCCAAATTGAGTTCAGGTTGAGAAAACTTAACCTAAGCTCAACACGAATATTGAAAATGTTTGCCCAATTCCACCTAAACATCAAGTTGGGTTTGGGTTGGGTCGAACCAACCCGCCTAAGTTGGACCCCTATTTCTTATGCATAATTTTGTAATAGTCAATTCCTAATTTTAGGGGATTTGTAACTTAGTTTCCTTTTTCTTCCACAACTTTGTATGTGCATAAATAACCATCATATTATTAGTGAGAAATATACAAAATTCTTACATAATCATGCACAAAAAATGTTATACATGACAACAAAATGTTGAATGCAATTCTAATCGCATAATGAACAATCTTGTGCTATATTCTTGTAGAAATTATAAATTAAAAAAAAATGGAATAAGACAAAACTTCATAAACAAGAATCCAAAGAAACTTCCTTTTGCACCCGATGTGGTGAATGGGATTTCTATAAATACAACTTGTTGGGGGATATGTTGTGCAGGGAAGTAGTGGTGCGTATTGGGGACAAGCACAATGCTATCATAAATGATCTACTTTGGTGAATACTTTGAGTCATGGTGACATACTGCTTACCCTTGCAGCAGTGGGTATTGGGATATGGATACCACTATTATGAGGGATCAATCACTAATTGAAAAGTTTGAAGAGAAAACACCATCAAAATGCTGACTCTCTCTCTCCCCCACCCCATGAGGGATCTATTAGTAATGAAAATTTTTGAAGAGGCATCCAACAATTCATCTCAACCAATAGTAGATCCATTTCCCTTTGATTGTCTTGGAGTGATATATAACTCTCTCTCTCTCTCTCTATCTCACACACACACACACAAAAGGTTGTGCTTAGATTCAATAAGTTCTTCTACAACTTTCTTTAGACTTGTACATAGCCTCAATAAAAGGGGAAAATAAACAAGAGGTGAGGTTCAAACTCACCACCTTCAATAAAACAAGGCTCTAATACTATGATAAAGCTACAGTTCAACTAAAAGCTCAAGATTTTAGGCAGTGGTCCAGAAAAAGTATATCAAGCTTATTTGGCCTATTACCCTAATAATTTCATTACAAGAGCATTTAATGGTTGACCTTTATTATTATTAGAGACTTGCTCCTAAGCTTTTGTGCAATTGCATTATCTTCTTTATCAAGTTACCTCCCTATTGTGCTCATTTGTTTTTGTTCTTTTTTTTTTTTTCATTATTTCACAAGCATAGAGTCCCCCATCCCCTCACCCCTCACCCAACCCACAAAATGATTCATTCTTAGCATGACATCCACGTCTTCTTGTGCTCTTATTCAATAAATTCCTCCTTGCTACTTTCTTCAATGTGTCGTGTCATGGCAATAATCGGTTGATTGTCAATATGATGAGAAGGAGTAGCCTTTTGGATCATATTATGTGTACTTACTTTTCTTATTTTATGGTTGTTCAGCCACTAACTTTTCTAAAAGCTTTCAAGCTAATACCCCTCCCATTGTTAAGCCACCAACTTTCCTAAAAGCTATCAAGGTAACACCGTCCTTTATTGTGGCCCCATATCCACACATGGAGATACAAATCAACAACAAATAGATTATAAACAGTAGGAGAGGCTCAAACTCAAGACTTCTAGTTAGCCATAGCTTTGATACTATTTTAAGTTACTATGATGGGGGAAAGCCTTTTAAAGTTTATTCAAGGAAGAAAGGGAAGACTTAAGCAAACTTTAAGTAGGATTAATATTAATTAGAATTGAATAGGGATTGGTATTTGTTGGAGTCTAATTAGGATTAGCTAGTTGAGTTATAATATAATTAGAATTTGAGTCATGATAGGTTATTAGAGTCCTAGTAGACTTTGGATGTTATAATTAGAATTAGAATCATAATAGGTTATTAAAGTCCTAGTAGACTTTGGATTTCTTAGAGAAGCCTATAAATAGGCTAATCAATGTAAATCAAAGGAATGAATTTGATGAATAATATTATACTTTCTTTTATTGCAAGGTTGCAACCCTCAATGGTGAGACTCCATTGATTTTTCTTCTAGGTGAGACTCCTAGAAGGCCTTAGTGAGACTCTAAGGTTTTCCATCTTTTCTTCATTGTTTCTTCTTTCTCTCTATTTTTTATCTTATAATTTTCTCTACCATAAAGTTTATTCCTTGTTCCTCTCCTTACACCCTAAAAATAAAACCCTAGCCCACCTACCCTTGAGTGTAGGCAACTATCCTAGGGTTGTCCTACATCATACTAACTTTGCTAAAAGCTTAAATTATTAAGATAACATATCCACAATATTTATCAGGCTAGCAATGGTTTCAATGTATTTCCAATTATCACATTTTCCCCAGATTATGAGTGATGAAACTCAAATATAAAAATAATCATGAAAGTGTGGTCACACATGGGAAGGAAAGTTAAATGAAGGGTAATAGCTAATACACATTTTTTTCTAGTTGTCTCATCCCTTGGCATCTCTATTGATGTCAGCTAGGTAGATGACACAGACATATTAACATTACAAGTGAGGATAAAATTAGTGAAAACAAAGATATATGGAGAGAAACTGTGGCATTGCTTCTTTCTACAGTTTCTTTTTTTTTAACTTTTCTTTCTTGTAATTTGTTGTGCTTCCATCTTTAATAAATATATATTTTACTTCTTGATAAGAACAATATATTGCACCACGTCCATTTCCAAGAGACACCAATCCTTTATTGGCCAGCTCATTCTTCAATTATGTAAATATTTCAATCCATGCAAGGATCCAACAGTAAAGCAAATGGCCTAGCACTTTAAATTGACAGAATATACTTCCTAATTAAAGTTAGGAAGTTTGACAAACCTTCAATATCAGTTGTTTGGTCTCCAGCAATGGAAGAGGCCTTATTATGGAAGTCATCAGTAGTTTCTCTCTCGATATATACAATATGTGGGTACTTTTCATCCTTCACAAGATGATTAATCTAGAAATGATAAGGGTTAAAAAAAAAAAAAAAAAAAAAAAACATTACAGAGGGTTCAGCATGGTACAAGAAACATTCATTCAAGAGTCATGAGATGTATATAAGTCAATCTAAAGGAGGGGAAGAATTCACCTTTGGAAGTTCATCTTGGCGCCGGATCGATGATGTACTCCAACCCACAACATCTTAATATCAGTGAAGATAAACAATAAATTATATAGAAGGGTAATACAGTTCAATACTTAAGAAATTGAGAGTTTAAAACTTATTTTTAACCAGAAAAGGATACGATCATAGTTTGCATTTGCATACGCAACACGGCGCTTGAAAGAACGCAAAGCTGATCTATACAGGTCATAAATGATAACATTACAATTATGTTGTGATAAAAATTCAATCTTGGTGCTATTAATTACTTTATTGTGTATCAATCAAAACTAACATGAATTTTAGGTCATCAGAATCATTAACCATTTGGAGGAGAAGGGGAGGTCTCCCGTCATCACTGTCAGTGAGGAAGAGATGCTTTCCAGACCTCCCAGCTATCCAGTGTGCAGTCTGTGATGCTCTTTTCTCCAGAAAAGGAAGACCACAAAGGAATGGAAGCTGTGGGAACAGAGGCAACAGAAATTTTGTAACAAACTAATAAGCAAATAAAATACATGCAACATAACAAGAATTTCTAAGCGTGCTGGAAGGATAAAATAGAAGTTTAACTTCTCAATCTTGTAGCCCATTTATTATAATCTCAATCTACTCCGGGTATCATCATTTCAATACTCATGCCAAGCATGTAGCACTTTCTTGAGTACACACATCGAAGGCTTCTAAGGAATGCAATTGGAAAAGATTAAACAAGTCAATTGTGAGGAATAGAATAGCATAAACCCATTCAAACTCTTTTTCCATAAACACTACTTATAGATCTTTTACTTCAATATTTTAAATGTTTTCTCTAGAATCCAGAAGGTGAAATTTTCATCATGATATGATCAAGCAAGCAAGACAAAACCTTATCCAAATCTGAAAAGTCTAACAGAATAAAGAAGGAAGAATGGATGCCTTAGAAATTATGACAAACAGAAGATTGATCAAATAATCCTCAAATCAGCAAGAGCATACTTAATCTACCTGTTTGTGTCCCCTTGAACCAAGATGTGGTGTCGCAAATGTTATAAAGTTCATGGGTTCCAGTCCAGCAATTCTATCCTCATAAGGTTGCTCAAGGCTTTGAACTGAATGATTCACAGAAAGACCTGAGGATTCCATTTTTGGAAACGGTTCATACAGCCTCGCAACAGCATACCTTGCAACAAGCCCACCCAAAGAGTGTGCCACAAAGGAGATCTTTCGCACCTCAGGCCAACGTTTGACAACAGCCAATACCTGCATCAGAATATAGCTAAGGTTCATATGAGATTTCTTATAAAAACCCTCAACTTAGTGATTTTTAAAACAGAAAGTTTCGATGTATATTCAAGGTGGTAAGCTCAAAAACCAACGCATGCTAGAACCATGAGGATTAAAATAAAATTTCCAAAATACCTCATCAGCTAGCCTCTCACCCATCAAGTCAACACCATTGAAAGTCAATGTTGAATAGTTGCATTCACTTCCTGCTCATCAAATATAAATGCACATCATTTTAGTGAAATGTCTGCAGTCGAGTTAATTAAAATGCCAACCATGAAAACAAAGCAATATTGCAGCATTCACAACATTCAGTTTTGACAACTTTTTGATATATGATGGGGAAATTCTTAAAAAGTAGTTACAGACATAAATTGATGGTGCAATACGTGATAATTTAGGTGAGTCTTAACAGCACCAGCATGTGAAAGAAAACATAAAAAAAAAAACTAAAAAAAAAAAGGAAAGAAAGAAAAAGACTGATATGATCCTACAGATACAAAATCCATGAATTCTGACCATGAAGATGAAAAATGTCTGTATCAAAAAAGCCAAATGGGTAGGTTATTGCTTAACTAGATGAAAATGAAAACAGAAAAAGGGGCTCGTGCTCAATGAATTTCTATTAGAAGTGACCTGAATACATATCATACCACTCAAAACTCAAAAATAATAAATAATAATGATAATAATAATTAAATAAAAATAACATATCATTTGCACTCTAGGGAACCTACTCAAGGAATTAATCTATGCTCCAAAGGCTCCCTCATTTCTTAGCATCAACCTCCAAAACAGAGTAACGTGTCTTGAATATGCCGTTATACATCAAAAGTTTAAAAACAAAACTATTATTCAGTTACACCCTCTGGAATACTCCCAAAGAGCGACCTACACTCTAATACCATGTACACAAAATAGAAGGGGAAAATGCTTTTTGATTAATTAATTTTAAAAAATAACAGGGAAATAAACAGGCTAAGTCCGCAACCTAATCATGTAACTAACTACCAAGAATCTAGGAACTAACAAGCACAACTCTGGGACCTAACTATCAGAACACCTAGATATCTGAAACTAATTAGTAATCAGTTCAAATTCATTGGAAACAAATTACAGAAAAACACAACAACAAACTTCCAATAATTTGACAACTCCCTTGGTGAGGGTGGCAATGATCAATAAACTCCAACCAATATTGGACCTTAACTGTACCTTGGATTTGAGTTCATTCCATCCACCAGTCAAAGGATATGAGGCTAGCCACTCTTCGGTGACTCCCACTGGAATTGAGCCATATATTTGTTTGCCGAGGTGATATATGATTAGATCTAGAAACAGTTTTCATGGATTAAGTTGTTTGTTGTCTGAAATGTTATTTTTCTAAATGAACTTCGGACATTAACTAATAACACATTTTATAGGTTATTTATAAATTACAAGATAGATCTCATCTAATTTTTGTGTAGATACATGGTCCAATTGTCCTACTATTTTCTTTAGTAAGCTTTCATGCCCACCCCTTCCATTATTCCACCTTTCACTTACAGATAATATTAGGAAAAAGTGATGGATGAGAACCGAGAATATTTGCTATAGAATTTTCTAGACATTTTAAGACTTATGGTTTACTAGCTTATTCTGAATTGTTGATTATTTCTTATGGACTTTGGTTGATCTTAGTAATTGGTATTTTATTTCCTCAAGCTCAAGTTGAATATTGATCTTTGATTTCTTTACTAGCATTAACATTTATTTAATTGGAGACTTTTTATTTTTATATTTATATGGTTTCTTTTAACTGTTACTATGAACAAGTGGTTACTAATTGACTATCATGCTAGCCACATAATTTGTTTGTCATTCACATGTTGGGTCCTATGGTTCAGTGCACCAGATGACTAACATCATGTCCCTAGGCCTACTTGGTCCTAGGTTGCAAAGTCACATGAATAGTCACTCTTAAGGCATTCATCAAACACTTGATGAGCATCGTCTATATCTTTAATAACCTTTCTTTTTATCAGAAACCAAAGATGTATTAATTGTTAATACAAAGTATAAGAAAAGGATGAGGAATTCTCCCCACAAATACAAAACCCTTGACAAAAAGACTAAACTCTTCTACCAAACAAGGATGCCCATATGCCCATACAACATGGTTTAGTCCATATAAGAAAACCAAAATTTACATCTCCTCAAACCCGAACATAACTCAAACACAAATGCATTATCATTCCTTAGAGGTAAAGAATATAACTCAAACACATTACCATGCTCAGGGTTCATCATAGATTCATTAAGAACCTTAATCCATGGAACTATCTTCATCACTCCATATCATCAGCTAGTTCCTATCACTTAAGCATTCTCACAACCAAAGATAAATCTTCAATCATATACTTCATCTCAACCATATTTGTTCCTTGGCCTTGATGTCTTCTTCCACCATGGCCTAGATCCAAGGTCCTGCCTCTGATTTCACCTGAAACATCATGAATGTAGGAACTAGCTTAATTCAGAAGAAAAGACACCGGCTTCCTTAGAACCCCATTTTTTCTTAGAGAATATATAAAAGCCACAAGCACCTAACATCTTGTTGATTCGAAGAATTAACAACAACAAGAAGAAGATCACATTGAAATTTAACAACAATAACCAAAAGTCTTTTCTCAGTTTCACATGGAGCCAACAAACTCATCCACATTCACATTTGCTTGAGCAGGATATTGGTCCAGTGCATTAAAATACTACCCCAAATGAAGAATTTCTGCCTTATCGCCCTGAAATCCCAATTATTTAATTGAAATTTTTGAGAAACAAGGCAAGTAAATTTTTGCAAGGGACTACAATCAGATGTGCCAGATTTTCATGTAGATCACCATTTCAACGCTTTTAAAGACTGGATATATGGTTTAGAGAATTGCTCTTATTGGCATGAGATGGATGCAGCTCAGAACTAGTGCTCTGTAGAGGCTAAGCTTAAGATGGCAGCTTGAGCTAGGATATTATGGATTAATGAACCACAGTTCTAAGAAGGGAATGGATTTTGGGATGGCAGAATGACTAGAAACTTCATGCTTCTTAACTACGAGCATCCAATCTATCTTCATTTGATCAATGGCAGGAAGCATGCCTGTGAAACAACATGGTAGTCAATTCTAGGGTTTGACTATACTCACTTCTTTTGATCAGGTTTGTACATCATGGGGAGGACTTCTCATCCTTCTCATATTTTTCTCTTTTAATACATTGTTCGTTTCTGATGAAAAAAAAAATATTCTAGGGCTTGACTACTCGGTCAGATTCTGCATGGAATAAACATTTTATGATTTGCTATCAATTGGCAGGGTTTGAGACAGCAGATAGCTTCAAGACTAACAACTTATAGGTTGAATACCAAAGAGATGCAATACAAAGTGCATATCAGATCAATGAAAATTTGGAAAGAAAATCCAATACTGGTGAAAGGGAAATAACCTAGTAGGACTTTTGTTGACCAAGTGGAAAAAGGTAGTTAAAAACTATTGGAATGGTTCTAGCTTTTCCATCAACAAGCTATTCAGGGTAATACAAGTCCAAATTCCTTGGGGAAGAAGAAATCAACATTTTACTGTTTTGGCCACATTTTGGCTTCATATGCTGATCAATTAATCACCATCACTGAGACAAAAGCAATGATTAAGAGTGCTTGTATTAAGCAACCAAGGCAGAGCAGGAGTACAGACATGGAAGAAGAGAAGCAGTCTTGCTTAGCTCTTCAACCTTTGCTATCAAGGCAGCAGTTATGATTGAAGAGAGAAACCTACTATAAACAATACAAGGTCGCCACTTGAACAACACTAATATCAAACTCATATGTTTGCTTACCTATACTAATAATGGACTTCCACAAGAAAGATCTCCTGATTATCCAACCTCACCCCTAACTAAAGAAGATATTTTTACACCCCCACCAAAGCAAATAATTCAAGTCCATTGGCAATCACAATGCTTGTCAGCTTCAAGAAAGGCCAAATCAGATCAGATCTCTCAAAATACACCCAACACCTATTTCACTCAGATTCCCAACAAGTATTTGCAAAAATTGGGCTTAAGGTAACCATCTAGAGGAGGGACCAGTAACACTCCATATGCTCTCCTCAGATTTGGCTGAACAACAAGCCTGCAACCCATTAAGATAATACCTTTTCTTTATTGATAGACAAAGAGAGAGTGTATATTGACAAGCTCTACTCACAAAAAGAGGGGTGCAACCCCCAGTACACTAGGAGATAATCCTGAGAGATGTCAATGAACTCTTTAATCATAAGAGATATATATATATATATATAGACAAATTTTGTCCTATAACATCATAGAAAGTCAGAATATTCCTTTCCAGCCATATTGCTTAAGAAGTCACAAGCACAGCATACTGCTACAGCATTTTACTCCTTGCTCTCTTGTCAAAACCCTAAAGAAGATAAGCAACACCTATGAAATATTTTTAGGAGCCACCAATACAATATCGATCAAGAAGAATGTAAGTCCTAAAACTCATGAAAATAAGAAAATGAAAAAAAAAAAAAAAAAAAGTGGTAATAACATTTTATTTTTGGCTTTCGTAGAAGCTAAAGCTAAAACCATAATTTCAAAGGGATTATTAAACATGAAACTACATCTCGCATAAGCCCCAAAAAAGGGTTCTATGAGAAGCAACACTGATTGAGCTAACAAAATAGTTTTTAACTTCTCAATAGGCAATCCAAACAGGGCCTTACTAATAGGTGGTTCTATGGGGCCTCTTTATCTAAACCATATAACTAGTATTTGTTAAGAGTTTATTTTATTTTTTTATGTTATGCTGAGAATTATTTTATTTATTAGTTATTAGTAGTATTATCGCAATCATAGTCAATGATAAATAATTTCTCATCTATCTATATTATTAACCAAGATTACGATAATGCCCTATTAACTATCATATAAAATAACTCTTAACAAAATAAAATAAACTATAATCCAACTTCTATTTAAGTTGAAATTCCACCAAAAAGAGTCATAAGATATTAAAACAAGATTGATAATGGGCATACCCTTTGCCACTCTAACAAACAAAATAAAGGCGATGAAAGGAAAATAGAAAATGTTAATTAGTCAAGTGCCAGTCTTCAAAATCGCAGATCATATTCACTTCTAACAATGAATCTTATATGTAGAATGAATCATCATTAACTCAAGAAATATTTCTATGGGCAATGGTAAGAGGCTCTCACCAAAAATTCCTATCCATTATTCTACAACTTTTAGTTGCTTCTAATAAGAAAATGCAAACCATGAGGCTTTCTTCTTGAGAGGTCTCTACAAGTAATTGCCCATTAGAGCTTTAATCCTTAAACCCTCACATCACGACCTTTCCCCTAATCTTGGTGCCACAAACCCTTTCACCTTATTAGGTATACTGATTGTCCTCTCTATACCTCAAACATGGAAAATCCCTTTAAATTTTCCTAATCCAAGAAGCAATGTCTAAAAATGGATGGAGAACAAATAGTGATATTGACCAAGGAAGATTAAATCAGGCTATTCTACCCTCAAGCAACATATGCTACTTCCATACCAACTCATCAAGTCAATTGGACGCTTTTCCAACCATGGTGCCTTAGAATCCCGACACACTTGAGTTGTATCCAAAGGAAGACCAAGGTATCAAAGGCCACGTCCTAGCTTCCTAACCAACAGAGAATGCTAATCTTTCATAGTACTCCTACTTAACATCTATCCCCAGTATTACACACTTATCAAGGTTAACCTTAAGGCTAGAGACTAACCCAAAAGACTTGAGTAGAAGGTTGAGGTTGTTAAGATTTTTTTCTTTCATTGATAGAAGAGAAAGGATGTCTAATACCTAACCCACCTCTTCCCTAACCCTAAACCCTTGAACAAAAACCCCCTCCATTGCTTTTGAGATGAAGCAAACCTATATCTTCATAACCAAGATAAAAAAATAAGCAAATAGTAAATCCTCTTGTTTGAGACCTCTAGAACTTTAGAAAAAGCTTGGAGTGTCATGCATTAACATTGAAACTCTAGCAGACGAAATGCAGAATTTGATCACAAAGGAATCCATTTTTGACCAAAGTCCCTATTCATTAACAAAAATCACAAATCCTGATCCACGAGATCCTGAACCTTTTTACATCCAACTTGTACACAAGCCCCAACCACAATCTCTTCAATTTGAAGTCCACTGATTCACTACAATGAGAACATTTGCATATTCCACCACTACTGTTGGATTTCTTGAGGAAAAGAACCATCCTTCAATTCTAGCAATTAAAATTGCCTTTGAGGCCTTGCGTGAGAGAGAGAAGAAATGGAGGAGAGAGAGAGAGGGTTAGAGAGAGAGAGCGTGAGAGAGAGCGAGAGCGACGGAGGAGTGCGAGACTTCCCGAGAGCGACCGAGAATGTAGAGGGCGAGGTCCTTGCGAGGCCTAGGAAAAGCTTCAGGAAGGGTGGCTTCAGAGTGGAGTCGAAGTCATTTAAGGTTGAGGTGGAGAAGAAGAGAGGCAGGCTGCAAGCTACGATCGTGGAGAGGAAAAGAGGGATTTCCTCATGGATTAGGCTGGGACCGGCGAGTCTTGGGCTATTCCTCGATTGTCTGGTTCTGTGCATTGAGGATGTGAGAACGGCAAAATGGGTAAGAAAGTGGCAGGAAAATGGGAGGGCTTATTCTCTGGTGCGCGATCATAACAAAGGGGGGTGCTTCCTCCGGTTAGATGTTGTGGATTTGGAGAACAAAAGATTTAGCATATTCATCCCTAAAAGGAGAGGAGCAAAGGGTGGTTGGGTTTCAATGGTGGAGACGTTACAGCACTTGGTCTGTGCTAATGGAGGAATGATAAGCCAAAAAGAAGAAGAGTCACGTTTGAAGCCAAGTATGGTGAAAACCTTCGCGGAAGTGGTCAAAATGTCGAGGAGTAAAGATAGAGCAACAATCAAAGTGGAGGTCACAAAGAAGGAGCTATGCCGAAACTTAAACAAACTGGCTCACTATGTGGTTGGGATATGGAACCCTAGCGCAGCAAAGGGGGACGACCTACGAAGGTGGGGGACTCAGTTGGCGAAAATCTGGAGTTTGAAGGGCAACCTAGGGTTAGCAAAACTGGAAAAGGGCAAGGTATTGATGGAATTTGAGCTCTTGATAGAAGCAGAGCAAGCCATTAAACTTGGAAGCATCTCGGTTGGGGAGATCTTTCTTCGCTTGGAGAAATGGAGGCCTGAGACGGGATGTCTGAGGAAGGGGGAGAACAAGAGTGAAGCCTGGGTGCGGGTTGTAGGCTTACCCGTCTCCTTATGGGAGTGGGACATTCTGAGAAGGATAGGGGAGCAGTGCGGGGGTTTTCTCGCAATCGACTCTCAAACGGAAAAGATGGAGGAATTACAGTGGGCCCGGTTATTGGTGAAGCGTAACGGCGAGAAACTCCCCAATGTGGTGGAGGTTTGGGTTGAAGAGTTGTGCTACTCGCTAACTCTCTGGTGGGAGGTCAGGCCAGTAATGATAGCGGCGACGGCGGGAAAGAGAGGGAAGTTTGTCGCAACGGGAGAGGAGGTTGGGGGTGAAGCTTGTACACGCGCGGGCGAGCGCATGCTGGAGGCGAAGGACGGTTTCAAGGCTCGAGGCCCTGCTGTTGCATGCTGATGGGATGCGGGGTTAGTCAAGCGGGTCGGGGCAAGTTACGGACCATATTTGGAGCTTCGATGGGTCGTCGGGTGGGTCACAAGGATCAGGCAGGCTTAGCTTGCTAGGCCTAGTAGAGCCCTCTTGGTACTCTAAGGAATCAGAGCCCATTGGGCTTGTTTCCTTCTCGGACCCCCCTTGCGAAAATGGGCCGCCTCTTTTTGGGTTGTCGTCTTGGAAGATTTCTAAGCGGGCCAAGACTCTGGTGCATCCTATGATGTCTGGGCTGGACAATCGAGGCCTGTCTATGCCCTTAGCTGTGGTTAGAGCCCAAGTGGGGGAGGCCTGTCCCTCTTTGGTAAGTGGCCAAAGCCTAATGGGAGGTCCAAACGCTGGTATTTCTCCCTTCTGGGTGAAGGATGGCCTGCGGAGGCTTTCTGAGGAGGAGATTCAGTCCGAGGGGAAATCTAAGACCGACGGGAAATCTAAGACCGACTGTGCCTTGTTGGAGGAAGATGCAAGGTATGAAAACGTCCCTATCTCTATTGGACTAATGGTCTCTGATTCTCCTTTTTCTCCATCTCCTATTTATGGTCGGACTCCATTGGCGACCTTTCTGGGGCTGGCTTGGACTTAACCCAGGGGTTACACCTCGATTGTGTAACGTCACTGGGTCTACAGAGCAGGAAACAGTTAAGTGCTGAGAGTTGATAGAGGTCAATACTGACAGTATTGAAGAGAGCAGAGAGGAATTGTGCCTTGCTTGGTCTATGCCACAAGAAGGTAGAGGATGGGAGGAAGCAAGCTGGGAGGAAAGTGATCTGGCTAGGTTCAGCAAGTTTTTGGGATTTTCAACAGAGGGATTGGAGAAAGATATTTTGGAGTTTCTGGTCAAAATTAGAAAGAGGAGGGAAAGAGTTCATAGCAAAACTCTTCTAGAGAAATCGAGATTCGAAAGGGAATTGAAAAGGCTTGAATGTTCCATCAATCATGAGGGGGGAAGAAGAAGAAGTGTGCTGTGCAAGGAAGAGGGTGTCAGATTATGGAAGTCCAATGAAGATAAGGCTATTGAGCTGGAATGCGCGTGGAGCTAACGATAGCTCTAAAAGAAAGGTGATTAAGGCCATGATCAGAAGCCAGAAAGTGGACTTGTTTTGTATCCAGGAAATGAAAATTCAGTCAATGTCAGAGGGTTTGGTGAGGAGTTTGGGCTCTGGGAGGTTTCTTGATTGGGGTGCCATGGGTGCTCAGGGAGCTGCGGGAGGGATTTTGATATGTTGGGATAAAAGAACCTTGGAGGTTCTTGAGATGGAGATGGGGCAGTTCTCAATTTCTTGTAAGCTTAGGAATGTAGAAAATGGGAATGCTTGGATCTTCACAAGAGTGTACGAGCCGTTTTCTAAAGAAGATAGGGAGATTATGTGGGAAGAGCTCGGGGCTATAAGGGGCATCTGGGATGACCCCTGGTGTTTAGGGGGCGACTTCAATGTTACCCTCTCCCAAAAGGAAAGGAGCAATCAGGGAAGGCTGACTGGCGCAATGAGAAGATTTGCTCAGGTTGTTGACGAGCTAGAGCTCTTGGATCTTCCTATGCAAGGGGGGGTGTTTTCATGGAGCGGGGATAGGAACAATCAATCTTGGGCTAGACTGGATCGATTCCTAGTGACCCAGAACTGGCTTGATCACTTTAGTGGGGTTGTCCAAAGTAGGTTACCCAGACCCACTTCTGATCACTTTCCCATCTTGCTGAAGAGTGGTGGGTTAAGACGGGGCCCTTCCCCGTTTAGGTTTGAAAACATGTGGCTCAAAGTTGATGGGTTTAAGGATCTTCTTCGGGATTGGTGGCAGGGGTTGGGGGGAGAGGGAGGGCCAGTTTTAGATTGGCTACTAAGATGAAGGTCATGAAGGAAAAAATCAAAGGATGGAACAGGGATGTGTTTGGAATGTTGGAAGTTAATAAAAACTCAGCCCTTCAACAAATTGAATTCTGGGATGGGGTGGAGAGTGAAAGGAGTCTGACAGAAGGTGAGACGAAGCTGAAAAGAGAAGCTAAAGCAACCTTTAAAAAGTGGGTGTTTTTGGAAGAAACTCACTGGAGACAAGTGTCAAGGGAGTTGTGGCTTAAAGAAGAGGACAAGAACACAGGTTTCTTTCACCGGATGGTCAATGCCCATCGAAGAAACAACCCCTTGGATAAAATTAAGATCAATGGGGGGTGGTTGGAGGAGGAGCAGGAGGTGAGAGAGGGGATTGTGAATGCTTTTCAGCAGTTGCTTTCAAAGGAGCCAGGCTGGAAAGCTGATATTGAGGGGCTGCACCTTCAAAGTCTAAACCATAATGAAGCTGAAGTCTTGGAGCAGCCCTTCATTGAGGAAGAAATCCATTCTGCTCTGATGAAAATGAATGGAGATAAGGCTCCAGGCTCGGATGGGTTCACAGTGGCCTTTTGGCAATCTTGCTGGGACTTCGTGAAGGAGGAGATTGTGGACCTGTTTAAAGAGTTTTTTGATAAGAAATCTTTTGCTAAGAGTCTCAATACTACCTTCCTAGTTCTCATTCCAAAGAAAGGTGGGGTTGAGGACCTTGGGGACTTCAGGCCCATCAGCTTTCTAGAGGGATTGTATAAGCTTTTGGCCAAAGTGCTGGCCAATAGGTTGAAGAAGGTTTTAGATAAGGTGGTCTCTGTGGACCAAAATGCTTTTGTGAGGAGAAGACATATTTTGGATGCCTCGCTCATAGCTAATGAGGTGATTGATTTCTGGCATAAACGTAAAGAGAAAGGGTTGATTTGTAAACTGGATATTGAAAAAGCCTATGATAGCATTAATTGGAATTTCCTCATGAAGGTCTTGCACAAGATGGGTTTTGGATCTCGTTGGATGGAGTGGATTTGATGGTGCATTTCAACTGCAAAATTTTCTGTTATGGTTAATGGGGTGCCAACAGGTTACTTCTCCAATTCCAGGGGGTTGCGTCAAGGAGATCCCCTCTCTTCTTACCTTTTTGTGTTGGGTATGGAAGTACTAAGTGTACTTTTAAGAAGGGCTGTTGATAGGGGTTTCATTTCAGGCTGTAGTCTTCGAGGGGGGGGGGGAAATGGAGGTGAATGTGTCTCATTTGCTCTTTGCTGATGACACAATTATTTTCTGCGAAGAAAGGAAAGATCACCTAACCTCTCTAAGCTGGATTTTGGCGTGGTTTGAGGCAGCCTATGGTCTTAAGATAAACCTAGCTAAAAGCGAAGTAATTCCGGTTAGGGAGGTTGAAGACATTGACGAATTGGCAGTGGGTTAGGGTGTAGAGTGGGGTCTCTTCCTACTGTTTATTTGGGGCTGCCCCTTGGAGCCAATCACAAGGCCTCGTTTATGTGGGATGGGGTGGAAGAAAGAATGAGAAGAAGGTTAACCCTTTGGAAAAGACAATATTTGTCAAAGGGCAGGAGAATTACCCTCATTAAAAGTACTTTGTCCAGCATACCTATTTACCAATTGTCTCTCTTTCGAATGCCCAAGCTAGTAGCAAAAAGGCTCGAAAAATTACAAAGGGACTTTCTTTAGGGAGGGGGAAGCTTGGAAAGGAAAATCCATTTAATCAATTGGGAAGTGGTGTGCACTCAAAAGGAGAAAGGGGGTCTAGGCATTCGGAAGATTGATCTCTTGAACAAGGCCTTGTTGGGCAAATGGATTTGGAGATTTGCCCTTAAAAAAGAAATCCTTTGGAAGAAGGTGATCGGGGTGAAGTATGGCCATGAGGGTTTTGGTTGGCAAACTAATGAGACTCGCAGAACATTTGGAGTGGGGGTTTGGAAGGAGATTTTGAAGGAGGCGAATTGGTGTTGGGATAACATAGGGTTCAAGGTGGGAGAGGGGACCAAGGTCAATTTATGGACTGATCAGTGGTGTGGTAATGAGGCGCTGTCCCAAACTTTTCCCCAGCTATTTGCCTTGGCGATCCAAAGGAACACTACGGTCAATGAAATGTGGGATTCTAGCCTTGGTCAAGGAGGTTGGAATATTAGATTCTCCAGAGATTCTAATGATTGGGAGCTGGATGCTATAAGAGAGTTGTTTCATATGCTGAGAGACTTGAGGATTTCTTCAGAAGAGGACTTAGTGATTTGGAAAGGAGGGAGTCATGGTTCTTTTCAGATTAGGGATGCTTATAAGCTGCTGGCAGCCCCTAGTGTCATCACCTTCCTGAAAAAGAGCATTTGGGTAGATAAGGTTCCAACCAAAGTTGCTTTTTTTGCTTGGGAGGCCACGTGGGAGAAGATCCTAACTTTGGATAGGCTCCAAAGACGGGGCTGGCACCTTCCTAATCGTTGCTTTTTGTGTGGTTGTGAAGAGGAAAATGTAAATCATATTCTTTTACACTGTATAGTGGTCAGGGTCCTCTGGGAGATCGCCTTGCCTTGTTTGGGGCTCATTGGGTGTTCCCAAAGACAGTCAAAGAGGTGTTACTTAGTTGGAGGGGCCCCTTTGTGGGGAAAAAGAGGAAAAAGATTTGGAATTCCATCCTGTTGTGTATTTTTTGGACGGTATGGAAGGAAAGAAATAGATTAGCCTTTAGGGGGGGCTCTTTAGCTATACAGAAGTTGAAAAATTCTTTTGTATGTAATTTGTGGAGCTGGGCTAGGGTGTATATGGGAGAGGAGTCTTCTTCGCTTTTAGGTTTTTTGGAATGGCTTGCCATTCCTTAAAGGGTAGTGAGATTTTTGTTCATGTGTTTTTTGTTTTTAAGTTGTTGTGTATACTACCTGTATGCTTTGTAGCTTTCTGCCCTTTAATATATTTGTGTTCATTTATCAAAAAAAAAATATCAAGAATTTGCTTCACCTCCTCAAAAGCATTCTACAATTCAAATTCTATATTTCCAACCACTCTTCAGTGTCCACTGCAAGAATCTTAGCTCAACCAAAAATCTATTTTCTCAACTCATTTTACTAATATTTAAATCGAATTATCACAATGGCTTAGCTTAATGTATGGCTGGATGATTGGACTACATTTCCCAGCCAAATTATGGGTTCTGAAATATATTGTCACCTCTAGTCAATACATCTTGAGAAATAACTAAAGAGTCACATGACCTTTAGTCTAAAAGGTATCACAACTTTGAACTTTGTTCTCCTCTCCTAAAGCAATTTAAGAGTTTCCATATGCAAGCGGAAAACAACCTACTCTTCTTCCACTGCTGAATTTTTAGAATCTTTTTGCTGCATTTAGAGTTAGTTATGCTCTCTTACTCCTTTTAAATGTTGCACTTATCCTAAGCCCTTTCAGTAAGTTATGAATCAAATATTTTTGCCTTCATTCAAATGTTTTATCCCATAAAAAACAAATCACTTTATTTAAGCTTTGCATGATATTTCCAACTTTCAAATGCATAATGGTCCAGATGCACTCAACACAATTCCTAAAATACAACGCAACAGATTAGTTTTATATAAAGAAAAAAAAAATTGATAGGTAAATGCAAATTATATTAAAACGCCAAAAGGGGCGCACCAACGTACACACAGAGTATACAAACGGCTGCCAAAAAGAAAAGGGAAAACAAAAATACTCCCTCCCTCAATCCAACCCCAACCAATCAATGAAATCAACTAAGGACATAGATGAATAACACCAAGGATTTATCAAACAAGACAAAGTGGCGCCATGAGTTTACTACTTTTATTTACTCTGGCAGCAGTCAAGTGAACAATGAAACCATACTGATATGCATTTAAATGAAAAAGAAAGCTAGATATATGGACAACTTTTTGCTTGAGCATCTCCTCTGCTAAATACGAATCATCAATGCAAACAAAAAGTTCATGTATCAAATTATATTGCAGTTGATTTTGGAAAAGAAAAATGAAAAAGCTAATTCTTAACTAGAATCACGCAAGATTATAAAGAATCAGCAGGTGCGGGAAAAGGGGCTCAACATGTGAAAAGAAGCACTCACGATGGACGATGACTTTATCAGGAAGCTTCTTCACAAATTGCTCTGCCGCGTATTTCCAATCTGCAGCACTGAAACAAAAAAAAAAACCAGATAAGTCATAGGCAGCAAAGTAGGATATCCAAAATCAAATTTATGAAATCCAACAATTCAATAGAGGATCATATTTTCAAAAGTGTGGTCTGAGGCGGGGTTTGGAAAAAAAAAATTATGTTGGCATAAACCCAAGCCTCACATCAACGGAAGGCAATTCTAATACAGTTATGGCTCAAGGTCTCACCAAGCATCCACCTCATGAACCAAGCACAATCTAAAGTGCATCTTTTGCTGCCATTCTATGCCAAATCCCATGAGAAGTATGCCATGTGTCCAATTGTTTCAAATTTAAGAAATAGCTATTTAATTTATGTTGCACTACTTGATAGATTTTTAATATTTTTGTTATATTTTATTTATTTCTTGATTGAACCACATTCCACTTACTTGGAATTACAATGTACTAAGAGTCTAAGATTCCATATCTTTAATATTTATGGGTTGGCCACTCCCTGCACCAGAATATTTTGTGACTTGAGTTTCTAATGTTGGCAATTTCATCCCAAAATATATTCTGACTAGTGTGTCTAATTCATCTTTTGAACATCCAATTCCCCCACCTAGAGCCTAAAGACATTGCAACTGAAGATCATAATTTTACCTCAAGACAAAACTGTCCATGGGGCACACTTAGGAATGGTAAGAGACTTTGTTTTCAATCATGGAAATATTAAAATGATTTTAAGCATGTTTCGAAAGGCTATTTGAGTGTTTAACTAAGTAGGCAATTCTGAACAATAATTCTTAAATGTTTCCTAACTCAGGTTTCCTGAATCCTTCCTCAAACTACTTGTTTAATGGAGATCAAGATGTTGAATTTACAAAGAGACCAAGGCATGTAGTTGAGGTTGTAAATGGATGAAACTGAATGAAAAGTTTTTCAAATTGTTGTTTGTCTTAAAATGTTTTTTAAGGAGTTAGGGAGGCTAGGGAAGCAATTTTTTACCAAGTGTTTAAGTGCCCTATTCCAAAATTGATCCAAATTTGGGTAAGATCGATCCAATTTTTTCTTTTTGCTTGATTTTTTCTTAGCCATTAGATCAAGGGCTCCTTGCCTTTTAAACTAGAAAATGCTACATATTTTGAGGAGAGAGACTTGCAGTCATTTTTTGTATCCTTCTTAAGCTCTCTCTTTTTGCCAAATTAGGGGTGTTTGGTTGCCAAGAAAATCATCATTTTCTTTGATTTCCAAATCATTTTTACATCGGAATTTTTTAAAAATGGGTTGATTCTTTTCATTCATTCATCCTCATTTTCTCATTTGATTGGTGAGTGAGAACTCATTTTCTTCTTGAGTAAGCTTCAAGAAGAGGCCAAGATCAAAATTGGTGTGCAATCTAAGTATGATCTGGAAGATAAAGACATGTAGCTAAAGTGAGAAGGTGTTGGTCAAGTAGTACGTGAAGGATAGGTGGACTTGCGTTAAGTAAATCCTTGTACACATCAGTTGTTCTTCATAGTGGAAGTTTGATTGTTGGTAGATCTGTGGTTTTTTATCTCTTAGGAGATTTTCCATGTAAAATCCAGTATCATTATCTCTCTTTATCTCATTCTACTCATTAATTTATTTTCAGTTATTGAGATCTTCTGTTTATGGAGCTTACTTTTTTCTCTTTTTAGGGTTTCGTGGGTGCTTCCCTTTTCAGTTAAAAAGGCGTTATTAGGGTGGCTTGGGCCTTGTGTGGGAAAGGAGAGGAAGAAAGTGTGGTTTTTAGCTCTCTTGTGCCTTTTTTGGATTGTTTGGAAGGAAAGAAACAGTATGGCTTTTGAAAACAAGGGGCATTCGATTCAGGGGTGTAAATCATTTTTCCTTTGTAATCTTTAGGCGTGGACTAAGGGGTTTTTTTTACTCTGGCCCCCTTTCCGTTGTAGATTTTGTAGACTGGTTAAGCCCTGTTTAAGGGGTTCTTTTTTCTCTCTCTTGTATACTACCTGTATACTTTGGGGCGCGTCCTTGATGTGCCTTTTTTCTTTTAATATATTGCTTTTTATTCATCAAAAAAAAATATGTTGGATGGATGAAAAAAGAGCTAAAATAGGTGTGATTATCCGTTGGATATCTTGAATATCTTTTTTGTTCAATTTGATAAAGATATCAAGTAGTAAGCGGAAATGTGTTAAGGAGGAAATTGTTTCTTATGAAGTTGTGTTGGGAAGTGGTGAAGCATTTGCATGTAACTTACATTTACAAATTGTTGGAAGAGTGTTGTTGCGTCCATGATTGCATAGGATTTTTAATTTTTGTTGAAGAGTAGTTAGAAGACAATAATATAAACTGAAAAAATTCTAAGGATAGATAATTTGGGGTGGGGTACCTCTTGAATTTGTATAAAAACACCTATTCGCACACCCCTCCCCCCCCCTCCTATAGTTCATCATGGAGATTCACCCTTAGACTGCTTTAATTGCATTTAAATTACTTTTGAGAAATTTGCCCTTTGATTGAACCATTCAATTGTCCATAATGATTTTTCAACTAAATTTATTGAGGAATCTTTTTGATTTATCAAAAAAGATTTTTACACCTTGGGCCATCAAAAAACACATCTCAATCATCAAAATAGTAAATTAAATAGTCTCCAATTTAATCAAAATATTGCTAAAATGATTGAAATCATAATCAATATTCTACAGCACATGCAGCCCTGGCACATGAAGATTAGATTTTTCTGAATTAGAAATAGTTTCTTTTTCAATAATTCCCACTTTTTAGGTTTCCTATTTTTAGGTATCTTACCTTTTTAGGTTTATTGTATTGTCTCCGTGTTTATCTTTAGGTAACTGATCCAATTATAGCTATCATTATTTTCCTCTTATTTCTAGAAAGTGTATAAATGCCTAATTAAAGATAGGTTTGGGTATTCATTGTTATCATTACTGTTTATTCATGAAGTTAGTATTTTTTTTTTTTTTTTTTTTTAGAATTTCTCTTAAGACCTTACTTTTCTGAGTAGGACTTCGAACTTAAACTGCGAGCCAAATATCGTAAGGCAAGAGTACTATATGCCTTTTATTTGCTGACAGGCAAGTTGGATAATTGACAACTAACGTAAAAGCAGCTCTTCTCCCCTTCTCCTATGAAACATTGACCCAAGCTGAAGCAACATATCAATCATATTCTTTCACATGGAAACTCAAATTGTATTACGCATCTACTAATTTATAGATAGACATACAAGCAGCGGGTCAACTGCACAAATTCACCTATGGACCCATCAACTCAAACAGACCTTGAGCAAGCTTATAAGCAGTTCGAACTCGAAAAAATAAACTCCCTTCAAGCCACTAATTTGACGATCATTCAGCATAAAATCGCATAATAGATTCACATTCGTTTCCACTCAGGAAATAAAAAACAAAAAATCAATTCTTACCTCCCAACGATTCCATTAACCATGATGACAAGATGCTCCGGAAACACCTTGGCCTCCGCCGCCACCACCGCATCGAACACATCCTCGCCTCCCATGGACTCAACCTCCACCATCCACCCCTTCCCAGCGCGATCACCGAAGCAACCTCTGGTCACCTTTCTCACCAAATCCATCTCACTTGGACCAAAGCGTTGAGAACTCAACCGAAACCCTAGATTCCGATATCCGCGTGGAGGAATTGGAGCGAGATTGGATTTCGCTGTGGCGAGTGCAGAAACCGCGGTTGCGAGTGGAGAATTGGCGGAGATCATGGGAATGAGAATATCGTCAAAGGCGAAGGAGACTAAAGAAGAAATGCTTGAGCGTGGGAGAGAGAAAAGAGAACAGAGAAAGAGAAAGGAAAATCGAGGAATAGTTGTCGCGGTAGGTGTAAAGTGTTACTGCGTTGAATTCAGGCGCGGGGGTTTCAGTTAGCATGTGTACCGCGTTTGAAATTTCAATAATTGCAGGATCGTAGGAAATTAAGAATGGGATTTCGGTATTTATTCCAATAAATAAATAAACTAACTTACAAGTCTGCACGTGACATCCAAATGAGGTAATGATTTGGAACTAAGAAGAAATTCAGAGTCAAATAATTAAATTAGACATCAAACCAAATTAAAACAAAGTTACACTTTTTCATTCCAAAATTTCACATAATAAAATCCTTTTCTAACACAATTTTCCTACATTAAGCAAAATAAATATCATCTTAGTTCTTGAATGTGATATTTACCAAATTTTACTCTCAATTTATAAGATTTTTTTTAGTTAATTATTTTATATATAGTCTAAATTCTATTTTCTCTTCACAATCTTAATATTTCAAAATTTATTATCATTATATCTATATTTTCAATATATTGAATTTTTTTTTCCTTTTTATTACTACTAAATATTAATTAAGTCCACAAGCTCGATAATTAAATTAATTAATTTTATATTGACACTTTTTTTTAAGTTTGGGCTTATTGTTGATCTAAATTTATTACAATTTAGAAGCAACAAAATATGACTTTTATTTTTCATAATTTTATAAAAAAAAAAGTAGGAGAACGTTAATATATATATATATATTAGATTACTTATCTAAACATACATTTTTTATATATAATATAAAATGGTCGGTATATGATTAGTTTTATATAATATAAAACTAATCGGTGTTCAAGCACTCTTATTAGACACACTAAATTATCCAAATATATTTAATAATTTTTAATATTTATTTTCAAATGTTATTTTAAAATTTTCATACTTTTTTTTTCCCACTGAACATTTTTGTGATTGCTAAAACTTACATCCATACAATTTTTAATTAAAATGACTCTATAAAAAAATTTGAGTATTTTGGTTATTTTCAATTTCCATGTCACAGTCTATTGGTTGGTCACTTTGCCTTTTGTCCAATATTTTATTAAATATACCAATATGTTTTAAACCTAACTATGTTTGGTTGTCAGAAAATTTGAGGGAAAATGTAAAGGAAATAAAATAGAGAAAAAAAGTAAAATAAAAAAAAAATAAAGTTAAAGATGATAAATTATTTTATTTGTTACTTCAAATTCATTTTATTTATTTTAACTCATCAATATAAAGATCAAATAATTTTAAAATGCATAAGTTTTTATCTAATTTTAGTTATATTTAATTTTTTTTTAATGTTTTATAGGACAACCAAACATGAAAAAATCATTTTCCTTAACATTCTTTTTTTTTGTACTTTCTGGAACCAAACATAATATAAAAGTTTGAAATAAAATGGAAAGGAAAGAAAATTAAGAGAAAAGAACAAGTAAAATAAAATACAAAATAAATTTAAAGTTAATAAATTGTTTTTATATATTATTTCAATTTTTTTTCATTTATTTAACTCTTATATATAAATATTAAATAATTTTAAAATACATAATAATTTTTTTAATAATTTTAATTATATTTGACTTTTATTCATATTTTCGACAGTAAAAAAAAATTTTTTTTGAATTTTTTTTTTCTTTTTCTAGTACTTCTTGGATCATAGCCTATGTTTTGTTCATTTTTGTAATTAATTATGCACTTTAAAGTTTTTGTTTGATTGATTAATAATAATCCACAATATAAAAAAAATCACATGGAATTGTGAATTTATTGAATAGAGGTACTAATAAGTAGTATCTAAAATTTTATCATAAAATACTAACAAATTTAAAGTGAAGTAGGCTTGGGTCATTCATGGAATTGGTTGTTAGGACAACTGATACAACAAAATTCAGTGTAACTAAATAGATGTCACTTTTCTATAGTAATTCCAAATTAACCATCCCCGTCAATTATAAATTAACCGTATAGTCAAGATAATTATGTATCTTACTTTGTTAAACTAACCACGGTAACAAATAGTAAAATACCCACAACATAGATGTCAATTAATATTTAGATTTTAGAAAATACTTTTAATATAAAAAATATATATTTTAAATTTTTAGAAAGTTGATAAATACTTTGTATAAAAACATTATCGTATACACACTAAGAATTTATTTGACAATGTTTTTTGAAAAAATAAAAAATAAGACTTCGACAAAATTTTAAAAAACATTTTTAAAAGGTTGAAAAATCACTTATAATATTTATTGGAAAAATATTTAGACATCGTTTGGTATTGATTTTAAAAAATGTTTTTAATATTTCTAAACTTAAAATTTTTTATCATTTAAAAATACTTATAAAAAAAAATTGAAAAATCACTTATAATGTTTATTGAAAAAACATTTAATCGATGATTCTCTTAAAAACATTTTTAAATGAAATACTTTCATTTCGAAGAAAAACACTATGATATACACTCGAAATCTCTTTAATAATTGATTTAAATTATAGTTAACTTAGAAAGTGTTTGATAACTCAGTTCAATAATCTAATACGATGTAATAATTTAATTTATATTATTAAATAGATTAAAAGTGCGTTTGACAATGATTATAGTAAAGTCATAGTATATTTAGTAAAATAATTTAATATCATAGTTTTAAAAAAAAAAATAACTTTAAGCATTAAGTTAAAATAGTTAACTTATTTTTAATTTTAAATATTTTTTATTTAATTTGTTTATATTCAACTAAATCATATTTTAATATGATGACTTTTCATTCACAACTCATTTTTTATAGTAAATATTCTTGTGATCGTCTTATTCATCTATGGTACTTATAATACTTTAAATATGAATGTTGAACAAATAAATTTATTATTTAAGATTAATAAAAATATAAATATTAGTTAAAATTAATGAAGGTAAATATATTAATTTGATGATCTTTGAATAAATTTAATATTTAAAGTAAAAACTATGGTTTTTAAAATCGGACTGTCTGGTCATGGTTTCGGTTCGATCGGTCACGGTTCTGGTTTGGTCTAATCATTTAGCCCGAAAAGTGTTCGGACCAGAATTAGGCCGGTTAAACCGATCATTTTTTTTTTCCACTTTCTTCGTCCCCTGCCGGCAGGATCCCCACCCTGCGCTGGAAAAGCCCCTCCTCTTGCCATCCACAGTCTGCAGAACCCTCACCCCCGCACATTGGAAACCCGACCCTTTGCGATCCTACTGGAAAAGCCCCTCCTCGCAGTCTCCCGCCAGCAGGACCCCACCCTTCCCGCAAAGCCACCCTCCCACCCCTTTTTGCAAGAACCCAACCCCTTTGCAAGACCCCACCCCCCTACAAAGCCACCCATCCATCCCTCGCACTAGAAACCCTCCCCCCTTCCCTTAGGAGAGAGAATTCTTAGAAAGAGAAAGAGTTATAGAGAGAGGAGAGGAGAAGGGAGGGGGGAGAGAGAGAGGAGGGATGTGCATGTAACCAGGAACAACACACAGATATCGGACTTATGGGTCAAAATAGCCTTTTGTTCAAACAAAATGCTCAGAATGGCCTGCTTTTCAAACAAATGTTCAAAATAGCCCTTTTTAGCCCACGTCAACATACAAAATAATTTTTTATTCTTTTTATCTTTTACTTTCCCAAACATCCGAGCTGCTCTCTTCCCCTGTTCTCTTTTTATTTTTTACTTTCCCAAACATCCGAGCTGCTCTCTTCCCCTGTTATCTGCGTGTGGTTTTTTTTGTTAAAAACCCTAGGCCCACCAGTGGGCCACTGAGGGAGACATTGGAGCTACAACTCCATCCGATCTGCTCTCTATTCCCAGCTTTTCCTTAAAAATCCAAGCCCCACCAGTGGGCCACTGACGTTGGAGGTTGAGGTTAGTGTTAATTTTTTTCAGATCTGAGTTTTTTTTTATCATGTGTTGTTGTGTTGTTAGTATTTTTATTTTTCCCGTTGGATGCTGAGAAAAGTGGGAAACGAGAATGAAAATAGAAAGAAAAAAATTCTTGATTTTTCCCGTTTCTCAGTTTTGATTTAGGGTTCTTGAAATTTAAATCCAATGGCACAACAGCAAAGAGACCCCTAAAATGGATCCAGAAAACACAAAGAGCAAAAGAAAAGCAATTTTTTTGGTTTTCCTTGGGGGTTTTGCATGGATTTTCTCGGAAATCAAACGAGGATGAATTTTCCCGGAAATCGAATGGGGCATGGATTTTATTGGGAATCAAAGGGGGGTTGCAAAAAAAAATAATAATAACATGATTAGATTAGTACCTGCGAGGATTGAGAGTGGTAGAGTGAGAGAAGGGCTTTTTTAGGGATTCTCCGGCTGGAAGGCAACTTCAGAAAAGGGGTTCTTCATGCCCGAGTGAAAGAAGTGGGTAGCATTTTGATTTTTAGATTTAATAGAGTTAAAAAAAAAAAAAACAAATCATGAGAACAATTTTATCTCATCTTAATAGAATATATTATAATTTTTAATAAAATTAAAGATTAAATAAAAAAGATATTAATAAAAATAATTTTATCATATTATTATTATGAAATTTTCCTGTGGAATTATTATTATGGGTTTGCTCTGGTATTAAGTACATCAGCTTATCACTTTTCCTATGGAATTAACTGAATTTACTAAATTTATATTAATATTACTAAATTTTCCTATTGATATTAAGTAAATGACTAAATTTATAAAATATTTATATATTTGAATATTTAAATGAATAAATGAATATAAGAATTAATTTTTGAAGGTGTAGTAGAGTCATTTTTATAAATATATCATATTTAAATACTTCACTTTTAAATAAATTTTATAAAATATAGTGTTATTTATTTTTATTTTCATATTTTCAATTGCTAATTTACTTAATATCTTGTTTTTGTTAAAAAATATTATTTAATTTCATAACAAGTCAACATAATACCACAATTATGCGTGATGTTCATTAATCAATTATCAAATTTCAATTAGAAAAATTTCTCTTTATTTATAAATAAAAAAAAAATTCAATTAGATAATTGCTGGCTTTTGAATAACACAAGGGGACCCACCCTAGTAATTGTTAATTATTCAAATCAAAAGGGTAGTTGGTTGGTTTGAAATTTGAAACTTTGGAATAAGACTAGGACTTTAGTCTTTTGAGATTTAAGGAGAAGAAAGATAAAATTATAATAGTAGGGAAAAAATAAAATAAAAAATAGGAAAAAAAAAAAGATAAAGAAGCAATCTTACAAACTTACATAGGCCCTAGGAGTCTCACTTAGAAGTAAAATAATTAAGTCCTACCATGAAAATTGCAAAATTTGCACCCATAAAAAAATAAAAATAAAAATCTTTGGATCATCAATCATCATCCCCTTTTACATCCATTAGCTTTATTTATAAAGTTTTAGAACCCTTAAAACTAAAAAAAATTATGGAAAGCAAACCTAACCTATGTAGCAACTTGTTAGGACTATTGTTCATTTTTGAGAACTCCTAAATCTTTGAAAAATAAAATCAAAAAAAAAAAAAAAAAAACTCCATTTGTAGAATTAACATCCTACTTTATAGAAACACCTTCGGATAAAATTTCTAATAACAAAGACTTCAAAATTCTGAAGACTCAAACTAGAAACTTAAGAGAAAAGAGATTAATTTATAAAATAGAAAGTTTAGAAATATTGACACTTCTTTTAAGAAGAAAGTTTCAATAAAAAAACTTTTCAAATTATGAATACAATTGAAGTACCAATTTTTTACTAATAACATTAAAAAACGCCAAATCTGCAAAATTACCTAAATGCACTTTATAGAGTAATTTAGGATTTCATTTAATTCCTTTCTTTAGCAGGTATTGTCAATTCATCCACGTCACTGTTTCACTTTCTTTGTATTATTTCTTATCCTCAACCTAAATTTCAGAATATTTGTATCTTCATCTTAGGTAGTTCTCGTATTGGTTGATTTTTTTTCTCATTACACATTTGATTTTGTGGGGATCCTAATCTATGGTTGATTGTGTGGTTAGGAGGTACTAGAGTTCACTATTCAAAATATGTGTATTCTAAAAATTATTCCTTAGCTTGTGGACTAGGGTGGATTTCTTGCAATTACTAAAATCTCATTTTTTATTTAAAATAACATATTTAACATATATTTATTTTAAAAAATATATTTAATAGATAATTTTGAGTTGTAAAAGAATTAACATAATTAACACATATTTATTTTAAAATTTATTTTTTAATATAAAAATATTAATTTCATTTTATCAAAAAAATATTAAAGTTAATCTCATCCTAATTATGAAATTAGAAAAATAAATTAAACGTGTTTGTAACCCAAACACATGTAAAACATTTTATTGGACCACAAAAATAATATTAATTCATAATATCATCCTACTCTTTACTTATATACTTATTTGCTTATACATTGCTTTCATTTGAGTTGAACTTGGTATTTAGACATGAAGCTTTGTTACATTCCAATATTTATTAGGTTTATTATTGTATTTTATGAATCATTGACCATAAACTATTATTTTTTACTTAAATAAATATAAATTTTTTTTTATGTAATAACCTTTTGTTATTATTTATGTGAAGGCCATTATGACTGATTCCACAGTAGAAGTGCTATGTTATTGGAATGGAACAATTTTGAGGACAGAAACAGACTTGAGATATATTGGAAATAATGTAGAGATTGAGCCTATAGATGTGCCCATTCATACGACTTTTGTGGAGTTGTTGAAGATGATATATGATATCATTGGTGTTGACAGAGACGATCAGTTAGTCTTGAAATGTCGTCATCCAACTGAAATGAACAAATTTCAACCATTAGTGGTGAGAAATGATCGGACAGTTGCACGTATGCTACTGGTGCCATCAAAGTATGGAATGTCTTCAGTTCAATTATTCATAGAGCAAACTCCCAACCATTATCATTTGAGTAATGAAATGAGTCATTTGACACGATTATCAACAGGTGATACTGATGTTGATGACGAAAATGAGAGAGATGAGGAAGATGATAGAGATGATGCAATCGACACAGATGAGATTCATTTACCTAACGATGATGAAAATTGTTGTCAAACAGAAAATATTGATTTGGTGATGGTCCAACAAGTTGTGGAATGTGAAAACACAAGATTTGTGAACCTTGAAGTTGGTGATAGGTCTAATAATCCTGAGGTTGAGTTTGAGGTTGAAAACACATCACTAGTTGCCTCTTCACATGGTACCCAATTTAATATCTCTAATGACAACCTACAGGAAACATTTGTACCCGTCTCATACCATATGCCACCTACACCACAATTTTAAAATATGGACGCGACAATTAATTGTGTTGTAAGTGATTGGACTCCATGGAAAAAGCCAACTTTAGGAAATGTTGATAGAGAATTATCAATTGGCCAAATATTTTCCTCAAAATCAGATTTGCAACATGCTGTGAAGATGTTTTCCATAAAGGCGCACCAAGAGTTTACTGTTTATAGATCAAATGCAAGTGTGTTAGTTCTTCAATGTAAAAAAGCACCACAGTGCCAATGGCGACTAAGGGCAATGACAGTGAAAGATACGGGTATGTTTAGAATCACAAAGTACAAAGGTCCTCATACATGTGTCAATCCATGTATTAATCAAGATCATTCACAGTTGGATTCTAGCTTTGTATCTAAGTATATTGAAACATTGGTGAAGGCAGAAATGACCGTTACAATTGGTGCAATTCAAGCTGTTGTTGCGGAACAATTTGGTTACCAAATTTCTTATCAAAAAGCAATGAAGGCAAAAAGGAAAGCAATGACTCGATTATTTGGTGATTGGTACAAGTCTTATGCAGAGTTGCCTCGTTTCTTCCTTGCCTTAGAGCAGTCAAATCCTGGATGCATTATGTATTCCAAAACGGTTCCTGGAAACAATCCGAATGAAGAAATTTTTCAGCGTGTTTTTTGGGCATTCGCTCCATCTATTACAGGGTTTGCACACTGTCGACCAGTTCTCAGTATTGATGGGACACATTTGTATGGAAAATATAAAGGGACTTTGCTGATTGCTATGGGATGTGATGGTAATAACCAATTGTTTCCACTTGCATTTGCCATTACAGAAGGAGAGAATACAGATAGTTGGAGTTGGTTTTTGGCATGTATCCGAGTTGGAGTAACACAAAGGAAAGGGTTGTGTCTGATTTCTGATCGTCATCCTGGCATTATAGCTGCTGTCAATGAAACATATTCGGGATGGACTCAACCAGATGCTTGTCATAGATTTTGCATGCGTCATTTAGCGAGTAATTTCAACACAAAGTTCAAAGATAAGACTTTAAAAGATCTCATGTGTAGGGCTGCTATGGAGAGTAAAGTTAAAAAATTTATTTCTCACATGGATACAATTGGCCGGATAAATGCCGAGGCTAGAAATTGGTTGGAGCAAATTCCTCTTGAAAAATGGGCACTTTCATATGATGGTGGGCGGAGATATGGGATTATGACAACTAATATGTCTGAAGTTTTTAATGGTGTCCTTAAGGGTGCTCGTACCTTACCAATAACAGCTTTAGTCCAGTTAACTTTTTATCGGGTTAACAGTTACTTCACAGTCAGGCGGGAGCATGGTGCCAGTCGGCTCGCTTCAGGTGAAGAATTCACTCCACATATTGACGCCAAGATAAAGGCTAAAGTTGTTAAGGCGGGTGCACATGAGGTTCTTTTGTATGATCATGTGGCGGGACGTTTTCATGTTAAAACTAGACACTCTGTTGGAAGCAGTAATAGGAAACCTCGCACATATCATGTTACCCTTCAAACGGGGTCTTGCACATGTAACAAAACACTTCTGTTAGGATTCCCATGTTCGCACATTCTTGCTGCTTGTCATTGTTGAGCAATTGATTTTCGACAATTTGTACAAGGTTATTACACCACACGTGCTTACCTATCAACATGGGCTCCCTTGTTTTATCCCATATTTGATGAGTTGGAGTGGCCTCAATATAATGGACCGATAATTGTGCCTTCAGACTCAATGAAACGGCTAACTTCTGGTCGACCAAAATCAAGTCGTTTGCATAATGAGATGGATGCAAGGGAAACTAGGACTCCTCAAACATGTGGACTTTGCAAGCAATCGGGTCACAATCGGCGTTCTTGTCCTAATAGAGAAACCAATGATAAGAGGAGTTGATGTACTTCATGAACATCTTATTGTACTGTTTTTTTTTTTTTTAAATTTACTAGTATTGACCTTAATCGTTTTTAAGATATATGTAGAAACTATCTTATTGAACATCTTATTGACGTTTGTTTGTTTGAAATTATTATTTTTTGTCAATTCATTCTTATTTTGCTTATATCAGGTTACATGAAAAAAATATTAATCTCTATTATTTAGGGGAGATGTTGTTCAAATTTTTAAAATTTTAATAATGAAATTAATGTTGTTAGAAATTGTTGTTTTTTTTCAATTCATTCATATTTTTCTTATATCAGGTTACATTGAAAAATTTTGAATCTCTACTGTTTAGGGGAAATGCTGTTCAAATTTTTACAATTTATTTGGGATGAAATTCATGTTGTTAGATATTATTGTTTCTTGTCAATTCATTCATATTTTGTTTATATCATGTATTGATGTACATGCAGACATGGATATTCCGTTGTTTCGTGCTCGTCCTGACCCTGAGGATACATCTGTGCTTACTCTTCAGCATCGACATCGATCATCCACCATTCGTGTTGATCCAGATATGGGTAGTGTTTTGACTTGCCGACATAGGATGCTTTGAGAGTGGGTTTTGGATGATCGTGTTCGGCCATAATTATACAGTCAGGATTTTATGTCTTTCATCGAGTGGGCCATGTTAAGGTTGATTGGCCTTTGATTACTGCACTGGTAGAGAGATGGCGCCCAGAGACGCACACATTCCACATGCCTGTTGGTGAGATGACCATCATATTGCAGGACGTAGCCATCTTATTCGGATTACGTGTACATGGCCATCCTGTCACTGGTTCTACAGATATTGATTGGCATGCACTTTGTGAGGAGTTATTGGGTGTTCGACCGGCAGAGACTGATATTCGTGGAGCATCCCTTACAGTTCGTTTTATTACTACCCATTTCTCCCGCTTACCACCAGGGGTTGTAGATGAGGTTACGTTACAGCGTCATGCTAGAGCTTATCTTTTATTGTTAGTTAGTGGTTCATTATTTACAGATAAGAAGGGGGTTTACATCCAATTAGCAATTCTACCCATGTTAAGAGATTTTGGTGAGACTGCACAGTATAGTTGGGGGAGTGCGACACTAGCACATCTTTATCGGGAGTTATGTCGAGCTAGCTTAGATAGTGCAGAATCTATTGCAGGACAATTACATTTGTTGCAGGTATAACTACTAATCTTATTAATTATGTAATTTTGTCATAATTATGTGAACTTAAACATAATTTTATTTCATTTTTAGCTATGGTCATGGGAGCGATTACATGTGGGTCATCCTAGTAGATCACTTCCCTATGCACCAGTGCCTATAGATGAGAGATTCCCACCAGATGCACTAGAGAGTAGGTGGAGAGTTCCCTTATCTCATACAGACACTCCTCATCATGTTTTGGTCACATACAGAGATGAGTTTGATAGACAGCGATCTGATCAGGTTTGGGCTAAATATTAGTATTCTTTAACATGAACATCTTAATATTAATAATATAATTTATACTTTATTAAATACATACTCATCTATGAATATATCAGGTATTATGGCAGCCTTACACAGATGATATACTAGCATTGCTTCCAGACATTTGTTTAGCTGATCAGGATATTTGGCGGACGATGTCACCACTTATTTTTTTTGATATTGTTGAGTGGCATCGTCGTGAGCGTGTGTTGCGACAATTTGGACTCATACAGGGTATTCCTTCGACACCCCCTATAGATTCTGACCTTCACTCCATAGATCGACGTGGTCGACCTCAGTTTGATTGGAGGTTGTATCATGAGCACTACGTGGCATTATGGGAGGCTAGGGGGGACCACATTGTCACTGCAGCGCCTATAGGGCCTCATATGGACTACCATGCTCCGTACATGACATGGTATCGTCGTATTACACGTCGTTTTATTACACCTATGAGTGATTTTGGACCTATGCGGTACCAGGCTACTGCTTTATCTGCCCACTTATTGGTTCGTATCACTTTAATATTATGTACACATTCTGTATAATATTTATTCCAACAAATAATTATATATCATTTTATGTGACAGATTGAGACTATGACATCTATCATATCACGAGGAGGTCATGCATTGGAGGACTCTGATACTGATGCTTGCCGCACTGGTATTGTTGATATTATTCGTATGGCCACTGATGTTATGTGCGTTATTCGGGAGGATTATCGTCTCCCACATGTAGAGCATGGAGGAGATAGGTCACCAGCTCAGTCGACAGTTGCTCGACTACCACTTGTTCGAGGTCGGTCGACATCTTGAGGGAGAGGTAGATTAGTACAGTCACCCATCTCTTCAGACATACCATCAGTGCAGCACCCTACTTCTTCAGACCCACCATCAGCCCAACCCCTTACCTCTTCAGACCCACCATCAGTACAACCACCTACCTCTTTAGACTTACCTCCATCACAACCTCCTACCTCTTCAGACCCACCATTAGTGCAGATTGACACATCTACTGAGCTAGATTTACCGCCAGTCATTCCGAGGGGTAGGCGGGGCCTACGTCGACCTAGATTGCTACCTCCACCACCACCTCTATTTCCAGCTTTAGCCCCATCACAGACAGATGTTCTTCATGTGTCACATGCAGTATCTGCTACAGTTAGAGAGGGGCGTCCAAAAAGGAAGAGAGTACCAGTTACACATAGGTTCTCTCCTTGTGGAGGCATGTGAGATTATATATGTTTTTTATTTTCCACTATATTAATGTTTAGTGGATATTTTTTGTGACTTTAATTAAACTATTAAAAATCACATTTTGTAGTAGACTTTTTGTAATTAATTTTATTAACTAATTTTGTAAAAAAATCTATATATGACAACTACGGCTTAAGAGTATGTTATTATTTCGATAAAGATAAATTTATCATAATATAAATAAATTAATATCTTAAAAATTAACAAATTAAATATCTTAAATTAATAAATTATACAATTTTATATATTATTTATATGTTATATAAGTTTATTATTTTAAGATTATTAATTTATTAATAAATCAAATATTCATTTATAATATCTTCTATTTATCAATTTATGTTTGTTGAAATAATACTAGATTTTTAAGTTTAAATATAAATAATTTTTTATTTAAGTATATTTTTAAAATTTCAATCATAAATTGTAATTTAATAGTTTTTAATTAAATTTGAAAGTAAAAAAAAATATTATAATTGAAATCTCAGTTATTAACTATTATACTATTATTTCGATAAAGATAAATTTATCATAATATAAATAAATTAATATCTTAAAAATTAACAAATTAAATATCTTAAATTAATAAATTATACAATTTTATATATTATTTATATGTTATATAAGTTTACTATTTTAGGATTATTAATTTATTAATAAATCAAATATTCATTTATAATATCTTCTATTTATCAATTTATGTTTGTTGAAATAATACTAGATTTTTAAGTTTAAATATAAATAATTTTTTATTTAAGTATATTTTTAAAATTTCAATCATAAATTATAATTTAATAGTTTTTAATTAAATTTGAAAGTAAAAAAAAATATTATAATTGAAATCTCAGTTATTAACTATTATACTATTATTTCGATAAAGATAAATTTATCATAATATAAATAAATTAATATCTTAAAAATTAACAAATTAAATATCTTAAATTAATAAATTATACAATTTTATATATTATTTATATGTTATATAAGTTTATTATTTTAGGATTATTAATTTATTAATAAATCAAATATTCATTTATAATATCTTCTATTTATCAATTTATGTTTGTTGAAATAATACTAGATTTTTAAATTTAAATATAAATAATTTATTATTTAAGGTATATTTTTAAATTTCTTTCATAAATTGTAATTTAATAATTTTTTAATTAAATTTTAAATTTAAATAAAAAATTAACTAAAGCCGCGTTTGGCAACTGCGGCTTTAGTACAAAAATGAAGCCGCGTTTGCCAACTGCGGCTTTAGTGCAAAAATGAAGTCGCATTTTCCAACTGCGGCTTTAGTGCAAAAATGAAGCCGCGTTTGCCAACTGCGGCTTTAGTACAAAAATGAAGCCGCGTTTGCCAACTGCGGCTTTAGTGCAAAAATGAAGCCGCGTTTGCCAACTGCGGCTTTAGTACAAAAATGAAGCCGCGTTTGCCAATTGCGGTTTTAGTGCAAAAATGAAGCCGCGTTTCCCAACTGCGGCTTTCACTATAATTACGAAAAAAAATATTTTTTAATGATGTGGCGCCTACGTGGCATCAAAGAGGCCATTTTGAACAATAGTTTCAAAATGTGCCCATTTTGAACATTAAGTTTCAAAAATGGGCCATTTTGACCCAAAACTCCAGATATCGCGCACACATATATCATCACACACAAATATAGTATAAGATGGCATAGAGACGAGGGAGGTGGCCCACTTTTCAGATATTAAATTTAATTTTCTCATTCTTACCTCCAATTTACATATCATATTTTATACCCTGATTTTACAAAACTTTATTCGGTTATAGAAAGAGAAAAAAGTTTTATTATATTTTTGGCCCAATAGGTGTTTGGCCTCCATCCTTTTCATCCCAACCTTTCAACTTCATCCACAAATTAATTATTATATTTTTGGCCCTGTTGGTGTTTGGCCTCCATCATTTTCATCCCAACCTTTCAACTTCATCCACAAATTAATTTGCTATAGACGTGGATGTTTTTAACTCATATCAAATTATGAGCCTCCTCATAATGTGATTTGAAAACACTATTTTGTTTTTAAAAATCAAAATTTAAAATAAATTATTATTTTTATTTTTATAATTGTTTTAAATTTTAATAATTTATAAATCATATATTTATGACATTATCGATTCGACCGTCGATCCGACTAATGAACTGTGAATCGATAACTTTTCCGATTCAATGATCAGTCCAGTTCTAAAAATATTGGTAAAAACTAAATAATAAAATTTAAATTAATAATTTAAAAATAATTAAACATAAATTTAATTTAAGTTATTAAATAATAAATATTAAGTTTTACAAAACATCGTCTTATAATAATCTTGGAATATATGGGAAAAAAATATTTTGAAAGTGATTTTATGAGTACTAATGCTTTCTAATGTTTAAAGATATTTCCCTAAAGAGATTAAATGTTTAATAAATTTTTGAAAATTACTTTACAAGATCTAAGAGCCCATTTCAAAGTGAATTAAGAGGGATTTAAAATGTTTTTCAATTTTTGAAAACATTTTCTAATTATTGGAAGCCTTTTTTTTTCTTTTTTATATAGAAATTTGGTATCCTTTATTCATACATTTTCAATTAGTAGGTAATTCTTTCAAAAATTATTTTTTATTATATAATATAATACTAACAAGACATCAATTTTTTTTATATTAATTTATATTGAAATAGTAAGTGATTATATTTAAAAATATTTTTAGTAGAAGTATTACTAATAAAATAAAATGGGTTTTAAATTATTTGAAGTGATTTATGCAACATCATTTTATAAGTGATTTTTTCAAAAATTTTATTATATAACATGTTAAATAAAACATTAAAATACTTTTTTCGTTTTTATTCAAGAAAGTAATTTTTGCATGTGATTTTGACCCAAAATCATTATATATACAAACAGTAATCATTTAGGATGTGGTGGCTAGGGATGCCAATCATTGAAACGACATGATAAAAACCATTTTTAGAATACGTTTCCATCTTCCAAAATGAAAATGATTATATTATTTTATTGGGAGAATTGTGTTTTGGGCCCAGCTGGGCCCAAAAATTAATAAAAGATCCTCCAAACACCTATAATTGATTGTAAGGATATAAGGTTGGAATAGACAAAAATACCCCTTTTTACTTACACCCATCATTTTGTCTTTATACCACCACTCTTTAAATTTATACCACCACTCTTTACATGCCCCATCCATAAAATTCTCATTTATTTAATTATTTTTTAAACTCCTTTAAAAATAATTGAAAAATCAACATTATTTTCTATTTTTAAATTATAAATAAATAAAAATTATATTAATGATTCAAAAATTATTTTGGAACATACTTTTGGAAAAAATATTAATTTAAATGAATAAAAATTATTTTTTACATTTTACAAGTAAATAATTTAATGATTAAAACACTATTTAAAATAAATATATTTACTATTTTTTTTCTTTTATACTAAAAAGTATTTTAAAGTTTATTTTTTTATTATTATAAAATAAAAAGTTTAAAGTTTTTTTTTTAAATCTTTTTCTTTCCATAGTTTAATAATTTTTTGAACATAGACTTTTGTAATAAGTTATATGAATGTTCCAAATTTGTTTATTAAGGAATTTTTTTAATGATTTGAATTAATTGAAAATTTATTGAAATGAGAAAAAAGAAAAAGAGAGAAAGAGGATAGATGAAGAGTTTTTATTTTAAATATCCAACTAAAATGTTTTCGTATATAGAAATGGATTATATCAATACATAGTATAGTAGAGATTGATTTTTTTCTCATACAAAAGGGTTAAATGATATGTTTACTCATTTTAAATAAAAACAAGTAGTTAAAAATTATATAGATTATGTTTGAGATTGGTTTTAAAATATTTTTTCTAGTTTTTATTATTTTTTTATTTTTAAAAATTATTTTTATTTTCTATATTGTCTCTTTTTGAAAATACATTTAATTAAAAAAATGAAAAATATTTTTAAAAATGAAAATTGAAGACCTTGTTTAATACTAAGATAATAAAAAGAATTAAATTTCATTTATTAATTATTCTTTTTTATTTTTAAAATATAATATGTTCACAATTAAATAAAGGAATTGGTCAATTGTATATTTTTTTTCACAAAAATGTAATATGTTCATAAAAAAATTGGATTGAAGTTTTTCATCATTTTTTTAATCAAACTACTAGAATCATGTTTAATACAAATATAGGCATATATGCACTACGGGAATATGAAATTTGTGTCACTATATAAGAGTATTTACTAACTGTATAAGGGAAATGTACTAAGTGTACAAGCAGTGTATAAGATTACCATTTATAAAAGATTTCAATCTATTTTGAACCACTCCTTTACTTTCCTTGTCACCCACAAATTGCATACTCATGTCATGCACTTTATTTAACTCCCATATGGAAATTCCGATACTTTCCCCAATAATGATGTTTGGGAAAAAAAAAAAAACTAACCCTAATTCATCCATCCTTTTATTAGTTAAACCATTAGAAATATGGTTAACATACCTACATGGACATATTACTTAGGATAAATATATTGTACAATGGTATTACACTAATTGTACAAGGGAAATGTACTAAGTGTACAAGGAAAATGTACTAAGTGTACAAGGGTGTACAAGACTACCATCTATAAAAAAATTTAATCGATTTTGAATCACTTTTTCATTTTCCTTGTCACCCATAGATTGCATACCTATGTCATGCAATTTATTTAACTTTCACATGGAAATTTCGATACTTTTCTTAGTAATAATGTTTGGGGAAAAAAAATTTAATCCTAATTCATCCACCATTTTGTTAGCCAAACCATTAGAAATAAGATTAATATACTTACATGGACACACAACTTAAGAGGGATATATTGCACCATTGTACAATGATGTTACACTAACTGTACAAGGGAAATGTACTAAATGTACAAGGGAAATATACTAAGTGTACAAGGGTGTACAAGGTTACCATTTGTGAAAAATTTTAGTTAATTTTGAATCATTTCTTTATTTTCTTTGTTACCCATAAATTATTTATGAAATTTGCACTATTATATAAGGGTGTTACATTAACTATAAAAGAGTATTCCAAAATTAAAGTGTTTATTACAAGTAAACCGAATAAAATATATATTTTTATTATTTTACCTTTATAAACATAATGTTAGAAGATATTAAAAAAATCATATTTAAATAGAATTAAAAAGGATAAAAAATTATTTTTGTAACATTTGTAATTTTTTATTATAAAAAATCATTAATTTAAATTATCAAGTTAATTTAAAATAATTTTTTTGTTGTAATTATAGTTTTGAAGATTCTACGATTTTTATATTATTACTTTTAATTTATTTTCTTTGATTTTTATTTTAAATTTCATCTAAACTTGTTTTTTCTTACATTTATATGTTTTCTATTATATCCTTATTTAAAGTGATTTTCATTTAATTTGTGTTCCATTATATTCTCTTTTCAATTTTAATGTGTTGTTATGCCTCTTTACATAACAAAAGATTTTGTTATTTTTCATCTACAAAACTTTATACAAAAGATATCATGTACGAGGAAAAAAAATAAAAAAAAAGAGAAAATTATGATATAATTTACATACACATCTCTTAATATGATACATTTGCTTAACTTAATGACATCATGCTTTAATAATTTAAACCATATCAAGTCCACATCTATTTTAGATTTAAAAGGGCATTTGAATATTTTTCAAATTATTAAGTTATAATACATTATTCAATTAAAAATTAATTATCACCATTAGTTAAAAAATGATCATGTTACAAAATAATATATTAAGATAATATCAATGTATTGTCCAAAAAATAGAGAAAATATTCAAATAATTGTCTACAACCTTAAAGATATTTATATATATATTGGATAAAAAAGAATAATAATATTTTTTAAGGTGTTTAAAAAATATTTATTATATATTTTGTAAGTTTAAAAAAAATTATGAGGTATTTAAAAAATATTTACTTTAAAAATATAGTAATAATCATTTTCAACCATTGATTTCCAATATTTAATTTATTAGGCATGGTTTTTGGGAGAAAAATAATTGATGAAAATAGTAACACTTTTCTATAAAAGAATTAATTTACATGTCCCACCAATTAATATGTGAGAGAAAAAGACAAGGTGAATGATGAAAGAGAGAGGGAAAAAAAGAATGAAAGAGAGTAGGAAAGTTAGTTGTTTTCTTTTTCTTTTTGACAATAAAGGGCATTTTCGGAAAATTGAATGTTTCATATCCTTCTTTTCAATTTGTAAACTTTCTTTAGGTGTTGGGCTTAAATATGGAACTTATGAGGATCTTTTATTAATTTTTGGGCCCAACTGGGCCCAAAACACAATTCTCCCTATTTTATTTTCATTTTCAGTTGTTAAAATATTTATATTTTAAAATAAAATAATGTTCAGTTAAAAAACGGTTAAATCCAAAGTGTGGTACCCCGCGCGCGTCTATTCACATGTGCATGTCGAAAGCATTAGAGGACACGCGTCAACATGTTTGTGACGCCACCTCTCATTTCTAGAATCAATTATTGCGGCCCCGCCGCCCAAAATCAAACAAAACAGAGCTCACGGGTGCAACATAGGTCCCCTGCCCTCTCCCTCACGAGACCAATTTCAGAAAAAGCCACCAGCACGCTCCACATGCGCACTTGCACACCACGCTCCACTGCCAGTCACCAAACAGTCCTCCCCTCTGACATCGAGAGAACCGTGCCCTCACTCTCCATATCACTGCGTGTCGCCACACCCCCTCACCATACCAATCATGCTATCATCAAAGAATATGGCTCAGTACTATATATAATGACTGCCTCCCTACGCTTCTTCCAAGCATCCCAAAAAAAAATAAAAATGAAACCATACTTCCATATCCTCCTCCTTATTCTCTTTTGCAACACTCCTTTCCTAGTCTCTTCTCAATCATTTCCAGAGCCGGAAACTCGCCGGAAAGTCCCCGACAACGAGACCATATACCGGGTTTCCAAGCAGCTATGCTGGGGCTGCATGGCCCAGTCGCTAGAATTCTTGTTTGCCCACAATTTGGTGAGGGCAGCCAAATGGGAGCTGCCATTTACATGGGACTTCAACCTGGAAAACTACGCCAAATGGTGGGCAGGGCAGAGGAGACGAGACTGCAAGGTGGAGCATTCTTTTCCGGAGGACGGGTTCAAGCTGGGGGAGAATATATACTGGGGTAACGGCGATACATGGACTCCGACTGATGCAGTAAGGGCCTGGGCGGATGAAGAGAAGTATTATAGGTACGCCACGAACACATGCGAGGTTGGTGAAATATGCGGGCACTATACTCAGATTGTGTGGAGGAACACGAGGCGGATCGGATGTGCTCGGGTTGTTTGTGACAGTGGCGATGTGTTCATGACCTGTAACTACGACCCGGTCGGTAATTACATTGGCGAGCGCCCATATTGATGTTGCTGTAATCTATTGTGTTGTTTCGACCATCTATCTGTGTCCTGTGTGGCATATATATATATATATATATATATATGGGGAAAACGTATATATACAGTAAAGGTTTGGAGTAGAAAACTTCTATATATATATATATATATATGGTGTGAAGCAATTGTAAGGTATATATGCTCCATTTGTATTGACCTGCTCCTGCAGTTCCTCTTTGAACGGATCAATTAACGAAATAATTTCATTGTTTAGGCATTGATGTAGCTATTGATAAAACTTGGTGCACCACGTTGATCCCATCTTACAAAGGCTGTGTTTGGATAAGTGTCAACTTGCATTTTTTTACTTGGGCTTCCAATTCGACAATGAGACATGTTTTAATGGTTAAAATTTGATATTTGAAAATTGAATTCGCCATATTATGAATCCGCATTTTCTCCACAAATGTTAATTAATCATGGGTCACCACTCGATGGTGACACTTTGAATTCTATGAAAAAAAATGTTTTTATTTTATTTTGAAAACTATTTTTATGTGTTTTTTAGTATTCACTTATTTTATTTATATTTTTTTTAAATAAAAAAGAAAACCCGTGACTTGACTCTTTATTTAAAAAAGACAAGTTTGAACGGAATGGATTCAGGGCTTAGATTTTTTACGAAGAAGGTATGGAAATAAGCAAGAGCACCCTTCTAGGCTTGAGTCTAATTCGGTCTCTATTAATAAATAAGGGAATTTGACATTTTATTATCAACGAATGGAAGCAACCTCAAGGATTAGTATAAATCATGAATATAACAATATGCTAGGTTGGATCGAATAAAGGAATAAAATGTCCGAGAGTTACATGTGACTTCAACAAATCGACTTGCATGGATGGGATTTTGGATGACAACTTGAGTAACCACATTTATTTCTAAGATTAGATTAGAGTAAAATGTTCTTTGAAGTAAACCAAAAGATTTCCAAGAATAATGGTCCTTTCTTATTAAAATTGTTTTTACCGAATTGCCACCAAAGGAATTTGAAGTAGCTCATATTTCAACACGAACCAACCCAAGTTTTCAGCAAATTAAAATTCATAGTCATAGGTTGCAAATTCAGTTACTAAATAACAAAGTTTGCATCGACCAGGCACACTTGGAACACTGACTCAAACTCATTAGCTCCTAAAACCAGCCCATTCCTTCATTGAAAATCAGCCAACCTTGTAACATAAAATCAGTCTAGATTAAAGGCCGGAATCAACCTAAGCATTTATCTAGCACTGGTCCAAGTTTCATGGCCGAATGTAGTTGATCCTACCGAAATTCATCCCAAATTTCAAAAACAAAATCAACCCATATTTTTAAGAATAAGTCAACCCACATTTTGACCAAAATTCAGTTCGGAATTCAAAGGATAATCCCCTGACTGCTGCCGAAAAAATTCTGGTTCATCCTTTTTTTTGTTTTAACCAAAATAATGAAATATCATGCTGTGTCTTCCTTTTTAAAAATCTTACTCTGTCCTCACCTCTTGCCATCATGTAATGTAGTGTAGTGACCCAACAACCATTAAATGAACTCAAGGCCAAACCCAATACTATACAATAGCTCAAGGCAGTAGTATAAGCCCAAGTAACAAAGGTAATTCCTACTGCCCATAACCAAATTAAACATTCAAAACCCAAATTAATACAATAAAACCTAAAGCCCAAGAACAAGCCCAAAGTCTCGAATTTATTTTTATTTTTTTAATAATATTCCTTAAAATACAAATTGAAAATTTAGAATAAAATAAGTGAGGGTGAAAGCAAACATAAAGATAAAAAAATAAAAGTGTATGGGCTAAGAGTAAGAGGGCCTAAAAATTTCAAATCAAATGGGCTTAAAATATGATTAAACAGGAACCAAAGACCAATTTTGGGTTTATAATAAGCTTTCTATTATTTTCTTCTTCTTTTTTCTTTTTAAAAGGTAATAACTTCTAAAATATGACATAAACTTTTACCTTAATATTGGGTAAATATTTTTTAAAAACTATTTCTTTTTATGGGAAGTCTTTAGGAGAGAGTTTTAACCACAATTTTTTAATAGACATTTAAACAATTTTACTCAGGCATGACAGCTTGGATCTCTGATCTGACCCAAACGGGATTGGAGTCATTGGACAAAGCTTAGGTTTTGAACTAGGGTCCAACCCAAATGACCTCTTCTTCAACAAGAGGCCTTTGCCCATGCCTTATTCCCTAGATTCCATAACAGAATAAAATCTCATGAACAATCTTTGCACACCATAATAGTTCAAGAAAGCACACATGGGAAGAAATAGAAAGATTACTTGCGTTCTATAATTTTATATAAGTATTCTTACTCTAATATATTAATATTAAAGCTTTTGCTTGCGCAAAGCTAAAATTGTTAAACTTGAAGTAATCACAAAGTTTGAAACTAAAAAGTTTAATGGAAGAAACGATTTAAGAAGATATATGCTTTATTAGTTTTGGTATGGGTTGTTTAAAACATTGAGAGGTAAAGAGACTTTATTAGTAATAATGTCCAATGAAGAGAATAATGAGGTTATGAAAAAATACGTATAATACTATTCTTTATGTTTTTTGAAAATTAAATTTAATTAACTTTGATAATGCATTCAAAACGTAATTATTGAACAGTCAAACAAGAATCCAATGACGACAATGTTTGGAGAGAAGTACTAAACAATCCTCCCTTGATGCAGCAAGTCTTCATTGGTTTTTTTTTTTTTTTTGTTTAATTCCTTTCTTTCTTTATTTATTTCACTTAATTTGTATTTTCTTACATACCAAATGCCAACTATAATTGTTGTTACAAAGGCGATCTTAAAAGTTAAACCTAGGGTCCTGTTAGTGACATTAGAAAGACAATTATGCCTTCTATAATTTAAAAAATTAACTTTATGTGTGTACTATGTAATGTGTATGACTTGAAATAGTGGTAAAGTTTTTCCTTCATCAACCAACTTCATTTGTGTTGAGCTACTCAATTTCATTTTCTCAATAAACTCATAAATTAGAAAAATAATTTCATTATTCTTTCATTTATCTAGCTAGTCATAAAAATTGGCGACTTATTTTGCTACATTGAGTAGTATAAAACAAATAGAAAATATATATATAAAGAAATCATGAAAGAAAATTATTGCTAAAGTGGGTCATTTAATTTTAAAAATTATTATAAAAGTGATTTTAAGTAACCTAAAATCAATCTAAAAGAGGGCATGATAATTGATATAGACAACTTTATTAGTTAAAGTAGTGACTTTTCAAAAAGATATGTGGTGGGCATGGCATGATATAGACTTACACAACTTTATTTGTCAATGTGGTAGAAAACACATGATATAGACTAGACAACTTTATTAGTTAAAGTAGTGGATGACACATCGTGAGCAATTTAGATAACTTTTCAAAAAGATATGTGGCGGGCATGATATCGTTACTTCAAATCAATCTCAAAAGGGGCATGATAGACTTACATAACTTTATTTGTCAATGTGGTAGAAAACACATGATATAGACTAGACAACTTTATTTGTTACCGTGGTAGAAAATTTAGACAACTTGCAAAAAACCCATGTGGTGGGTGTGGGATCCTCCCAAAAAAGTGCCACGTGGCTCCCTCTCCTTTGGACACGCAGACGACCCCCCTTGCGACATGTGACATCGCTCATTCCACTCGAGCGAAAATTCTGTACGACTGACATTCCATCATCTCCGGATATTTCACAGCCGGCGCCTGTCGCCGGATGGGAGAGAAGTGCGATTCAACTTCCCTGGTCAGACATGTCCGGATCCATTGGCGACGTTTACCCGGAGTACATTCGCGGCCGACGATTCAAATTCCCTAGACAACTTGACTCGTCATACACTCGCGATTTGCCGGATACATTTCTGCCCGCAGTCAAGAAACAAACTCCGACAACACTGTTGACCAAATCTCCTGAACTATCACTCATCTTCAATACGAGATACGCTCGACAAGACATTCCCAAATCTTCTCAGATTGCCTGACGCATCCCCGATACCTAAAATCATAAATTGAGGTGACCACCGCTGCCTAAATACCCTTCTGACATCCGTTGCCTCGCACCAGAAGGGTCATGATTGCTTCGCCACCCTATGAGCCGCAATCATGATGATGGGACCCGCTAGCATAGCGAGACCATACTCTCTGACTCATATATAAACTCTAAGGAGACTCTCAGAAGGGGTAAGCATCCTTGAAGAAAATCACGGAGCAACACTCCCAAAGGAACAATTTGTTTTCAAATAGCTTTCAAAAGACTAACTTAATCATCGGAGGGTGTGTCCGGACAACCCATCCGGACATCTTTTTACAGGAGGAAAGAAGGATCACTGTAATGCGTTGATCGAGATTCTGTTCCTGGTACTTGCTACTACAGTGAAGGAATTTTGCTATCAATAGTGAGCATGATATACTACTTATTTGTTAATGTGTAATAATTATTTTAAACCTTTAGACCGTTCAAAGTCTTTTTAAATAATTCTTACAAATAATTTTTGGAAACCTTTCCTAAAATTGTTTTCAATTATTTGTATCATATTAAGTTATTTTATGAAAAATATCAAATAAAATAAAATATAATTAAAAACTAATATATTTTAAAATTATTTAAGAGTTAAAACAAATAATTTTATTTTATTCTTTTAACATTTCCTATCAAATTTTCCAAAAAAAAACAAACATAACCTTTAGAGTCCAACCCAATGGTTGGAAACATTAAAAGCCAACTTTAAAATCTTTTAAAATAGTGAAAAGTCAAAACTAATTACTTAGCCCCTTCCCTTTTAAACTTTAAATAATATCCTAGTTAGTTGAAAGTTCAGTTTCAGTGATTGTCCTCTCCTGGTGGTCGGGATGTCATAAATGTTAGGAGCAGCGGAGCCACAACAATTTAGTATTGGGACAAATGGAAAATATATTTATTTCAAGTAACAAAATTTAGGGTTAAAAAATACCTTTAATGTTAAAAAAAATGTTTTTATTTTTTATTTTCTTAAATATAATATTTAAAAAAATTTTAAAAATACTTTTAAAATTTTAAAAAAATACCCTGCTTCGTAGAAAAAACTTAATAAATAATTCTTTAATAAACATTTAAAAAATATTTTAATTAAAAACATTTCAAATAAAAATAATTTGAAAACATGATCTTGATTAGTTATAAAATTATCATTACTTGTTAATATTTTATTTTATTTTATTTGGAGAGATTTTTTTTTAATGCTTTATTTCTATTTTACAAAAGCTCAATTATTGAACAATCAAACATCAACAGAAAAGGACAAGGGTGGAGAAGATGTTGTCCCTACCAGCGATTCTCCATTGATGCAGCAAATCTTCTTTTCTCTTCCTTCCTAACCTAATATATTAATTCTATTTATTGTCATAAAGATGAGCTTAAAATATAAGGCCTTATCCATACAACTTTTATAAGCTTAAAATGACAATTATACTTCCCATTAATTCTTAAGGCCTGTTTGATTCTTGAAGAAAAATGCAATAAAAAGAAAATAAAGAATAAATTTAAAGTTAATAAATTATTTTTTGTATTACTTTAAACTTATTTTACTTATTTAATTGTTTCATATAAGAATTAAATAATTTAAAAAATATATAATTTTATTATTAATTTTAATTATATTTAATTTTTTTTTATATTTTTTATGACCAATTATGAAAAAAATTATTTTTTTCTTTTCTTAATACTTTATGGAACCAAACTTAGCAACAACTTCAGATATATTATATGAAAATCTATGATTTTTTTTTTTGAGAATAAGTTTGATTTTTTTTTAATTATATTTTGTAAAGTGAATCCTAAATATAAGTTGAAAACATGAAAAATGTTTTAAGACTTTTTATATTATTTATTATAACTGTAAATCATCTTTACGAAGAAAGTTGAAAAAGATATTTTTTTAAAAATAAAATCTTGTTCTTAAAATTAATTAAGAAGTATATTTAAAAACTATTCTAAAAAATTTATATGAGCTTTTAAAATAATTTTTAGATTAGCACATATTTCTTTCTAATATTATTTTTTTTGTTGTATACGGTGCTAAAAGAAGACACTTGTTTTGGCCAAACAAATTTCTTGTTCTCAAATTACCGGTGTATTTTGCTCTTAGCAAAATAAGTTAGTAATTGCAAAGGCCCTGTTGAAAATGAATGGCCAACCCAATAACTGTACATGCCTCAATTTACATCTTAAGAAATTTGAGAAACATAGCAATGGAAGAAATTAAGAGTCTTTTTGGTAATGTGATTTAAAAACAATTTTTTGTTTCTAAAAATAAAAATTATTTTATTTTTTTTAACACTATTTGACTATTATCATCAAAAAACAATTTTTAAAAGTAAAATAAAATAAAGAATAATTTTAGAGAAAAAGTGAGAGCTGTTTTTAGTTTACTAGCTTTTTTTTTTTAAAGGAAAATATGGACCATTTTGATCATATTTTCTGAAATTTGTTTTTAAAAACTATTTTTAAATTAAAAAATAAAAAGCAATTTAAAAAAATAAGTTTTAGTAAACATGGTCAAATGAATCCTAAAAGTTTTATTGGGTAAAGAAAATTATTTTAAAAAATGAAAATAGGTTTTGAAAACTAGTTTTAGAACAAAAGTTTAACTTGTTTTTGTATGTTTTCAAATATATCTGGGTATCCCTGTATCCCTTCGCCATCCCCATCACTGCGACTGCCCCAAAACTCACAAAATCACCGGCGAGCTCCATGGACAGGCATGTTGCAGTATTGGGGTTCCCCACCCATGCAGCTAACCTCTTTAAACTCCTGCGCCGATTAGCATGTGCCGCACCCACCACCATCTTCTCCTTATTCAACACTGCCAGGGCCCACAGCACCATCTTCTCTGCTCAACATCCCCACGGTATTCCCAAACTAAGAGTCTATGACGTGGCAGACGGCGTGCCAGAGGACCGCGTGCTTTCAGCAACCCACCAGGAACGCATCGTGCTGTTCTTGAAGGCGACACCCGGGAACTTTCGCGATGCTATAGAAGTGGCGGAGGCGGAGATCGGAAAGAAGATAAGTTGCCTGGTGAGTGATGCCTTTTTGTGGTTCACCGCTGCTATGGCTGAGGAAATGGGGGTTCCTTGGGTGGTTATTAGGACTGCTGCGCTTTACTCACTCTCCGTCCACATTTATACTGATGCTATCCGGAAAGCGGTCAGAGTTGCAGGTATGGGAAAACTTTTGTGTGTGAGCGTGTTTATTTATTTATTTTATTTTATTTTTAATTTTTAATTTTCAAAATTTCAAATTTTTTCTTACCTGAAAATTTCATGTGCCAATTTATGACGAAGGATCGAAGTTTAAGATCTTACATCATTGAACTACCTATGATAATATGGACAAACAATTAACACGACAATGAAAGTTTTATATGGATGAATTGGAAACTTACCCCAAAAAGTTACAAATTTTCGTTTTCTAAGAATTCGTTAATCATATTGACAATTATTCAATAATTCACTATCATACTTGAATATAAGGAAAACCAACCACAAAATCTTTCCCAAATCTCGGGGATACAGTATCCATGGGATAAGAAACCCTAAGACTTTAATTAATTGATTATGAAAAATTAGGTATACAGATTTACTTGATAGTTGAGATTTACACTTTGAGATCTATACTTAACTTTAGATTGGTGATGTAGTACTATCATGCTCCTTAGTGGACTCTTCAACACCTTAATGTGATGTGATTTTTTTATCACGAACCCGAAAATGAAAGGAACTTGTTTTGAAAGTTTCAGGTTCATGTGAAATGTAATGACTATATATGTAGGTGAAAACCTAGTGGACTTGGACTAGATTCAAAATTTCAATTTTCCAAAGATAAAGATTAGAAACTTTGCAAACTATGAAACTGGATAGTTTAGGCCATGAATGCTTGAGCGCATCTACTTTCAATGCTTGAATGACTCCTGTGAGCACTTGAGCACTTTTAAGTAATGCTTAATGTCACAGGATGCTTCAAATGAGCCTCCTCATGGGTTTATATAGAGCCCATGAAGCTTCTAGAGACTCCTGGAGCCATCTACACTAAGCCATTGAAGGGAAGAGTATAGAAGGTTTTAGAGATGCCTAGAGATGTCCACACATCTCTACACTATGGTGGAAGGCATGAGAGGAGTCTAAGACTTTCTAGAGAATTCTAGAGATCTCTTGTACATAGGGTTGTACATAGAATTGTGTAGGGTATTCTAGAATCTTCTTGATTTGTAAGGAACCCTCCAAGGTTCCAGAGAGTTCAATTGGTACCTATAAATAGATGAGGGCCTCATTTGGCCAAGGCACCACCCAAATCACTTCCTAACCAAGCAAGTGAGTCCTTAAAGCACTTGTAAAGGCTTCCTTGAGTTAATAAGAGCTTCCATTATCTAAGAGTTACCTACTACGCCTTCTCAAACTTCCAAGTCGTGAGCATCTTAGCCTGACAAGCTAAGCGTTGGAGCAAGGCTAACTTAGCAAGATCAAGCGTCTTAACTTGTCTAGGTGCCACACAAGCTTAGGAAACTACTAAGTCCATGACAAGTGGTATCAGAGCACGGCTACGAAGCGGGCATAGTAAAGGAAGCATGTTGGGCTCCAACGTGGATGAGACTAATGAGCAAACCCGTGGGAGGGAGACCGAGCCTACTGCACGGGGCTGAGACAGGAAGGATAAATCTCTTGATGCCATAGCCAACATGGAGGCAAGGCTAGTCAAGGTGGAGCTAGCCATGGGAGACACCCGGGAAGAGGTGGACTTGATTGAGCAAGGCATGGAGAAGGGCTTAGACGATCTAAGGGAGTAGATCCAAGACCTTCGCGAGGGGGTGCTAGGCTCGCAAGTTCAGCTGGTGTCACATGAGGAGTTTATATCCTTCCAAGACAAGGTCATGAGCATGTTCGCTAGTGTGGAGTCTACATCTCCTGTCACTAAAAAAGAATCCTTTATTTTCCAAGGAGACACATACACACCCTTTTCACAAGGAGGATTTGTGTTAACTGGAATGGAATTAAATAGCTTCATTGGGAATACCGAAAAAATTGTCCAATAATTTATTGAAAGTGTAAAATTAAGGTATATATGTACTATTGGAATTTTGTATGTGTATATATACTTATGTACGTATTTAGAACATTACATCTACATCATCATCTACGTTATTGAAAATCTCCAAAAATTTGTTACTTCTTTAGTCGGTTCCATCTGTCTCTAGAAAATTTATATAACAACTTCGTTCAACCTGCCACTATTGGGAACCCATTTGGGAGCTCCTCATTTGTGTAAAGTTTGGCAAGCTTCGGAATTTGCTCTAATGCCAAAAAATATGCAAAAGAAAATAAATTATTAAACATGTTTAATATAATACTTGACCAAAAACACTTACTTGTATGAGCATGGCTTTAAAAATCGGATTGAACTGGCTAGTCCAATCGATCCGAACGTCGAACGGTAATAGTTCGACCGTCAATCGATCACGGTTCCGATTCGGTTGGATCAATTGGCTCCGAAATAGGTAGAATCGGAATCGGATAGGAAGAACCGATTCGACCAACGAATCGGACAAACCGACTGGTTCCATCTAAATCGGACGGTTCAATTAATTTTTTTTTTTATTTTAATTTTTATAGTATCAAAATGATGTTGTTTTGCTGCTTCTGACATCAAAACGACGTCGTTTTGGAGGATATAAAAACACCTTAACCCCTTCTCCTCCATTTGAACCGAAGGTGAAGAAGCTGCTACCCTCTAACACGCCACAACACCCACGCCATCTCCCATCGGTGGTCTTCCCGGCTGTTATACCACTTGCCTGGCTGCCTCGGCGTAAAACCCACTGCAACCATTCCCCCCCCTCTCTCTTCTTCCCTCGCGCTGTAAGACCCCCCCCCGTTGCAAAGCCCCATCCCGGTGCCACAAACACCCCCCATCCCTTCCCCCTCACCTCTTTTTTTGTTTATTTATTAATTATTAGTCTTCACAACAACATCAACGGTGTTGTGCGAGGGTGGGAGATTGGGAGCTCAAATTGATAAAGTAAAAAAAATGCCTTTTATATGGATTTACATGGATGGTATAAGATATGATTTAATGGTAAAATTTAAAACATCACAATTTTAAATAAATTTATGATTTTAAAATAAGTTTTTTATTTAAAAATAAATATTAAAATTTTAAATTTTAAATTAAAATTATGATTTTAATTTAAATTTCTAATTTGAAACTAATTTTTTGATTTTTAAATAAAATTTTACTTTTTAAATAACATATAAATTATTATTATTATTTTTATAATTATTTTAAATTTTAATAATTTATAAATTGTATATTTATGACATCATCGATTTGACTGCGGTTTGATCGCCGGTTCGACTAGTGAACTGTGAACTGATAACTTTTTTGATTCAATGACCGGTTCGGTTCTAAAAACATTGTGTATGAGTGTTTATTTGTAAAGGAACCTAGGCTGTCATGGAGACGTGCTAATGCTGCAGCCCCCCACTCATAACCCCCGACTGCAACCATATATTCAAGTAGTGGCAGGTATACCTCTAGAACACTTGAATCGATAAAAATGCTTGGATGTATGGCAAATCTGGTTTTCAGTAGCTTTAGGAACAATTTCAGAGTTGGATCCAAGCCATTGAAAGAATATTATTGCCCTTTTGATCACACCCTCCATACCTAGCAACGGTTTATTAGCTATGTTTTTTGCATATCCAAACCAGTTGTAATGGGTTTGTCATCCATAGACAAACCAGTAATATATAAAACTTCCTCTAAACTTAAAAATGGATGTGAAGACCACATTTTTGAATGGAATACTTAAATGAAAAGGTATATATAAGTTTCTCAAACTTCCCAATCATGTTAATGGGTTAAAGAAAACACTCTAAGGACTTAAGCAAGCTTCTAGAGTTTGGTACAAGAAAGGGGGAGTTGATAGGACCTATTCATCCATAGGATTAAATCTAGACTCTTAGTGATAGATTTATATTGATGACATTGTTTTTGAAGACACTTCAAACGAATGTGCCCTTAGTTTTGTTGAGGAGACGAAAAAGGAGTCTGAAATAAGCATGGTAGGCGAATTGAATTTTTCTTAGGTTTGCTAATTAGACAACTTAAGAATGATATTTTCCTAACTTAGTCTAAGTATGCAAGGGAGTTAGTGAAAAATTTTGGTCTTGAGTTAGCTAAACACTTTAGGACACCTATGAGTGTTATTACTAAGCTTTGTTAAGACATATATGCTAAAGATGTTGAGTAAAAGCTTTATAAAAGAATGATAAGAAGTCTCCTGTATCTCATTTTGAGTTGTCTTGATATATCTTTTGGGGTGGGTGGGGTTAGAGGGGGAAGGGGTCCTAGATACCGACATTATCTCTTTTACTTGATTACTTACTTGATGAGTATCAATGTTTATTAAATAACTCCATTAAAGGTTTATTTTTAAGGATTATTCACTAACTTAACTGATTTCACTAACAACCGCCTTCAAACTCAGGGTAGAATTTGGTTGACACTGAGTTTAACACGCATGGTGAGGAATCTAGAGTTGGGAACTACCTTGGTGAAGACATCTGCTAGCTAAGCAGAGAAAGGAACATGATGAATGTGGATTTGTTTATGAAGAATTTTTTCTCGAACAAAATAGAGATCAATTTTGACATGCTTAGTGCGAGCATGAAGAATGGGATTAGCTGAGAGGTACACTGTGTTGAGGTTGTCGCTTCATATGATTAGAGTTGTGGAGGAAGATATGTGGAGTTCTTTAAGGAGAGATTGCAACCAAGAAATTTTAGCAACTAAGGTAGTTACACTCTGATATTCTGCCTTGGTGAAAGATTTGGAGATGGTATGTTGTTTTTGTGAGTGTCAGGAAACTAAGTTTGGACTAAGAAAGAGGCAATATAATGATGTGGAGTGGTGATCATCAACATCTAAGGCCCAATTAGCATCATAAAAGCTCAATAAGTCGAAATGTTAAGTGAAGCAGCGCTGAAGATGGAGTCTAAGGTGGAGAGGACTAGCTAGGTAACATAGGATTCTCTTGACAACCTTCCATTGAGTAGTAAGAGGAGCTTGCGTGAATTAGCAAACTTTGTTAACATTATAGATGATATTTGAATGTGTGATGGTGGCATATTGGAAGACACCAATAATGCTTCTATAGAGTTGAGTGTTGCTGAACAAAGCACTTCCAGAGTTAGATAGGGACTGGTTAGATACCATAGGTGTGGGAATCAGTTTGACATGAGGCATATTAGTTTTGTGAAATAAATTGGAGATATACTTGGCTTGTGACAAGTGCATTCTAATAGATGCATGCTTGACATGAATACCAATAAAGTATGTAATATCTCCAAGGTCTTTGAGGGCAAATTGGTTGTTAAGCTGAATGATCACATGTTGAATAAATTGATCATTGTTGTTTGTGATAAAAATATCATCCACATATACTGGAATGTAAGTGGAATGAGTAGGTGTGATGTTGATAAATAAGGATTGGTTGAATTTAGTTGATGAGAAACCAAAACTTCCAAGTGCTTGATGTAGCTTTTCAAACCAAGCTTTAGGGGCATGTTTGAGGCTGTAGAGAGATTTATTTAGCTTGCAAACATAGTTTGGGTTGAAAGGGTCGATAAAACCTTTAGGTTGATGCATGAATATTTTTTCATAAAGGTCGCCATTGAGAAAGGCATTATTGACATCTAGTTATCAAACTTTCCATTGTAGACTTAAGACAAGTGAGAACAATGTGAATGGTAGGTGGTTTGACAAACAGATTAAAGATTTCATTGAAGTCAAATCCAACAATTTGATGAAAGCCCTTAGCAACTAAATAGGCTTTGTATTTGTTTATAGTTTCATTGAGATTCTCCTTGACTTTGAACACCCATTTTCAGTAGATTAGTTTATGATCAGTGGGTGGAGGGATAAGATTCTAAGTATTGTTTTGGAGGAAAGTGAGATATTCATCAGTCATGGCCTATTTCCAGTGGCTAAGATGGAGGGCTTCAGGGACTAAAGTGGGAATGGTAGAAGTGAGATAGGCCTTAGGTTTACAAATGCCATTCTTGGACCAAATGACAATAGGATGAGTGAGAAGAGGAGAAGAAGAAGATGGTGGAAGGAGTGATGCTACGTTTTGGTTAGAGGTGGTAGGAGGTATAAGTGGGTTGGTTGGAGAAGAGGTTGAAGAAGGGAAAATCATTAGAGGGAAAAAGATTAGACAGGAAAGGTACGTGAATTAAGAGTTGAAAGAAAAAGTTATTGTTAACCAAACTTTTATAAACTTTATGTGGAAATAATTATTTAAAAAAATTTTTTGGATGCATAAAACAAGATAAATATAAGTGCTAAAATAATGATCATATTGTTACCTTGATCCATGAAGTGAGATTGAGTCATCTTGTGAATTATATTGTCAAGGTTTTCAACTCACTACTCTCATATAGTGGATGAGTCACTTGTGTGGTGTATGTTGTTAAAAATTAACAACAAAAATGACATAAGAATGAGAGTGTGGCTTGGGACCTCAACTTATAAAAAAATTGTACATCTCTTAGTCTTCCCATCAAAGACTATATGAGAGTTATACTCATTATTTACACCCATTATGTATAAATTAATGGGTAATGGTGGGTTATGAACTTGAATGCATCTATATAATTGCATAGGTTATACTTTTCCATTTTCCTCCATTACTCATAAACATAATGTACAAAATAAATTTCATTATGATGGGGTTACAAAAGTTGTAACACCACATTCATATAAATTAAATTTTCTAACTCCCCATTTGTAATTTGAGTCTTCCATACATAAGACTCTTGGATGCCCAATCAATTGATTCACCTACCTATCAATTGATACCCTTAAATAATATTCATACAAATATAATTGTATATGGCCATACATTATAGGAAAAAAGCTAACAGTTACCTGTTTTTGGGATTGCAAGTGGGCAAATGGGAAGGTATGTTGATTAAAGATAACATTACGGGAAATCAGTATGTTACCATCAGGGATGAGACATTTATAACCTTTGTGGTTGAGACTATATCCAAGGAATGTGTAGGGAATGGACCTGAATTGCAACTTGTGGTGGTTGGAGGGTTGGAGGTTGGGGTAGCACATGCAACCAAAGACTTTGAGTTGAAAAGAAAATGGATTTTTGTGGAAGAGAATTTCTAAGGGGGATTTGTTTTTTAGAATTGGAGTGGGAAACTTGTTAATGAGACAAACACAGGTGCAAAATGTTTCATCCCAATATTTAAGGAAAAGAGAGGCTTAAGCAAGGATCGAGAGTAAGGCCATGTTGGACAATGTGTCGGTGTTTATGTTCAACAAGTCTGTTTTGTTCATGAGTATAAGAACAAGAGATGTGATGGATAATGTCATTGGAAGTGAGGTACCGAGTAAAAGAGTGATATTCGCCACCTCAATCAGATTGCACAACTTTGATGTTGTGGCCTAGTTGAAGTTCAATTTGTGACTTGAAGTGAAGAAAAACTTGAAGTGCTTTAGACTTTTGTTTAAGCATGTAAATCCAGGTGAATCAGGACTAGGCATCAATGAAGTGAATGTAGTATCGATGTTCATGTGAGGAAGGTGTTGAGGCTAGCCCTTATAGGTCATTATTATGTATAATTTCTAAGGGTGTGGTGTAAGAGAATGTTGAATGCAAGAATGAGAGATGAGAAGGGATATTTTATTAAGATGAAGGAGATTATATTTATTGAGTACAAGAGAAACAATGTGAGGAAGGGTGACCAAGTCTATTATGCTACAATACAAAGGGAGATGTTAATGAAGCAGGTGCTGGTGGTTTCTTGGAGGAGAGAGTTGTAGATACAAATCTAAATATGTATAAATTTAATCCCAACCCTCTACCCTTTGTTCAAAATAATTCTTATCCCATTCCCATTAAAAAAATTAAATGGAGTGGGGTACACCCTACCCAACATCGTTTAACCTTTTTATTTTGAAAAATTTTTAATTAAAAAAATTATTTATTTATTTAATTATATTAAATAAATATTTTATAAATAATTAAAATATTATAATTTTTATAACTTATTTTATTGAAAAGTATTATATATATATATATATATATATATATATATATATATATATATATATATATATATATATATATATATATATATATATATATTAAAAATAAGAAAATAAAATAAAATAAAATTAATTTTTAAAATTAGATTATATATATAATTAGGGTGGGACAAGTCAAGGCAGAACAAGGTAATATCCAAATTTGCCTTGAACTCGGTCTCGGGTTAAAAAGAAAAAAAAAAAAATCTCAAATCTATTTATTTAAATTTCAAACTTATCCCATTAGGGGTGGGTAGGGTAGGTACCAAAAAAACCCGCCCCATCGCCATCTCTATCCTATGGTTTTTTTTATTTATCTCTACATGATGTGTGGAGTTCCACGTAAAAATTCTCTTGTTTTGTGTGTTGGATTGGTTTTGATGTTTTCTATTCTCTCACAGGGCTTAATTAAATTAAAATAATTCAACTTTTGGGCTAATAAGTGGAAAAATACCTCTTCACTCCCCCTATGCAAACCTACTGGATTATTGGTTTTTCATACCTAACATTAATCTTCCCTCGATGGAGCAAATCTTCTTTACCAACCTCTTTTTTCTTTATTTCATTAATAATCTTTAATTTTCTTCCTAATTAGTCTCATATTAATTCTACTTATAGTTATAAAGATGAGCTTAAAAAACAAGGTCTTATTTCTACTACCTTTTGTAAGCTTAAAATGATGATTATACTTCTAGTTAATTCTGAAAACTTTAGGCATGCTCTATAAAATTCTATGGACTTATTTGAAAACATTATTGAAATTAATTTTCTATTATTTGGAATAAAATTAGTTCTTTTTTTTTTTTAAAAAAACTCAAAATATACTTTTTCACAAATTTTTGTTTTTGATAATTTGTTCATTGCTTTTTACAAATGATTTGATATGTTTTGTATTTTCTTTTTGAAGTGTTCCAAATCACAATCGAAAACAAATAAAAAATACTTTGAGAAATTTTATATTAATTATAAGTATACAATATCTTAAGAAAGGGTAAGTAGAAAAATGTTTTTCATATGGGACTTTCCATACAAAAATTTGTTGATGGGAACAATTAAGAACTGTATTTATAAGTGTACAGAAGCTTGGTGAAAAAGCTCATTTCCTTTATTTTCCACCTGTAGCCAAATAAAAAATTTTATAATTCCTTTCCTTAGAATTGTATTGGAAACTACTGATATGATAATATGATAATATGATATTTCCCTTTGTTAAAGGATGCCGTTGAACAATCAGAACGTTAGACTTTCACATTTAATGTCCCAAACCCCTTTAAACAAATGGTAGACGCAGACCATTCATGGCCATAAACAATTCAAAACAAATTTTCTCCTATCCATTAACGTCGAAATCAAGTTCATTACCTAATGTGATTATAGTCTTTGGCAATATTTTTTGAAAAAGAGCAGAATTTGTTTAAAAATTTAAACATAAAATATATATATATATTTTTCTTTTTCCCTATAGCGGGGTCATGCATTCATGTATAATGCAGAAGTAATAGACCAATTTTTTTTTTTTGTATTTCTATTTTTTTTAAATACCATAAAAAAATGTTAAAAATACCTGAAATTTGTTCCCTAAAATCATCACATTTTAAAAATAAATTCTAAAAAACATTTTTAGTCCAAAATTTATAAAAAATGTTGAAAATTGGAAAAAGTTTCCAATGTGAACAGAAGCCATCCGCAAATTTAGCACGGACTATTCATGTCCACAACCGAGTTCGTGGTGCCATAGGTCGCCACGATGAGCGCCTAAAAATTACCTTTCATCATCCCATATATTAAAGCCTCACCTCACCCCAAAACTCACAAAACCCCCATCACTGCATGCAACTGCCCCAAAAGTCACAGAATCATCAGCAAGCCATGACTGCCACCGCGAGCTCCATGGACAGGCATGTTGCAGTATTGGGGTTCCCCCCCCATGCAGCTACCCTCTTAAAACTCCTGCGCAGATTAGCATCTGCCGCACCCACCACCATCTTCTCCTTCTTCAACACTGCCAAAGCCAACAACTCCATCTTCTCTCCTCAGAGTCCCCACGGCCTTCACAATCTAAGAGTCTATGATGTGGCAGACGGCGTGCCTGAGGGTCATGTGCTTTCAGCAAACCCTCTGGAACGCATCGACCTGTTCTTCAAGGCGACGCCTGGGAACTTTTATGATGCCATACAAGTGGCGGAGGCGGAGATTGGAAGGAAGATAAGTTGCTTGGTGAGTGATGCCTTTTTGTGGTTTACTGCTGATATGGCTGAGGAAATGCGGGTTCCCTGGTTGGCAATTTGGACTAGTGCGCTCTGCTCACTCTCCGTTCACATTTATACTGATGCTATCCGGGAAGCGGTGAAGGTTGTGGGTAAGAAAAACCTTTTGAGTTTTCTGAATTTTTTCTTATGTCAAACTACAAAATTATCATCATCCTTGCCTTCCCCCGCTTATTTTCAATGATCATCAGTCATATCAGTAATATGGCCTCTTGCTTTTAGTTTCTTTAATTAGTAACTTAATATTGGAGGTTGGTATGCTCTTTCTTTTAGTCTCTTTACTACCTTAATGTTTTAGTTTCTTTAATTAGTAACTTAATATTGGAGGTTGGCATGCTAGTGGAAATGCTATAGCATATCTTGGGGAAGTAACAGCTAAGGTGGTGTTTGTTTTTTTGGCTTTTTGCTGAAAACCATTTAGTTTTAGAATTTAGGTTGTTTGTTTTTTTATTTTTTAATGACTTATTATAAATTTTTTAGTAAATAGAAAAAACCAAAATATGTGACTTTTTCTAAATAGAAAAAATAACACAATGGTTTTTTTTACTTTTTAATACTTAATAGAAATAAAATACTACAAAAACAAACAATCTAATATTTAATACTATTAAGTATTAAGATTCTATTTAGAATTAAGTAAAAAAACAAACACCACCTAAGTTTGGAAATTAATGTATCATTTTTCTACTTTAAGTAAAATTAAGTGTATAAAGGGCATGCAGGAAGACACCCCATCAAGAACAATTAAAATTAACAATAATTGATACTCACAATAATTGATTTTTCTAGATTTATGAAAATATTGATGGGTTGTCTTCTTACCCTCTATGTGCTTGATTTTGTGTATCTTCTTAAATATTTCCTTTAACTTACTCCCTTAAGTAAGAGTAGGAATGAATATGGATACCTAACTTATCCCAGTAAATATATCATTTGACAAAGATTTGCTAAAAATTTGAACATAGTTGGGAATGTGTGGAAATATAGCAAGTAAAAAGACTGCCCATAGGTACCTTCTCTAATATAAAATAATAATTAAACTCAACATATTTAGAAAGAACACAAAACATAGGATTAACGGACATGTAAAAGCACTAACATTGTCACAAAATAATTGTAGTAATTTAGAGAAGGACGCACCAATATCTCATAGGAGATAAGTAATCCAAGTCAACTCAATTGCATAGAAGGCCGAAGAGCGATACTCTATTTTGGTGCTTTGGTTGTTTCTTTGAACATCAAGAGATATAATTGGCTCCAATAAAGACACAATAATATGTGGTGTAGTGGGACAACCTACCCAATCAACATAGCTAAACCTAGAAAGAGATATTGGACCGGTGGAATGACCGAATACTGAGTCCAAGTTTGTGTATTGCTAATGGAAGCTGTAATTTAAGAAAAATATATGTAGAAAAATATCCTAAAATTAAGAGAATCAAATATTGTGAGTCACACCTTGAATTTTAGGCAATCCAAAATCCGATCTGTGACCCTAGGTCAAATGTTTGACCTTAATGGTTGCTCTTATCAAAGTTCACAATCAATTTTGATAACATGGTTTTTCTTGAATAAATTGACATCTAATCCCAAAATAAATTTATTAAGTTAAAATTTACTATATTATATTTTTTCTTTTTCAAACCAACCATCACCCACTCACAAGCATAATAAATCTACTAATCATCTTACCACCCAAAGTGATTATCTAAATATCCACAATAATCTCTAAGTCAAAAATATTTTCAAAGACGTTTTACCAAATAACAAAATATAATTTAAGTTACAAAAGTCAATATAACTTAAATTAATACATCCTAAGAAGGTAATATAAATTAAAAACAATCATTATTATTGTTCCTTTACTTTTTGGGTATGGTTCCTCATAAACTATATTTGCTTCTAAAAACTTTAGAAAATAAAGATGTGAACATTTCCATATTGGTTAGTAGGGTGTCTTATATTCATATGAGTTAAAAGTTTTAAGTCAGTATAACACAATTACATGTTAAAATATAATATTACATTTACATTATATACATTAAGTGACACCTCAACTATACAAAATTAAACAAATCAAAATTATCACTTTTCTTATTCATTATATATATAACATATAAAATATTTCTACGTTTACAAAATAAATAAATCATTTTAGTCTCTAATAATAAATTCAAACATACAATTGATGTAATTCAATTAATTAATATAAATCCTTCTTGTAAATGCAAACATGATGCAAATGTTTACACGTAATCAAACAATGCATTGTTGTTTTCGAGTTTTCACCAAAGGATACGTGTCTATAAACAAATATACTCTCCATTTAAAATCTTCTTGGGGTAAACTTTTGTGTCTTTCACACCATGAATCTCACTCTTTTCTCAATTCATCCTTTTTGATGCCCTTTCATTTCTCATTTTTCTTTTCATTTTTGCTCTCTTTAGGTTCTTGTTATTCTCATTTCCAGTTTATATAACCATTTCTTTATTTTTCCTTATACATAACCATGGATGCAAATGAATGCAACAATGCAATATACTACCATTATCCAATTCCCAACTCAAATAATAATATTTAATAATATAAAATAAATATTGTAAACATATAACAACGTCCAACATTTTTTACAATTTAAACACACTATACATTTAAAATCTTTACAATTTAAATTATCACTATTTCATTTTCCCACAAGTATTTTTCATTGTTTCAACATTAATACATATATAAATAACCACCTCAAATTTTCATTTCATTTTCCAAAGACAATTCAAATAATTCCAATATTTCACACAAATATCCCTCTTTAATTCATATAAATTATGTCATCAAAAACTAATTTCTAAATTTTACTTTAACATTCTTCCCACTAAAATCAATCTAAATATTCATATATTCACCAACAAATTAAAAGAATAACCATACATGGAAAACCTCAACTAAACATAATGTAAGTAGATCTAGTTTTTAACAACACCCACACATTTTTCTCCAAGAAAATATTGGATGAAAATTTTATGAACAAATCACCCTACCAAAAACCAAGAATCCAACTGTTGAATTCGAAATCGGCTTCGTAGCGATGTTCATCTTGAGGTATAGGATACCCTCCTAGATTTGTATGTGAAATGGTGGCTTGTCAAATAGTTTCACAAAGACCCACAACAGCTTCTTTTTTGTTTTTTGTTTTTTTTTTTTCTTTATGTTTCTTTCCCTTTCCCTTATATATATATATATATATTCTTTTTACCATAAGACAACTTTATTTTATATTTTATTTTTATTTTTTGACTTTTTATTTAGTCACCGACCATTTCTCATTTTACAAAATTTTCAAACTATTGACTTTTGACCCATTTTTCCAAAATTTCTCCAAATTAAATATTAACACGTGGATATTCACCATTCTTTCTTACTATTTGATTACAAATTTTATGAAAACTTTCTTGATACTTGAATTTAACATGTCATTAAAAACCCAACATTGATGGGAGTATATTCTTTCCCTCTATATGCTTAATTTTGTATATCTCCTAGAATATTTCCTTAAACATACTCTAGGATTGCCAAATTATTTTTCTCATGATTAGCCTTATATACGAAACCTTTTCCAAATTAAAATGACCATTTTCTTGGTGTGATTTCAAGTTACTACAAATACCAAGTTATTATTTTTCTCATAGAAAGCTTTTTTTTTTCTTTGTCATTCATCTTGATCAGTGTTTGTCAATTAATATTAACGAATGCAGCTTTTTGCCTATTATAGGGCGGGTGCAAGACCAAACCCTTGATTTCATTCCAGGATTCTCAGCAATAAAGGTTGAAGACCTACCTGAAGGAATAGTTTTCGGGGACATAGAATCTCCTTTTGCATGCATGTTGCATAAAATGGGGCTCACGCTGCCACGAGCAACCGCTGTTGCCACAAACTCCTTTGAAGAACTAGAGCCCATTGTCACAAATGATCCCAAGTCGAAGCTCCAAAAAGTTCTTGCTGTTGGTCCTTTTGATCTATCTTCACCACCACAGTTGATATTGGACGCTAGTGGTTGCCTGCCATGGTTAGACAATAAAAAAGAAGCATCAGTGGCATATGTTAGTTTTGGAAGCATAGCAACACCACCACCCAACGAGATTGTAGCATTGGCAGAAGCCCTAGAAGCAACTGGGATACCGTTTCTTTGGTCTCTTAGGGAACATGCAATGGACAATTTACCAAAAGGATTTCTAGAGAGGACGACTGCTCATGGAAAAGTTGTTTCGTGGGCTCCTCAACCTCAAATCTTAGCACATGCCTCAGTTGGAGTGTTTATTACTCATAGTGGTTGGAACTCGGTGATTGAGAGTATAGTTGGTGGTGTGCCTATGATCTGTAGGCCATTCTTTGGAGATCAATGTATCGACAAGCGGATGGTAGAGGATGTATGGGGGATTGGTGTGGGAGTTGAGGGAGGGGTCCTCACGAAAAGTGGAGTAATGAGTGCTCTAGGACTAATTTTGTCCCATGAAGGGAACAAAATGAGAGAGAAAATTAGAGTCCTGAAAGAGCTTGCTAGAAGGGCTGTTGAACCAAATGGGAGCTCAACTCAAAATTTAAGTAATTTGTTGGAGGTAATCACAACATCTAAGTTACATTTGGATACCAATAAGTAGTTGGCTCAATGATGATCGTTGAGACGTGGAACTTATTAAATATTACAATTAGATTTAGTTTCTAAAAAGTCAAGAATAATATTTTATTTTCAATGATTATTTTAGTTTATGTTTTTGAGTGGTTAAATCCTAGAAGGTTTCTATATGTTATTATTAAGAGTGTTTATTTAAATAAATGCGAGTATGTAATTTTCAATAGGAGATTATGTAATACTTGAACAAGAGAGAGTGGTGGAACACAATAAATTTTTAATTCTTCCAAATTTTATCTTCTTTGAAATTATTTGTATTTCTCTATCAATCCTATTACTCTTACAACGATTGTGTTTTGCCTAAAGTGACATTAGGAATAGAAGACGAAAATTAGTGTCTATATCTCTTATGATTATTAAAAGAGTGCACTAAACTATGCTTAGCCATGCATATAAGAGAATGAAATTGCTAATTCAATCAAAATTAATATAAGATAATAACGAAGATGCACATGAGCAATCTTGAATGAGGTACAATGAAAGTCATGAAATGGATTCTAAGGCCATGATAGTTTTCTTTGGCAAGTAGAGGAAAAATGAAAAGATATGCCATGAATGAGATCACAATAGCTTTAGATTTATACATTTGATCACAAGAGAATATGAGTATGGAAGATTTTCATGTGGTACATGCATAATCCCTTCTTTTGTTTATGATGGAAAGATTATTGGAATGAAGTTGGTCTATATCTTACATAAGTACGATATTATTGTCATGATTTAATTTTTAAAGTGTCTAAATTGACGATTGAGTTAGGCAAAGATCGGAAATGAGGTCAAAGATGACATTTGGGAATCTCATGAGGTTAAATAAAAAAATTGATTCAACAAGGAAAGAGTTTGGATATTGTTTTGTTATATTATAGTTTAAGTTAAAGAATTCAAGGATGAATGGGAACTTGCAGCCACAAGAACAAGAGTTGTTGAGAAGAAAGTGAGTTGAATTGGGTTTGGATTTGGAGCAACCGACTTAAGCACCAAAATAATTCTAAGAGCGCTTCTAATTATTGGATGGACATTTGATACGATTTTTAAAATTTAGAAAATCACTTTCATTAATTTTATTATTATTAATTAGCATATATTTCTTTCGAAAATCAGTTTTTTATGTGTAACATATCACTCAAAACACTATAAATTGTTTTTTTTTTTTTTATATCCAAAGAGTAACTAATTTTTCATAAACACATTTCCAACAAAATTGCTATACTTAAAATCACTTTCACTAGAATAATTCCCCATTTTGTAAAAACTTTTATTGATAAAATATTTCTAAATTAAAAGTATTTTTGCCATAATTGCTTCCAAATGAGTCTTAAGTTGTAGTCTTGTTGACGGGTTCACGAATTTCACTAGTTTGGGGCTCATGTGATTAATTTTGGTATAATTTTGATGAGGCATCCATCGTCATTCATATATACATATATATTGTGGGGACTCATCTCCACATGGCACTTTCCCTCGATACTGCCCGGATAGTTGCCACAATGTCTAGAGCCTTCCATCCGAACCACACAGACATACGACAAATGGCACCGGACTACTTAAGTGGACGATACTCTCCAGCTAGCCTTAAAGTCCCCTTTGCTACATGTAATCATCTCCATTTGACATGGAAGTGGCTGATGGGATCTCCCCCAATCCTCACGTCCATGTCCATTAATTATCACGCACTGTCCCATACCTCCAGCAAGTTGAAGAGATGGGCAAATGCATGATTGAACATCATGACACAACTTCTGACGACACTTGCTAGCCGCCCAAAACTGTAATGATTGCCCTGCCACTTGCAAGGCAGCCATCATTACAGAGAAGGTCAAAGTGCTTAGTCAACACTACAGTGGCTTTCTCTTGAGCACTATAAAAAGCCCTCCTGAAGCATAATCTAGGTATGTGCACTTAAGCCGACCTATTCATTCTCTCCCTGAAAGGGTTTGACCTACCTGTGTCTAACTTAGGCTTCAGAGGGGCGTGTCCGGACTACCTATCCAGACATCCTTTGTGTAGGGAAAAAGCTTGTCCATCCCTCTATTGCTGGGCAGAAGCTTTGAGAGGCACAACATGAAGAGAATATGACTCAAATTGATCTAACATCAACATTAACCCCGTTTGTGGGAAGTTTTAAGGATGTCAACGCCCTCGAGGAGCCGATCATCTGCCATGGGTAGTGAAGGCTACTTCAACAAGTGAGAAAACATGGAGAGATGCCAACAAGAGAGTGAGCGACAGGTATGGTCCCTGCTTCGAGAGACAAGGAGACTTAAAAAAGAAAATGATGTGTTGCGTGCCCAAGTATCATCATCAGGCCCCTCTCATAGTTGACAACCTAAAAGCCAATGAACAAACTCCAACTTAAACGACGAGGTATTCTTTCCCAAGAACACAAAGTTCCATTTTGGCAGTCAGGAGATTCGGCTTGATGAGAAGTTTTCACCAACTCATCAAGCGTTGCTAGACGAAAGCTCTGATTCTACCAGCTTATCAACAAAAAGGAGGCGAGGCTGGAGGTCGCAACTGTCTAATATGATGCGGGCCTGATTGAGACCTCAGACACTTGGCATGGAGGGAAGACCATGGGTAGCAACAACCCAGAAGGTTTGCCATGGTCCCTCGCCTGTAGTAGTTATGCTGGAGTGGCATTTTTATCCACCAGTACAACAAGTAAGAGTTCTAATAGATCGAGGTCTGCCCCACTTTATCAACAGACGACTGGATGACATGTTCTCCAAGCCTTTTAGCCATCACATCATCAACTACGAGCCCTCAAGAAGGTTCATGGTATTGAAATTCAGGATATACGATGGAACAAGTGATCCATTTGACCATATCATGCACTACAAGTACTCCATGATTGAAGACGATGTCCGTGCGACTATACAGTAGGTCTTGGTCACCAATTAACCTACTAGAAACAACCATGCCGGAAACTCTAAGCCCTCAAACCAACTGAGGCAAGCTAGCAAGAGGCGGGATGACCAATAGCAGTTAAGCCAAGCTGGCCTAACCCCCTTTAACATTTCATAAGATAAACTCCTCCCCATGGTCCATGACCTGTTCGATTTCAGATGACCAGAGCCAATTAAGACGGATTTGGTGAAATGGGATCAGAGCCGAAAGTGTGCCTATCACAAGAAACCATGACCACACCATGGAACAATGCAGAAGTCTCCACTACTTAGTGAAGAGACTAATCAAGGTTGGGAACCTAAAGTAATACGTCCGCACAACCGGAGGACAAAAGGAAACGACCCGGGATTTGGCCGCCCAAACCCCCACAACTTCAGCAGCTCCCATTGATGAAAACTACAATTTCAAACAAAAAAGTCAAAGATTGCTTCGAGTGGCCTCCGTAAGGGAGTAGGTTAGCTCCATCCAACATAGTTTACCGGGTGAGGATGCACGCCTAATGGACGGGATAATCACTTTCCCTCCAATAAACCCCAACCGGGTCCTACAGCCACACGAAGATGCCTTGATCTTGACACTAGGGATAAGTGGGTTCGATGTAAGAAAAATTTTGATTGATCCGGGCAGCTCAGCTGACCTCTTGTAGATGTCGTTGTACAGGAAAATGGGACTCCTACCATCTGCCTTGGAAAACCCTGGGTGGATACTATTTGGATTCAATGGAGCCTCGACAACTTTCCTGGGATACGTCGTATTGCCCGTACAAGCCGGTCTAGTCACCTAGAAAGTGCGATTCTCGGTGGTAGAGGATTTATCCCATTTCAACGCCATCATGGGACGCACATGACTTCATAGCATGAAAGCCATTTCCTCTGCATATCATCAGATGGTGAGCTACCTTACTGAAGATGGATAAATTGACATTTTTGGCAGTCAACTGGCTGCGCGCCAGTGCTATCAAGTGGTGCTTGAGTCCGGACTCCTAAGTAGTAGTGAGCCAAGCATGGAACCATCAAATATGAAGGAACAATAGCAATTATAGAGCCTGATTGAAAAAGATCTGCCTACAGCTGACCCACTCCAACTCTTGTATCTCTCATACAGTAGTAATCATGTTACTTATATGCCAACTCTCTTCTTGCACCGGAAGAATTAAAAGTACTTGAAAGTGTGCTTTGACAAAACAAAGATGTCTTCGCGTGGACTCACTTTGACATGCCAGGGATCCATCCGTCTATAGCCTCACATTGGCTTAATGTCATGCCTTTCTTGCGGCCATCTGCCAGAAAGTTCAACGCTTCCACCTGGACATGCAAAAGATCATCCAGTCCGAGGTGGACAAATTGCTTGCAGTTGGGTTTATAAGGGAAGTTGAATATCCGAATTGATTAGCGAACGTGGTGGTTATTCCAAAGAAAGATGGAAAATGGCGAGTTTGTGTCGACTACACCAATCTGAATGATACTTACTTGAAGGATAGTTTTTCGTTGCCCTAAATAGATCAAATAGTGGATGCCACTGCTAGACACGGAATGCTCTCCTTCATAGATGCATTCTCCAGATACCACCAAATCCCCATGGTCCCACCAGACGAAGAGAATACAACCTTCGTGACGTCCCACGATCTGTATTGCTACAAGGTTATGCCATTTGGGCTCAAGAATGCTAGCGCCACTTACCAAAGACTGATGACAAAGATATTCAAACCCCTGATCAACCGGAACGTACAAGTTTATATCGATGATATTGTGGTAAAAAGCAAAACCTGGAGCGAACATGCCCAACACTTAGAGGAAACATTTCACCTAATGAGGGCATACAACATGAAGTTCAACCCAACTAAATGAGTCTTTGGCGTCAGCGTAGAAAAATTCCTAGGGTTTGTGGTAACACAAAAGAGAATCAAAGTCAACCCAAACCAAATAAGAGCCGTTCTTGAGATGCCTGCTCCAAGCAATAAGAAGGAGTTGCAATGTCTCAGGTCACCTAGCTACATTGGGACATTTCATAGCCCGTTTCATGGACAAGCTAAGACATTTTTTCCTCACACTAAAGGGGGCAAGCGCGATTGGTTGGACGGATGAATGTGGATGGGCATTCGATGAGGTCAAACGCTATCTCACCCAACCACCCATTCTGAGTAGCCCTCAATCTAATGAACAACTCTACATGTATTTAGCCATGTCTCACTATGCGGGTAGTGCTGTCCTATTTCGTCATGTGAGAGACAAAGAACGAAGGCTTGTCTACTACGTGAGCAAAGCCATGGTTGACGTAGAAACCCAGTACTCTAAGTTGGAGCAAACGTCTTTAGCCTTGAAAAATGCTGCCCAAAAGTTTCACCCATACTTTCAAGCCCATCAAGTGACTATACTCACGAATTAGCAGCTCATAAGCACTTTGCATAAATCGGATTTGTCCGAGAGAATGCTAAAGTAGGCTATAGAGCTTAGTGAATACAAAATCAAGTATTAACCCAGACTGGTGTTGAAATGACTAATCATGATTGACTTATAGCTGAGCTTTCCCAAAAGCCATCCCACCTAACGAACTCCCACGAGGAAAGGTGGTGGGGTACTTCATGTGGATGGAGCCTCTAGGGCCTTCGGTTCATGGGTAGGCTTAATTTTACAGTCCCCAACCAGGGAGCTACTAGAGCAAGCTATTCGGCTCAACTTCCCTGCCTCCAACAACAAAGCTAAGTATGAGGCGATCCTAACCGAACTAGAATTTGCCCATTCCTTGGCAGTACTTAAATTGAAAATATGTAGCAATTTTCAACTAGTCATGGGGAAAATCCAGAAAGAATATGAAGCTAAGGATGAATGCATGGTTCGCTATCTCACACTAGTACAAGATAGCTTAGCGAAACTAGGTGAATAGGTCATTGAGAGAGTACCCCGGACAGAAAATTTAAAGTTGATGTGCTGGTCGGAATAGTCGCTACTCTCCTTATAAAGGAAGCTGTGCTGCTGCTCATTTACCTCCATGGCACATCGTCATTTGTGTTTGCGTCAATTTGTAGTACTAGTGAGTCCGACATCGGCTGGACGCATGACATTGTGAAGTATCTCCAGATAAGGAAACTACTTGGAGATGAAAAATAGCGCACAAGATTCGGGTACAGGCAGTCCGCTTCACTTTAATTGGTGATTGCCTTTACAAGCGATCTTTTGGTGGGTTGTAATTGAAATATTTGAGCAATCCGAAAGCCCAGTACGTCCTAGCCGAGCTCCACGATGCAGGCGAACATACCTTAGCACATCGCGCTCACACATAGGGGTACTATTGGCCCACCATGAAGCAAGACGCTAAAAACTATGTCAAAAGATGTGACTGGTGTTAGAAGTACGCTCCCATTCCTTATATGCCATTTGATATTCAATTCGCTCACGAGCCCTTGGCCGTTCACGCTATGGGGAATGGATATAGTTGGCCCCTTATAGGTTGCATCCATGCAGAAGAAGTTTTTGCTCGTAGATACTGATTACTTCAGCAAGTGGGTAGAAGTAGAGGCCTATGCTAGCATCAAAGACAAGGATATTTGTAAGTTCGCTTGAAAAAACATCGTTTGTTAGTTTAGAATCCCGCAAGCAATTATAGCAGATAATGGACCGCAATTTGACAGCATTGCCTTCAGAACCTTCTATTCAGAGCTAAAGATCAAGAATCTATATTGCACGCCCCACTATCCTCAAAGTAATGGATAAGTAGAAACAACAAACAAAACCCTTCTCATTGCACTAAATAAAAGACTTGAGGAGGCCAAAGGAAAGTGAGTAGACAAGCTATCCAGGGTCTTATAGGCTTACCGGACTACCCCCGGACGGCCTACAAGGACCATTCCCTTTGCCCTTACTTATGGGATGGAAGCCATCATTCCAACTGAGATAGACATGTTCATAACCAAAACAGCCGTTCAAGGCCAAATGAATGAAAATCAAGAGCTTAAGAGACACTTGGATTGGGTAGACGAAGTGAGGGGGAACACAACCATCTAGATGGCATCCTATCAACAAAGAACTATTGACCATTACAATAAAAAAGCCCGGCTACGCATGTTCCAAACTGGAATCTTGGTCCTTAGAAGAGTCTTTAAGAACACGGTCGAGAGAGGAGCCGAGAAACTGTAGGAAAATTGGGAAGGACCCTGTGTCATGACTAAGACTGGGGACTCGGGGGCATACTATCTACAAACACTAGACGAAGTGCTCTTGCTTCGACCCTGTAATGTATCTAACTTAAAGTAATATTATCAGCAAGTTTGGTCTGTGAAAAGTGAAATGTGTATGGAAAGAATAAAAAGAAACAAGTATGTATTAGAAATTAAATTGTTCAGTACAAAACCATCTTCGACCAAGAGAATTAAAGAAAAAATACAAATGTATCATGTCTGCCCACCAGAGGGGCTAATTGTAGTAGTGTCTCCATTTTCTCGGGCAAGGCCGCTGGCTGCTGGGATCTCATCATTTGAAGGATAGTTGGGGGTATCCTGGGTGATGCCATGTTTCTTCATGAAGTATCGATAGCCGAAGAAATACATGTCATCCACCTGCTTTTGGTACTCGCACTTTAGTTTTTCTTTCTAAGCAGTAAACCCCGCTCGGAGCTCCTCCATCTCCTTCCTCTGTTGCTCGTTCTTTTGCTCGGCTTTCTTGAACTTAGCTTTTGTCGCTTCTCCCTATCTCTCAGTCGGCGGGCCTTAGCCTTGGCCACTTTCCTCTCATTTTCTACATTCCTTAGCAACCCGACTACCTCTTTAATAGCCTTTCGAGTAGCAGAAAACTCGTTCTCTACTAGTTTCAGCTTCGAGCAAAAATTTTCACTACCGTCCATGTGCTGAGCAATGTACACTCTCATGGCCTCAACAACCTCCAACGATTTGAGGAGCAAAGCGTGTTGACGCATCAAGTTGCGAACGTCAGCCACCACCTAAAAACGACAATAAGGAAAATGTTAAGTAATCAGAGGTAAATGTGTCATGAACTAGAGAGGGGCTAGACTTACCACTTCCACCGTCTCGACGGTTGTGCAATCTTGCATAGGTGAGATACGGGAAACAACGAACTTTAGGGTGCCAAATGGGAGTTGAGCCACGAAGGAGATGCTGGGGTTGCCGCCTAGGTCCACCGAGACCCACTGGGTGGCCGGGAAGAGGTCCCCTATATTATTCATAGGACCCTTACTCTCTATAAAGCAGAGGACCTACTTCAGCAGTTCAACCATTTCTTTCCTGCTAGGAGCACGAGTCGTCGGGGGGTGTGGAGAGATAGAGGCCACACACTCAACAGAATCGTCGTTGAGTGGGACCAGATTAGTGGAGGGCCCATCTAGCTCTGGGTGAGTATCTTTTCCAACAGAAGGCCTAATGATCGGCACATGACTAGGCCCCAAACGATTGGGTCCTACAACATCAAACGGAGGCTTTGGCGTTAGATGAATGGTCGAGACGGGCACTGGGCAGAGTACCTCCATGTAGGGTTTCTTAGTGGGAGGAGGGACGACCGTGATAGATTCAGAGAGGCGCTTGCACTGCCTCTCCTTGAAGCTAACTCTCAAGTTTGTTGCCATGTCCTCATCTCTTTCTTTCTCACAAACGATGTGGGGAACCATCAGATAGACCCGTCTCCTGCTCAGTCATTGCGGAAGACGAGTCTACTAAGGAGTCCTATTTAGTGTTAGTAGCGGAGGAAGATGCAGAAGAAGCTGAAACATACAAAGATGCGAATGGTTGAGTCGGCGCCTTCTTAGTGGGTTGAACTACAAGTTTATTTTTCTTGGTCGAAGGGTAGATAGTAGAGCTAGAAGCCGAACGGTTTCCGCCCAGAGCTTGCCTTAGTGTCCCTTTCTGACACTTCTTGTCTTTTTGGTCCAGCCAGTCTTAGCGTGCATTTGCGTCCCACGCGTGCGACTTCATAAAAAGGAAGATCATTCAGCATGTGATGCTCATCGGGCACCAAGACCTTAAGGGCTGGATGAGAAATGATGGACATGACATACGACTTGGGCTCCTAGACCACAACAATCAAATTCTTATTCGTCAGGAGGGTCTGGTGGTTTCACTCGTTTGCGGTTATCTCAAACAACTTGTTGAGACAGTCAAAAGAGGTATTCTCCACCCATTCCACGACCCGACCTCTCTTGTCCTTGCTTGTACCACGCAAAAAAAAAAAAAAAAAACAATTAGTAACTAATTTAAAGCCAGAAAGTTACGAATGACACATAAAGAAAATTGCAACGTATTTTACTTGGAATATACAACGAGTGGCGTGGATGAAATTCTCGGTCCGGACCCTCGTATAGGCCAACCTAGGGACTGGAAACAATGACGTACGCCCTAGCCCCGCCCTTGTTGGAATTTGGAAGTCCCATAACCAACTGGAGAGAGGGAATGTGAGCGGACAAGCTGAATATTCATTTCTGGCTCATATTGATGGTATAAACAAAAATGATCTCTAATAGGGAGAGGCCCAGGTGGAAAAGCATGTCTAGGATCTTGCACCCCATCAACACCTTAACAACGTTCGGGTGAATGAAGGTCTGAGGGATATTGGTGAAGTGAAGAAAGTGCTTGAAAATGGAAGGTAGGGAAAAGTGGAGCCCGACATTAAACTATTTCTTGTTGAAATAGGTGGCATTGTGAGACTGCTTTTCAGTGGGGGTAGGTTCGCTGTCGTTCAGGATGCGAAAACGTTCTCGGAACTCCCGTTCAAATAGAAGTTCAGTTGGGCGCTCCTTCTAGGTGCGTTCGACGCCCACTCTCTTCTAGCCACCTTTCTGGCCTTTACTAGTCGTATTGGTCGAAGCAATGTCCCCTCTTGTTGACATATTGAAACACTGTGCCACGTGAGACCTGCACAACACAACGCCGATTGTTAGAAAATAGTCACCCGACCTTTCTGGCAACATGTAGTGCCTGAGATGTACAACAAGTAGCCTATGCGGGTCTTAAGCCCACACCTGAGCAAGATACCTAGCCCCGTTTGCAAAGCAAGCCCTAACCAAGCACTCATCCACCATACCACCACAATAACCTCAAACCAGAAGGCTTGAGTATACTCTTTAAGGGACCAACAAAAAAGAAGCATGTGAAAAACCCTATCAATCTTTCCCCCAATGACAACTACCTTATCCAGGAAAGTACCAAAGCCCTATATTTTGGATTTCGCAGCATCCACTTTACATCCAAAGAGTCACAGACTCTAAAAAGCAATCCCCAACAACAAAACAAATGAATAGTAAAAAGAAGAAAAGAAACCAATGCGAATGGTGAACGAGCTTACCGATATAAGGGGAAAGAGTCCTCTAGTAGAAGAAAACCCGATCGAGGCAAGTGCGAAAGTAGCAGTAAAACAATGGGAAGAGATGGGCAATGACCATAGTTATAACAACACAAATGCAGAAGACTGGAAGAAGAAGAAGAAGCTCTAAAAGCAAAAATGTCCAAAAAGGTAACCCAGAAGGTCTAGAGTCCCCTATTTATAGGAGACCGAAACCCTAGGGATCCCAAAAGACAGGCCGCCTAGAAGCGCACCCTAAAGCAACGCGCCACCTGATAGGTGGCCTCGGTGAAAACGACCCTCATTGAAACCCCCAAGTGACACGTGTCTCACAAACATTGGGATAATTCGAAGAGACATTTAACCCATTTACCTCTACTCGGACGTAGGTACACAGATTAAAAAGGGCATTGTGGGGACTCTTCTCCATGTGTCAGTCCACGTGTCACTTTCCCTCAAAATTGCCCGGATAGTTGCCACAATGTTCAGAGCCTTCCATCTGGACCACACAGACATATGACAAATGGCATTGGACTCCTTAAGCGGACGACATTTTCCAGCCAGCCTTAAAGTCCTCCTTGCTACGTGTAATAATTTCCATCTGACATGGAAGTGGCTGATGGGATCTCCCCCAATTCTCACGTCCAAGTCCATTAATTATCACGCACTGTCCCATACCTCCAACAAGTTGAAGGGACAGGCAAATGCATGATTGAACATCATGACACAACTTCTAGTGACACTTGCTAGCTATCCAAAACTGTAATGATTGCCCTGCCACCTGCAGGTCAGCCATCATTATAGATAAGGTCAAAGTGCTTAGTCAGCACTACAATGGCTTTCTCCTAAGCACTATAAAAAGCCTTTCTGAAGCATAATCCAGGTACGTGCACTTAAGCTGGCCTATTCATTCTCTTCCTGATAGGGTCTAACCTACCTGTGTCTAACTTAGGTTTCGGAGGGGTATGCCCGGACTACCTATCTAGACATCCTTTGTGTATGGAAGAAGCTTGTCTAGTCTTCCATTGTTGGACAGAAGCTCTGAGAGGCACAACGCGAGGAGGATTTGACTCCAGTTGATCTAACATCAACATATATAACATAAATTATGGAATGAATATTTTCATATATCTCAAGTATATTTATACGAGTATATAAGATTATTTTAAGATAGCCAACTATGCAAATAATAGATAACTATACCAAAAAAAAAAAATACAATTGTGCAAATCACAACTATATAATCAATTATAGTTGTAAATCACAACTATGAATGTATGCTAACTCTTCTATTCAATTTGGTGCATAGATATTATACATGCCCAACTTGGATAATGATACATAGAACAGACAACTAGTAACAACATAAGTCATCATAACCACCAACTGATTTGTACTCTTGATGTATGAAACCTTTATCATGTTAGAATCTAGGTTATCTTTGTTGTCATCTTAAATATAAGCAATGGAAGTAATATCAATTTTTCAAAAAATTGATCTTTTAGGGTTAAAGTACCGACCTTTAGGTTTGAATGCTCCCAAACCTTGGATGTAAGTGTTGAGGAATCAAATCGATGTCGTTGGAAGTCTTATAGACCCAAGATCTTTTGCTCGATGGATCTTTCTTGATCTTGACACACTTTCAATGAGGGGGAAGAGAGGGTGAAGACTGTGACTCTCTTTCTCTCTAGAGATGGAAGATAATTCTATGGAAAAACTATGGAAACCTTAACCCTTAAGAGAGTATTTATAGGGTTTCTATGGGCTTAAGTGACTTGAGCCTATAAAGGGCTTAGGTCACTTAATTTAGCCTAAATTGGGTCTTAATTAATTAATGACCCAATAGTGCCCATTAATTAATCAATTAACCCAATCCAGATACCTTGTTCACTTACCTTTGTGCAACCTTGCATAATTACCAAAATGTCTTTATGCATAAAAGTGAACCTTAACCAATCCAACCCTCACAGACTGTGCTAACAAGGTATATAAGCTTAAGTGGGGACCACTGGGACCTATAAGACAATACCGAATCCCTTAGGATCTAATTCTAAAGTTGATTCAACATCTTATAACAAAGAATCAATTGCACTCCAGTACCATATGTAAATAACAATGAGACATTAAGTGCTCGAGTTTGTGACTTACTATCCATTGCATTTAGTTTCCCCATGAACTAGTATCCGTAGTTTAACATGGTGAAAGCTATCAGTCTTTCAAGACTATCTTCATTATCCTTGAGTTACAAATTGTCCTATTGTGTGTTCAACTTACATGTCTTAGCCCTTTAAGAGCCCATGTCAAGTTCTACTTAAGGAACTACTATAAACATATTTTTCATTAACATACCTCCTTAGGATCATTTAAGGGGACATTATGTCTCAATCCCATGAGATATCATGGTGCCCCTATTGAGAATACCAATTGCTATCGAATTCCATCAATAGTGACTCAATCCATAGGAATATATGATCAACTTATGATTTTTAGGTCAATGTCACTATTAACTTTAGCACAAACTCAATATTTTCTCAAGGTTGAGAGACAATAGAATGAAGCTACTTGGTGAGGTCATAACCACTTGATAGTCTTATGATTCACCATAGGTCTTGTCCAATGTGTAACCATACACATTAGTGCACTCACCTTGGGGAATCCATTCTGATGGTCAAGACCAACCATTCCTTTAATTATAAGGTAGTGCACTACAAACTTTAAGGATTGCCTAAGTTCATGAATCGATTGTGAACAAGTCATCTACTTGTAAGGAACTCATACCTTAGATCTTCCGTACAACTCCTAATACATTCAAATAATGTATAATGTTAAAGATACTAGGTGAGAATGCTCATAAAGTTTAATGTCGAAAAATGATAGATAAAAGTGAAACTGAAATATCATTTAATAAAAAATGAATTCCAAATCTGTTACATCATGTCATACTTTTAAGAGCTCTATCCTAACATTTTCCCACTAGCCCATAAAGCATCATGCTATCAAAGCATACTAGATATTCATTTGAAACTTTTGCAATCCTTATGACTAACAAAGACTCTCCCTATCAATGTCTTGGTGAAGGGATCCATCAGGTTCTCCATAGAAGGTATCTTGTCAATCATTACATCACCCCTCTATACTATATCAACACTTTGGAACACAAGCAGATAACCTCTCATTCTCTAAAAATACTTGAGTATATGCTTGACATAGTGTAATTTTCCTATTCTTGTAATCCCTAAGGACTTTAAACCTAAGAATATATTATGCCACTTCTAGATTTCCATTTAGAGCCAAGTAAACAACTAGATCTTAACTAATGACAATATCCTTACATCATTCTCAATAAGTTGATTGTCATCTATCTACAAGATCTTAGAGTACTGCCATGCTTTCTTGCACTTTCTTGTACACACAAGACTCTTTGCTATGAAAATATTTGGTTATATATATCATGTAAATGCTAATATCAAGATAATTGTTTAAGAACACTATCTTGACATCTTACTACAATATTTCATAAATTAGATACACTACAATGCATATGAGTACTCCAATGGATTTGAGTATGGCTACTAGTGTAAATGTTCCTTATAGTAGAAACAATGTTTCGGATAGTAACCTTTAACTACAACCTAGATACATAAATCTCAACTTTTCCATCTACTCATTTGTTTCTCTTATAGATCAACTTACACCTATGAGTTTTATCCCTTTAGATGCTTCTATAGGAACCTGGAATACATTAGAATCATAAGAATTCCAACTATCCTTTTGTAGCTCCTTGCCGAGTTATAAGCACCAACACGCTTATTGCTTCATCATAATCTATGAGGTATAAAGCTTCCGCTATGATAAGGTACTCATCTACTGGAACTAATAGGAATGTTATGTTGTCTTGTGTATAGTAGGACTATCTTCTAGTGTTTTCTAATCTATATCACTATTTACCTTTTTACATATCATATAGTCTTCATAAAAAATTTGATATTTTTAGTAACAAACACGGTATGATAATCTTGACTATAAAGTTATAATCCTTAATGTAGTTCCAATCAAGTTCAATGCGCTTAGTTCAATCGTGTTGTATTAGGTTATTTGCAATCTCAATAGTTGTTATGTTATTACAAATAGTACCATAAGTTTCTTGGGATTAGACTCAAGCTCACTTAAAAGAATTATATATATATATATATATATATATATATATATTAATGAGTCTTTATTAATTTCTCTTTTCTATTAGTTAAATATAATAGAAATATTAAAAAACTATAAATATTTTAAAAATTATACATATATATAATAATTTCTTTTGTATCATTAAATGCATCTAAATTACATATTTTTGTATAAAATATATTTTCAAGTTCTTTATATATTAATATTAATTTAACATTGAATATTACAAACTATATTATACATAAATATTACACATTATTTACAAGTAACAACTTGAATATGAGTGTTATTTCTTATTATATTTTTTCTTAAAATTTCTTCCATCAATATTTTTTATAAAAAATTTTATCAATATTTCTTGATATATTTGTCAAATTCAACTACTGATATTTTCACCCTTAATTATATATATTAGTGAAAAGAGATGAAAGGAATGCAATAAAATATTAGTTTAGTAAAAATATTGTCAATAACCAACCCTACCTGTGGGTTCCAACAATGTAATCAAATTTATTAATACCTGGGTAAGGGACATGCTTAGGTTAAGCATTAATTCCGGGTCAGGTCTGTTATAATGCCTTAATTCTCAAGGAGGGAGTTCCCCAGAATAAAAAGTATTAAGGATAAATATTTGTGGGAGATCTCTGCATAATATTTTCCCTTGATTGTAGCCTTATTCTCTCCTTGACTATTGCCTGTGAATTAGGATACTTAGCTAGACCACTGCACTACTTGATGTATATATGCGGAAGCTTGCATTTTTTTTTTTATTATTATTTTTATTCTTGACTTGAGTGAGGAGCAGCAGCTCCACGTCGTCTTACATATGCTTCCGGGTCTAGTTCCCAATTTCAACCACAATTTTTGGAATATATTTGTTTAAATTGCTTCCTGATAAATGGGGTGAGACTCAAGATAAGAAAAGGAGTTAGGTGAGAACGAGGCTAAGTTAATTTAGAATTCTTTTCCTACACTCAAAAACAAAAACAAAAAGACAAATGATCAGTCAGCATCTCAAATTCCGCCATAAATTTAGTGAAAAAGTAACAACCAGTTAGACTATTATGAGGATGTGGATGATCTCGAAGAAAAATCAACATAACCCATTTCCATTTACTTGTTTGACAACATTGAAATATCATCCTCAATAAGTGGAACTTAGGTGTGAAAACATTGAAACCATCCTTACAATGTGTAGCAGCATTTTTGTAGCACCAGTTGCGACTTTTTTTTCTCTTGCATGCCCTTTATTTTTTCTTATTCTTTCCTTAGGTTTAGATTCTAATAATAGATAAATTAATATAGGATTATAAAGAGCTGGAAAAAAACAAAAAGAGGACCCCCAAAAGTGTTCATATTACCAGAGTCATCCACCATAAAAATGATAAAATAGGGTAAAATGTCTCAGTAAGGCCTCTCTCCAATGTAATTCCCAGGAGGGTCGTAGTTGCAAGTGATGAAGACACCCCTACCACCATAACAATTCACCCTGGCACACCCAACTCTCCGTGTTGAGCCCCACACAATCTGGGTGTAGTGTCCGCATTCTTGGCCATAAGCACAGGAGTTGGACCCGTAGTCGTACCACCTGCGCTCCGAAACCCAAGCTGCAACAGCCTGAGCTGGTGTCCACCCACTGCCACTACCCCAGAAGATGTTCTCTCCGTACTGCCCATTTGAGTGCTTCAAGGCACAGTCCCTCCTCCTCTGGTTCGCATACCATTCTGCATAGTGCGCCAGCTTGGAATCCCACACCAGCCTCCTCATTCCCACCGCCGTGCGGGCGGCATTGTGGGGAGCCAAGAACTGGTTCGCAAGGCTCAGGTAGCTGCTGCTGCTGCTGCTGGGCTTGGTGATTGCATCAACAGCACTGCTTGATGTGATCAAGATGAGGTAGATGACAAGAACACAGTGCCATGGACTCATAATTGGGAGAGTTGTAAGGAGTCATTGCACTAGAACCAGACCAAAACATTGTGTATATATAATAAACAATTTGTGGGGTGGTTGGGTGAGAGGCATAAAGTTTCAACTCTGGGGTGGCACCCATGTTCGATAATGATTGCCACATTTTTTGGTGGGGACAAAGGTTCCAACCCATCCTCTTTACTAGATTTTCATAACTAAAATACTATTTTTATCATTATTTATTTGACCAGTTCTTTCACCAAAATACCTATAAGATTTTTTGAAGGCTTAATTGACAGGATTATTAATTCATTCTCTTTATAATTAATAGGAGATTTGGGATTTGAGTAGGAAGTATCATGACAGCTATGTATAGTCATAAAGTTAGTCCTTTGTTATACCCTATATTAGAAATGATAGCTAAGCATCCCCTTCATATCTGTTTTTAATACCAGTTCTCTATTTTTGAACTTACAATTTTGGTAACTATTTTTGATAATATTGTGAAACTGTTTTTGTTTTAATTTTTTGGTTTGTTGTGATTAGGGAAGGGCATGATTGGTTTCCACTTTTTCAAGCCGAAGATGGCCTTTGGTGTTAGGAGAGAGATATAGATAAATTTCAAGCAGAAGTCAAGTGAGGAATGTGTTGGCTTTTAATGCCACCGATATCAGCGGGAGGTCTTAAATACCACCGAAATCAACAGCTGAAATGGAGGGGGTTCATTACGCTTACTTCACAAGTTATGTCACTTCATTACCAAAGGACAATTATGACCTCGCATGAATTGGATGGGTCCTGTTTGACACAATGTGTGCTGGATTAAATCATTTCATTTGCTTAATTCTCTTTTATTTATCGGATAATTACTATACATATCGAATGAAACAAATTTACAAAGTGCATGATTAGTGATGCTCCAATTAGGTTTGACTTTTCCTTCACTTTAATTCTTACCCACCCAACATCCCAACATTTTAAAGCTTATGAATATTCTAGTTATATACCCATTCAATCAATCAACCAACCTTGGAATGGCTTGGCATTCATGCATCCAATTAATATTAAGCTGATTTCATACTATATATTTACCCACTTTGAATTATTGAAAAAATAACATTCCAAAATTTACCATCCCAAAATTAAAATGATTTCTTACCACATATTAAATTAATTTTTTTTATAAATAAATCCAATTTAATCTAACTAATATCTATTCTAGTTCAAATTCTAGTATAATTTCCGTTGTAGGAATTTTGATGTGGCAAAATTCAAATTCTCTTAGTTGGACCATAATTCTATTAATTTATCCACTTAAAAGCCAACCTATGTGCTTTGATTGCATTTTTTTTAATTATTATTTCTATGACAAATTTTTGTCATGTCAAATTTAATTTAATATGTAATTGGAAACCTACTCAATTTCTATCATGATATTTCCATCTTATTTAAAGCAAACTAAAAGTGGTCTACGTAATTTATACCAAAAATGAAAGGAAACCCCGCCCCACCCCCTCACCCCCACCCCAAAATTAGGGCATAAAATTAAATTCTTATATCTTTCACCCAAGACATAGATGAAAGAAGTATTTTACACATATAATGCAATAGTGCATTGATCTCCTTTTTAACTGGACGTGAGAAGAAACCCTAGAAATGTCAAAGGTCAAGGCATACATACAAGGAGTAATCAAAATAGGCAGTCGAACTCGGTTTTTATTTATTTATTTTATATTAATCCATACTTTATTAGTCCAATTACGTTTAAGTTACTTAAATAATTAATCTCAAAGCTTTCTTTTTCTTTCTTTTTTTTTTTTTTCTCTCTTCAAAACACCCTAGAGTAGGATTAGGACTTAAAATTAACATGCCTTTTTGCCTTACTCAACCAATCAACTAAGGAAGCTTGATCGACCAAACATTATTGCCGATGGATTGGCCATCAACCTTTTATTCACATTTGGGTATTGATAATATTTTATTACATTCTATTATATTTTTTTCAACATAATAATAAATTAACCATGCTTGTACTATGACTCGAATTCACATTAAACCAAAACTCCAATTAACATAAGAAACTTAAGTAAATAACAATTTCTAATGTTTCTCAAATTTCTAAAATTTTTCTAATTTGATTTTAAGTTGAATTAAAATTTCAATAGTATCCCTTATGTCAAGCTATAAAGTTAATCATACCAAGTACCATCTACAACTTCTCAAGTACATATGTTTTTATTGACTTTGTAAAAATATATGCAACTTAATCTTTTGATTTGCAAAACTCAATGTTCAATCTCATCATTTTTCATGAGTTTATAATGTAATGAAATTTGATGCTTATGTGTTTGCTTTTACAATGAAACATTAGATTATTTGTTAATGCATTAGCAAACTTATCATTATACAAAATCTTCGTAGGACTTTTTTGTTCATACTTCAATTCATTGAGTATCCCGTAAAGTCAAATTGATAATGCCATAACTTCTTGTTTCTTTGATGACCATGAGAATGCTCATATTCCAAGATTAAAAATAAAAAATAAAATACCTACAAGTACTCTTTCTAGTCTCTACATCACCTCTTCAGTTATTATCATGCAACTCACCAAACTGAAGTTCTTTGAGTAGGAGTAGAAAATTCTATGATCATGAGCACCACTTACATACCTTAAAATTTGCTATGTTGCTTGCAATTGTGACTAATATCATTTATCCATAAATTGATTGATAATTCCCACTTCATAAGCAATATTTGGTCTAATAGTCACATAACAATTAAAGACTTCCTATTATGCCATTGAAATATGTAAGATTTACTAATTCTCCAATGTCTTAATTTTTTCATCTCTAATTACTCTACAAGGGGAGTACAAATTGCTTATTATAATTTCATCTTGAATCGCTTTAGAATGCTTACTACATACTTTTTTTGTGAGGTAAAGATACCATCATCTGTTTATTGGATTTTAATTCCAATAAAATAGGACATTAATCCCAAATTTGTTATCTCCAATTATTAAGTCATTGCCTTCCTGAAATCTTCAATCATCCGTTGACAATTTCCTATAAAAAATAAATCATCCACATAAAAGTATACAACAATTACATCACCATTAACATTTGACTTGATGTAAAGTATGTGCTGAAAAAGGCATTTTTGAAAGCCATGTTGTAATAAATAAGCATCAATTCACGTGTAGCAAGCACTTAGTGCCTACTTTAACCTACATAACACTTTTTTGAGTTATAAACTTGTTTCTCTTTTCCTTAATCTATTCTAGTGGTTGTTTAAGAAAAACCTCTTCTTCAAGTATACCATTAAGAAAACCAACTTCATATTTATTTAGTGAATTTTCCCTTTCTTTTTTAACCGTAAGTGCAATTATCATGCAAATGGTATATAGTCTAACAAGTGGTGCAAAAACATCAAAATAATCAATACCTGACTTCTATTTATAGCCTTTTGTGACCAATCTTACCTTAAACTAAACAACTTTACCATTATGTTTATACTTTATCTTATAAATCTATTTAACACAGTTAAGCTTCTTTCCCACTAGTAGAGTAGTTAGCTCCCATGTATTGTTCTTCTCAATTTCTTTATTCATTGCTTGAATTCACTTCTCATCACTTGTTTCTTCTTCATACAAAATTAGATCATAATATCCAAATAGACAAAAGTTAACTTCATTAGTAATTTTGGTATCTTTCATGACTTCATATTTTTTAAATGTGTAGACATAATATAAGAATGTTTGGGAGAAATTCTAATAGTTTAAAATGTGTTTGAAATAGAAACATATGTTATAGAATCCTCCTGATGCTCATTGCCTTCAACAAAGTCTTCTTCAATGAAAACTTCTTTTTTGTCACTTTGTTTTTGAGTTCATGTCCAACTCTCATTTTGTAGGAATTGAACATCTTTACTCACAATCAACTTCCTTGATTCTGGATTATATAGTTTGTAACCTTTATTGGTATATGGGAATATGCAAAACACCTAAAAACTCACAAAAGGGAAACTTCTGGCTTATGACCACTCTAGGCTTCCTTAGGCATTCTTCCAAAGATTGTTTTAGTAGGACACTTATTCAACAAGAACACTGTACATGTAATAACTTCTGCCCAAAAGGTTTTTGGAAATGATTTGGCTTTCAACATGCTTCTTGTCATTTCCATAATGGTTTTTTTTTTTTTTCTTATACCATTTTGTTGAGGTTTATAGCTAGTTGCCAACTATTATTGAATACCTTGACTTTTGCCTTTCAATTATTGTTGAGGTTAAACTCTCTTCTATCATATTTCAATATCGTAATACTACAACTGTTTTGCCTTTCAATTAGAACTTTGAATTCTTTTTGGTTTAAAAAAAGATGTAAATGAGATTGGATAACCACGATGACGAGACAAAAAAAAAAAAAAATGCTATTCCATGCCATAAACTAACCCTTAGTTAAGAAACTTCATACCTCATGGGGTTTAGATGAAGATAAAAAAGAGAGTCCTATGGGGAAAGATGAGTTTTGATTAATTAAAGAAATCATGGAGTATAAAGTAGGCAAAGAAGTTTCTTCTCATGGCACCAAATAATTTTATTATAAAGGATTTAAATTTTAGTAGTTAATGGATTATATGTCATCCATTTTTTTTTCACAACCATTATCAATAAGGGGCTTAAGGCTTGCTCATCCAACTCACCATTTTTTTTTCTTTCTCAAAAAAAAAAAACTATAATTAAATTAAAAATTCCCAGTTCTAAATTTATTATATCATGATAATTTGAAATATTTTCTATGAAAAATAAAAAAGTTTATTTTATCTTGACCAATACAAAGATGAGTCACTGACATTGTGATTCCATTAATTTGTATTTTTGTCTGTAATCTTAATTAATAGATTTAAAATATTTGAATATGGTCTGTTTTTTTTAATTTAGGTCTTGTTGTTGTATATGTTTATTTTCCTTTAATGAAAAAGAAAAAAAACTTTACATAACACCTCAATATTAATTTCTATTCAAATTTAAGCCAAAATGGGACGCATTCAAGGGTCATAAAAGAAACACATGTCACCTTCCTCCTTCCTTCATATGTGATATTGAAAGTCATAGTCTAAGAGAATTTAAAGCTTGGCATTATTTACATAAGATGTATTATCCTATTTCATACAATTTTAATTAAGTTGAATGATGATGTCTCTAAGCACTATCACATTAATATTAAAATAATATGCAAGGTTATATGTATTTTGAGTAGTAATAATTTTTGAACTACTTCCATTGTTGTGGTACACTCTTTGAGATACGATATTCCTATTGCTGGTGAATCATGCATTAAATTTAAAAGAGACTTTAAATAAAAACATAAAAAGGAATCAATAACTTTTGAAGTAGTACTAGTTGCAATTTGCTATATAGTATCTCATGAGTTTTATAATATTTTTCAAATTATTTTGATATAAATTAATTTACCTTCTTTATCGGATGCTATTATCTTTATATTGTAGTCACTTTTTTTTTCAATAAGTGTTTTAAATTTCTTAAGAGTACTAAATAGTGGAATTTTTTCTTCATCTAAGTATTCCTTTTAAAATCATTAATAAAAATTATTTTTACTAAAAGAATTTAAATGAATCAGTTTGCATACATCTGCATGAATGAGTCCTAGAGAATTCTTTGTATTTATAGTTGCATCCTTGATCAAGGTGATTAACAGAGAATAATTCTTTCATGACTCTTTTTTTTCTTAATTAGTTAATAATTTCAATCCTTAAATATTAAGATGTTCAAATCATAAGTACAAAATCCAAGAAGAATTATTGACACTATATTTTAGGTATTTTGCAACTTCATTTTGAATGTCTGACAAGAACATCCTATTTCTTGTCGTGGAGGCTTTAACAATTAAATTGGCACTGATTTCTTTTTGAAAGATTTTAATTTTTCATGCGAATATTATAACTCTCTCTAAGAGTTGAGTTTATTTTTCATGTTAATCACATAGTATATATTTGAAATAAATTGACTTCTATATTCATTAGATCATATTTTATATTGAAGTTGAGATTCATCATATCTTTCATTTTACATTTCATTTTACCTTGGATTTTGCTTGTTTCCATGTCCTCAAGAGAAATATGAATTTTGACTTGTTCCTTCATTGTTTGGTTAATTGAAGTCACCTCTCCTTTTATATCCATGGCCACAATCACGTTAATGATTATGTCCGCATGATTATTTTGACTTCTTTCATTACTAAGGTATTCTTTATTTTTCTATAATGAAAGTTTTATTTGACGAACTTATTCTAATTTTTATTTGTTCTAATTGTTGGGAACCTTGAATTACTTCGTTTCCATGCCCTAAATCTCGTAGGGTGTATGCATCTAATCCTAAATATTTCTAGATCTAACACAATGGAAAATAATGATTTCAAAACCATTTTAAAATAAAGATATAAAGATTTGAAATTCATACTTGTGATCTGGATGTTCCTATATCAAAATCCATTTGATGAAGAACATGCCTAAATCGTCTAGAGGTCTCATACACCCAAGATCTTTCGTTGGATGTCTCAAATCACGATCTTGGTACTCCAAAGTATGGACTTAATTTGGAAGAACGGAAATTGTTGAAGGATGACCCATATATGTCAAACCCAACAAAGCCCATATGATATGGACATTTTTGTCTTTTGGTATAGGGTATTTTTTGACAACCACAAAAAGGATTCATGTAGACCCTCTATTTTGTCCTACTAGCACACATCCTATTACATGTTCGTTTGGTACTTTACAATAATTCCCTGGTGTCCCATTAGACGCCACCTTGGAGACTCTAGTTGAGAGACCCATCTGACCCCATTGTGATTATGGGCATCCTTAATTTAGACTTAGGTTTTGTTTTATTTTATTTTTAATCCTTGTTAGGCCCATTTAGATGCATTTGGCCCATTCAGTACCACCTTAGGCTCACTTAGGCACCCTAAACCCATTTAGATGCACTTTATCTATTAGGCACCACCTTAGACCCACTTAGGCATCCTAGACTCATTTAGATGCACTTGGCCCATTATGCACCACTTTAGGCCTACTTAAGCACCCTAGGCCCATTTAGATGCACTTGACCCACTTAGGTTCATTTAGGCACACTCTGTCCTACTTAAGTCACCTTTCAAGTAATTTTTGCATGTTTGTATGGTTTCGTGACATTCTTACATGACCTACATGACACTTGATTTTTTTATTTATTATTTATTTATTTTATTTATTATTTTGTTTATTTTATTTTTATTTTTATTTTTTATCATTTTCTAAAAGGCAACTTTTATTCATTTATTTAATCTAATAGTTGTGTGCTTTTGTAGGGAACCAAACCAATTGGAAAAAGAAGAAAGTCCATGGGCATGAGATGACACTAAGGATGCCATTTTTAAGATGGTAGAGTACCAAATTTGATTAGCATGTGAAAAGGAAGGTTTTTGGAAGATACCAAATTGTACTTTGACGTGAAAAGGTGTAGGATTTAGTTTTGGTGGTCTTTTGGTAAGGTTTACCAAAAGGCACATGAAAAGAAAGTTTTTTTGAATTGGAAGACGTTCCCAAGAGAGGAGTCCATGAAGAAGGAGAGTCAACACCTTTTTTTGGAAGCTTGAGACCACACCTTGGAGAGAATTTCAGCATATTTTGGAGGATATGATTTGGTAGGTGATGGAAAGTATTGGAGAATATCTTTGAAGGAAGATTGGAGGGCTATGAAGTGGTGGCATTCAGCCCACAATAGATATGAAGAAGGAAAGAAAGAGGAGCTGACATGGAGAGGTGAAAAGGAAAGATTCAGCATGTATATGGATGGGAAGGAGGGCTGTGTTCAGAATGAAGAGAAATTCTGAGCGTGATGAGAAGGATGATTATGGGAAGGAGGGCTGTGAGAGGTAAGGAAGAGAAATTCTGATCCAATATGAAAATGACGCTTATGGGAGGGTGATTCAGCAGCATGTGGATGAGAGATATCCAACATTCTGGTGGATGAATGAAGAGGATTTTTGGGGAAGATACAAAGGAGGAGGAAGAAGTTTTTTTGAAAGGAAACTTCCAGCACTAGGAGGGCGATCGGGAAAAAATAGAGTTCTGGATTGATACATGAGGGGTTTTGAAGAATTTAGCAAGGGCAGACGTCATTCTTTGTAACCGTGAGCGCCATCTTCATAGTTGATCGTCACTCACATCTCCATCATTGACTTGGAAAGAAGGGCTACAACTAGAGATTACCACTTGTCTCTGTCTTGAGATGTTCATCAGCAGCGTGCTTTCTCTCAGATCAACCAGACGTCTCACCACGGGAACATTGGCTTCACCACTGCCAGTCCGCTGGTCTTGATCATTCTCCCATCACCATAACAAGAAACACCTGCAATGCCGTATTAATCATCATCGAACCGATATCTTCTCATCTCGGCATTTGCATCTCAAAATTCTTTTGGTTTTTGGGTGCATCAAATCTCCTTAGAAAGGCTGAGGAGTACGCCTTGGTCTAAGAGGAGGTTTCAAGTTTCTGTTGGCATCTCCATTTCCGACGTCTTCTTCTTAGGAAATTTTAGATTTTCGTTCACACCTTCAGCACCAACTCCACGCTGCAATTTGTAGCTGCATGCCCCCCCGCCCCATACCCCCCCCCCCCCCCCCCCAACCCCCCCACCCCCCAACGATCTGTATCCACCGCCAGTCCGCGCATCAAGTCTTCATCCCCAAGGGCTGCATCCACCGCCAGTCCACACATCAAGTCTTTCCCCCACGGGCTGCATCCACCGCAGTCCACGCATCAAGTCTTTATCCCCACGGGCTGCATCCATCGCCAGTTCACGCATCAAGTCTTCATCCCCACGGGATGCATCCACTGCCAGTCTACGCATCAAGTCTTCATCCACACAGCTGCCACTTTGAGGAGAAAGCAGTCCACGCACCAATAGAGCCTCCACGGGTGGCACTTCTGGGCATCATCCCTATTTTTTGAAGGAGAACACTCCACAACCATTGAAGATCTGCACTAGCATGCTAGTTCCATCATTTGAGCATCACACCTACATCTCCACCTCGCTGGTCTTCAGACAACCATCCTCACGCTGCAACTAGTCGCCATCTGCCCACACCTCACCACATCAGCCACGCACCATTCTCTAGTAAGACACTGCAACACGCATTCTTTAAGGCAAGTTCTTTTTTAAAATTTTATTTTAGTTTAATTTTAGTTTATTTCGTTAACTCAGATGTTTCTTATAATTAGTTTAATTAATTCCTCATGATAAAGTTCTTAATTTTCATTCCGATTTAGATTAGTGTTGATTTTTCTTTTAGTTTAGATGTGTTCGTGAATTTCTGATTTTTTTGGTTTAATCAATTTTATGTGAAAAAAAAAATCATGTTTTTAGTCTACTTTAATTAAATTTAATTCATCTATTTGGTTCAAATATTTTTTTGTAATTTTAGATCGTTGACAAAATTGATTTTACATTTGAAAGTTCACACTTTTAGTTTGCTTTCACTTAATCTGGTTCATTTTAGTTATTTTAGGCCCTTTTATGATTTTAGTTCATTAATAAAACCAATCCCATGTTTGAAAGTTCACGTTGTTAGATTGCTTTAATTTAATTTGGTTCATTTTGATTAGTTTAGGTACTTTTGCAGTTTTAATTTATTAATAAAATTGATTTTATATTTGAAAGTTCATGCTTTTAGCTTACTTTGATTTAGTTTCACTCATTTATTTAGTTTAGGTATTTTTATAATATTAGTTCATTAATAAAATTGATCCTATGAGTTGGAGACTTTGTTTTAAATTTGCTCTAGTTGGTTTCTGATTCATTGTTTTAGGTTTGAGTGTTTTTATATTTTTAGTTAGTCAATATAATTGATCCAATGTGTTAAAGATTCTGTTTTGAATTTACTTGGGTACATTTCTTATTCATCTTTAAGTTTGAATTTTATTTATTTATTTGTTAATATAATTGATCCCCTAGGTTAAAGATCTAGTTTCAAAATCTGTTTTGGTTAGTTTTTAATTCATTTTTAGGTTTAAGTGTTCTTATAAAATTTTATTGTGTTAATATAATAGATCCTATGTGTTAAAGATTTGGTTTTAGATTTGGTTTAGTTAGTATTTAATTCATTTTTAAGCTTAGATTTTATTTTAATAATTATAATTTATTAAGAAAGTTGGTTCCATGTTTGAAAATTCATATTTGTTTTTAGTTTACTTTAATTTAGTTTGGTTACTCCATTAGTGTCATGTTTAATATATTTAAAAAAAAATGTTAGTTCAGTTGCTTTGTGAATATTATGCATAGTTTACTTTATTTTAAAAATTATAGTTTAGGTATCCCATTAATCTTGATATTTCATGTTCCTATAATTTATCGTCGTTGGCTTACTGATTTAAATTGAAGGATAATAAAAATATTCTTAAGTTATTTAAATTTAGTTTCCATTAATTTGTTTACTAATTTATACTTTTAAAATTCCATGTTTTAGTTTTCAAAATTTGGTGCAAGTTTCTGTCTTAGGATCTTTATGTCTAGGTCCCCTTGAATATTTATGCGTTTATAGTCGTTTATTGATTAAAGACTGACCTATATGACCCGTGTGATAATTGATGTTTTCGTATACTCTTGATAATTTTTTCTATGTTATTTAGATACCAAACATGCTAGGATTCTTTCCTTCACTACTCATTATTATAACTTTGATCTAACCCCCATGTCTTGCGGAAGCGCATAATAAGCTATCTATGTCATCCAGGTATGCCCTTTATCACCCATCTTCTAAATTATGTGAATATGTTTGTCACTGTGAATTGCTTCTATGTTTGATAGTGTGTGGATGTCTTGATACTCATTTCATTGTTCGATTATTTATGATAAAGCGCATGTTGGGTGATATACTATTTGAACTAACTTTGATGTTTATGTGATAGCGCTTGAGAAATAGTCCAGGTACACAACCTAAATCTTCTTTAGGATTGTGATTGGTTTTCTTGTTTGGCATGCTATTTTTGAAATCACCTAACCTACCTAGGTATCTATAATCAACCAAATTAATTACCACATTTCCCTCAACTTAGTCAGTAGAGACCTTTGTAGGGCTTAGAGGGATGCTACCTTTTAGAGGTACTTTCCCAATAGGTAACTTGATCCCCGGACCTAGACTCGGGTTTTTCAAAGACATGTTTTTCCAAAAACTATGAAGTCACTTTTTTAGGGTTTTCTTTCTTATTTTATTTTCCCTTTTAAAATAAAATAAAATAAGTGGTGACTTCAACTTTTTTCTCAAAACTAATTTTTCACGAATAAAAGTGAGTTTCGCCCATTGGGTGGGGACATATGTAAAAAATGCGGGTCCACAATTCACTTCTCAGGATATAGAGTGAGAAGAATAAGAGAGAAAAAAAAGAAGAAATTGAAGAGTGAATGAGTTGTTTTCATCCAAATAATAGATCTTCGTGATCTATGGTTTGTTTAAGTCGAAACTTGGTGAATTGGTTTATCACTTATAGCTGTTGATTTTGGATGATAGGATTATTGATTGAAGTTGTCTATTTCATTATATAGTCTCCTAAACAGAGTTGGTAGGAAATACAATATCTTCAAAGCATTGTTGATCAATCTTCTTGATATTTGTTTTTCACCATTGGATCGTGCTAAAATTTAGACAATAGTTTCATCTCTTATGCCCCTTAATTCTGGTTGGTTGGATCGTCAATTAGAGTAGTCAGATATAAACTATAATCATCCAAATAGAGTAGAATGCAAAAGGAGAGGAGAACATCTCGGTTTCTATGTAGTCTTCATCAAAGACTTATATCTCTTTGATCCATTGTTTGATTGAGGTGAAATTTTACTAGGAGGTTCAACGCTCGTGGTTCTTCAATTTAAATGGTTGGATATTCGATTGGAGTTTTCTGAATGATTAGTTTATCCGAACAGAACATCAAATTTGTAATATCTTTCTGTTACTTTTTTATTATTTGGTGTTTATGTTTGTGAAGCTAAATTTTTTTTTTCTTGATGATTGTTGCTGTTGATGGTCCCTAATTAATGTTAGGACAAATTGTGTACTCTCACTTTAGTTGATAGTGAAACCTTTTTGAGTGGACTCCAGTCCCATGGTTTTTACTCCTTACATTGAAGATGTTTTCCATGTTAAAATTTTTTTGGTGAATGCTTGGTTGATTTTAATTGTGATATTGTGTTGAACTTTATCCCAACAGAAACCTTGACTATCTCTCTTTTTGGAAGTGGAAGACGACTAACTAAAGTCATTAGGAAATCCTAACCCTTTAAGGGGCTATTTATAGGGTTGCCCACTAGGCTTAAATGGCATGAGGCCATCAAGACTTGGTCATTTAATCTAACCTAAAATGGGTCCTAATTGATTAATTAACCATATAGGATCATCTAATTAATCAATTAGCCTAATCCAGAAACCTTGTTCATTATTCCCTATACAACCTTGTGTAATTACCAAAACACTCTTATGCACAAGAATGAACCTAGAGCCAATCAAACTCTCATAAACTATGTTATCATGGTATATAAGCTTGGAGTAGGGACTATTGGGACCTATAGGAGTATTGACTCTCTCATAATCCAATTTTGAAGTTGATTTGACACTTTATTAAAGAGAATCAACTGCATTTCAATACCCTATGTAAACAACAACAAGATGACACTTGGGTCCATGATCTACTATCCACTACATATAGACTCCCTATGAACTGGTGTTTGTGATCTAACAAGGTAGTATTATCACTTATCAAGATTACCTTTCAAATCTTTGAGTTATAAATATCACTTATTATTTGATCAATTGATATACTCTAACTTCAAGGAGTATATGTCAAATTCCACTAAAGGAATTATTGTGGTAATAAATTTCATGATCACATGTTGTTTGAATCACCCAATGGAACACACTATCTCAATCTCTGGAGATATCATGGTACCTCTATTAAGAATACCTATTATCAACAACCTCTATTAACAGTAACCTAAATCATAGGGATATATCACCACTTTAAGGTTTTATCCATAAGTTAAAGCCTCCTGTTGATTTTTGTGCAAACCTAATATCATCTCAAGGTTGAGAATCTATGCAGTATAATAGCTTAGCAAATTATGACAACTGGTATTCTTGTGTCATGATTCATCATAAGTCCTATCCAATGTGCATCATATACACTAGTGCACTCACCATAGGAAACTCATTCCGATGGCTAAAATAAACTATCTCTCCAATTAGGAGGTGATGTACTACAATCTCTATTGGATTGTCTAAATCTACGAACCAACTGTATCATCTACTTACAAGGAACTCATGATTTATATTTTATATACAACTCTTAATGCACATAAGTTATGTACAGTGTAAAAGACATAGACTAAATGCTCAAATTAATATCAATACACCAAAAGGATAACAAAAGTACAACTAAGTCCTACATTGTTATATCATGTTTTATTTTTAATAGTTCAACCCTTAAAAGATGTTAATTTTTTAATTAAAATTATTAAAAAATATATTAATAATTTATCTTATTAAATTAATTTTAATTTATAAAATATTAGAACTTCATTAATTTTTTTTTATATTTTAGCAATTTTTGAATAAATTTATATTTTTAATATTTTAAAATAAAAATATTTACTATTAATGAGATAAATATGAAAAAAAATAATTAAAAATAAAAGGATAATATAAAATAAAAGGTAATATAAATTTAAAATAAAAGATAAATCCTAAAAAATAATTTTAAAAACAAAAAACATAGATAAATATCTAAAAAACAATTGACATTTTTTGAAAAATTGTTGATAAATCGATAATATTTTAAAAAAATGACCAAAATATAGACGATATTTTTCCCTATAAACGTGTGCCCCTGTTGCGAGGAATTGGCAATAAATTGATCCTGAAATCAAACCAATATTTCGTCAATATTTGGACGATTTTATCGATTTTTTTTTTATGATGTTTTGCCCGACGGATAACCGGTCCCAACATTTTTAAAGGAGCAGATGCCATAGATGGACCGGTTTATGAAATCTGAGACCTGACAAATAAATGCCTAGTGGACCCGGTTTCTGCACGTGAAGCAGAATACTGCAATGAATAATATAAAATAAACAAAACACCATGCCCTATAAATGCCTAGTGGACCCGATTTCTGGACCTGAAACAGAACACCATGTCTTACACCCAAATCATTCATTGTGCTTGACTACCCTTCAAAACTGCTAATTCAATAGAAATCTGGGGCAATTACAACTCGTTCATCTTCTCTGTATGGCAGATTTCTCCTAAAAAATGAGTTATGGAGAAGAGGAAGATTCATGCTCACGAGGCAGCTATGGAGAAGATGATGAGAAGGTGAGCAGCAAGGAAAAGTTGAAAGAATTCATATCAACCCTACCCAGAGGAAAATGTTGGATCACCAAGCATTTGTACTATTACCAAGGATTTTGGTATTGGGACGAACGACTCTCAGAAGTCATATCAGCCCAAGATGCTTCAAGGTACGAGTCGTACGACCCACTAATATCCTCTAGAGCACTAGTCCAAAATTTGGCACCACATGGCTTAAGGCCCTTGTGTTCGCTATCTTGAACAGAGTTAGATATAATTATGATTCCCACCCCTTGCTCTCAACTAATCCTCATGACTACATACCTTTCTTGGAGGCCGATGCTAGTAAGAACTGTACAAGTCTCAACCAAGACCTTCCTTGAATCTGTAACACCCATAAATGGTTTTAAATACTGGATCGGACCGGCCAGTTTGACCGCCGGCCTGTCATGGTTTCGATCCGATCATTTACACAGAAAATAGGTTGAATCGGAATCGGACCGGTTGAACCGGTGGTCCAAGCGATGAACTAGACGAACATGCTAGTTCCCTCCGAATCAAACTGTTCAATTATTATTATTATTATTTTTGCATCAAAACGATGTCATTTTGAAGGATCTCCTTCCAAACCCTCCTCCTAATATCTACAACAGTTACCGCCTGCCTCTAGGCCCACCCCCAACACGCTGTGACAGGCTTCCACCGCTGTAACCCCCCCTCCCTTCCCTGACTTATGCAGTAGTAGCTACTCCAACCCCTGGCTGTAACTCTCCCTCCAGATTGCTGTAACCCCACCCCCCCTCCTCTCCCCGGCCTGTGCAACGACAGTAGTTGCTCAATTTTTATTCTCAGCCTCTCAATCCAACCTCCCTAGACCATGGGTTGGAGATGTTTTGCCGGGGTGTAGAGTTATTTGGACCCTACTGGGACCATGTGTTGGAGTATTGGAAGATGAGTGGGGGGAGGCCAAACAAGGTGTTGTTTCTGAAATATGAAGATCTCAAGGAGGATATCAGTGCTCACATCAAAAGGTTAGTGTACTTCTTGGGCTTTCCTTTTTCTGAGGAGGAAGAGAGAGTGGGGATTATAGAGGAAATATCAAGGTTGTGTAGTCTTCAGAGTCTTAAAAATTAGACTAGAAAATGCCCACACGGATTTAAAAACTCGGCGCACTTTAAGAAAGGCGAAGTGGGAGATTGGGTGTAGATCGCACTCCACCCCCCAGCTTGTGCAGTGGTAGTAGCTGCTTTATTTTTATTTTTTAAAATTTATTTTATGTTTTATTACTTTTATATTTATTATTTAATGTGTTATTTTTAATTGTTGATCATAATTTTGATAGATATTGTAAAAATTTAGATAGAATTTATTATTATTTTTTTAATTTTTTAAAATTAATAATATATAAAATAATAAAATATAAATTTATGACGACATCGATTCGACCGCGGTTCGACCAGTGAACCATGAACTGATAACTTTTTTGGTTTAATGATCGGTCCGATTCTGAAAACATTGCACCCATATTTTTTTTTTTTTACTTCATTATCAAGCTCCATATTAGCTTTAGGTTGCAAAATTGTTTACGTGTATCGCAATCCAAAAGATGTGCTAGTTTCCTTGTGGAAAGTTGCAAGTAAGGTGAGACCCAAGGAATTGCCACCCCTTTCCTAAGAGGTGGCATTTGAGCATTTTGCTAAAGGGTTTTCGGGACATGGACCATACTGGGATCATGTTTTAGGGTACTGGAAAGCAAGATTAGAATGGCCTCATAGGGTGCTATTGTTGAGATATGAGGACCTGCAGACTGAGCCTATTGTCCATGTCAAGACACTAGCCGAATTCATGGGGCAGCCTTTCTCTTTGGAGGATGACCAAGAAGGCGTGGTACACAAAATGATAAGGTTGTGCAGTTTTGAGAACTTGAGCAATTTGGAGGTGAATAAGATTGGAACACTGGCCGCTTCCCCAACCCGTGTGCGTGCAAATGATGTATATTTCAGAAGAGGTAAGGTCGGAGATTGGAAGAATCATTTAACTACTGAGATGGTGGAGTGTTTAGATCGAATCACCAAGGAGAAGTTCGAGGGTACTAGGGTGAAACTCTGATTTGTATTTCTGATAAGACATGTCATCATGTGTTTAATGCCTTATTAGTAGTGGGTTTTTTTTGGAACGTTTATTGTAGTAGTTGATTCTCAATGTGTAAGTGAGTTGATGAGTGGGGTGTTTCCCCTTAACATGTAATGGTTTATGTGTTGAAATAACTTCATTTTATCTCGCAAGCTGATATATATGTAGTATCAAATATCTATAATAGTACTAAATTTATAACTAGATCATTCAAGTATATGATTACATTTGGATCATAGCAAAATCTCTCCGAATCTTTTTAAAACCATTAAGTTTTTAAATTATGTTTTTATAAAATATGATTTCTAAATTGATTCCAATTCTATTGGTTTTTCCTAATCAAGCAAGTTATTAAATTTCATATTTTAAATTAAAAAGATTTGAAAAAACTTTTCATTTAAAAATTTTAATTTTAAATCCTTAATTTAAAATTCATTTCTAAATTATTTTTATTATTTGAAAAGATTTTTTTTTTTAACTTCTCAATTTAATTTTTTTTTCTAAATAATTAAAATATTTTAACTCAATTAAAATTTCCAATTCAACCCTATCTTATTAGATAAAAGTTTCATAATTTTAAAAATAATTGGAACAAAATTGTCAAGATACAACGTAGACTTATTGTCTTAACTATCTTCCTTTTGACAATTTGGTAACCAAACATCGTTACATAAACACATCCAAACTGTCATAATGAAGTTTGCTTAACACTCAAGTATGCTCATCTAAAAAAGATTGGATGGAAGATAATGCACGCATCTCCCAATCCTATATTTTGTACACATAGAAATAACTTTTCCAAAGGTAAAGCATTGTGTGGGATAAAATATAATCAAGACGCAAAACAAGATGGTAAGAAGCTACACTTATGCATTGAACATTGTTAAGGAAGTAAAACAATAAAAAAAAAAAAAATTTCCCCCGAAATGAAAATTCTTAATCTTTTTAAAGTCACTAATTATCTCCCTTTTTTCAAAGTTATTAATTATTTCTCATTTTTTAAAGCTATTAATTATCTTTTTCTTGATAAATTCTTCCCATTCTTAATAAAAGTTTCAACCACTATATTTAATTTATATATTATTTTCTTTTAATAAAATAACTTATTAGAGTTTTTATTAGCTCCCTCAATATTTTGATTGATATTTTTAGATATATTCCTAAATTCAACTACGAATATTTCTGTGATAAAAACCAATATATCCTTATATATAAAAAATGAAAAATTGAAATGCAATAACTTAGATAGTGTTTGTTTTTTGATTGAATAAAAAAAGTCAAAATATTAGGTTATTTCTATTCCTCTAAAAGTATATTGATGATATTAATCAACATAATTAAAATGATGTTATTATCAATAAGCTTTAATTTAATTATGTTAACTGATGTCTATAAATTACTTTTAATTGTATAAAAAAAAGTCAAATATTCAATCGAAAAACAAAGAACACCTTAAATATCGAAAAGTTGTAATCGGGTATTCACAATAACAGTGACTGACGTATAAATGCATGTAGTGGACTCCAAGTGGATGCCCACTGGTGGCTCAGTATGGGACAGTTCCCTGGGATATTGATTCTAAATCTCAATCAAAGAAGACAACAGAATAAATTATTTGGATAGAGGATGGCACAGCCAGTGAATCTCATGTTGGAACTCAAAATTATACAAGGGAGTTTTTTTTTTTTTTTTTTTTGTATTTCAAATTATTTTCTAAAATACCATAAAAATGTTTAAAATACCTTAAATTTGTTCCCAAAAATCATCACATTTTAAAAATAAATACTAAAAAACATTTTTAGTCCAAAATTTATAAAAAAAAATGTTTAAAATTGGAAAAAGTTTCCAATGTGAACAGAAGCCATTTGCAAATTTAATGCACTAAGCACGGACCATTCATGTCCACAACAGAGTCTGTGGTGCCATAGGCCGCCATAATGAGCGCCTAAAAATTACCATTCATCATCCCCAACATTAAAGCCTCACCTCGCCCCAAAACTCACTGAATCACCAGCAAGCCATGACTACCACCGCCAGATCCATGGACAGGCATGTTGCAGTATTAGGGTCCCCACCCATACAGCTACCCTCTTAAAACTCCTGCGCAGACTAGCATCTGCCGCACCCACCACCATCTTCTCCTTCTTCAACCACTATTTTTAATTTATGTATTATTTTCTTTTAATAAAATAACTTAAAAATATGTATTATTATTTGTTAGAGTTTTTCTCAGCTCCCTCAATATTTTGATTGATATTTTTTGATATATTCCTAAAATTCAACTACCAATATTTCTATGATAAAAATAGATATATCTTTGTCTATAAAAAGATGAAAAATCGAAATACAATAACTTAGGTAGTTTTTGTTTTTTGACTGAATAAAAAAAATCAAAATATTTGATTATTTCTATTCAGTTAAAACGACTTTGATGATATTAACCAATATAACTAAAGTGATGTTATTATCAATAAATTTAATTTAATTATATTAATTGATGTCTATAAATTACTTTTAATTAAATTAAAAAAAGTTAAATATTCAATCGAAAAAACAAATAACACCTTAAATATTGAAAAGTTGCAATCGGGTATCACAATAACAGTGACTGACGGATAAATGTATGTAGTGGACTCCGAGATGCCCATAGGTGACTCAGTAAGGAACAGTTCCCCGGGATATTGATTCTAAATCTCAATCAAAGAAAACAACAAAATAAATTATTTGGATAGAGGATGGCACAGCCAGTGAATCTCACGTTGGAACTCAAAGTTATATAAGGGAGGGTTTTTTTTTTTTTTTTTTTATTTCTAATTATTTTCTAAAATACCATAAAAAATGTTAAAAATTATATAAGGGAGTTTTTTTGTATTTCTAATTATTTGGATAGAGGATGGCACAGTCAGTGAATCTCACGTTGGAACTCAAAATTATATAAGGGAGTTTTTTTTTTTTTTTTCTTTTTTGTATTTCTAATTATTTTCTAAAATACCATAAAAAATGTTTAAAATACCTGAATTTGTTCCCAAAAATCATCACATTTTAAAAATAAATACTAAAAAACATTTTTAGTCCAAAATTTATAAAAAAATGCTTAAAATTGGAAAAAGTTTCCAATGTGAACAGAAGCCATTTGCAAATTTAATGCACTAAGCACGGACCATTCATGTCCACAACCGAGTCTGTGGTGCCATAGGCCGCCACAATGAGCGCCTAAAAATTACCTTTCATCATCCCCAATATTAAAGCCTCACCTCGCCCCATAACTCACAGAATCACCAGCAAGCCATGACTACCACCGCCAGCTCCATGGACAGGCATGTTGCAGTATTAGGGTTCCCCACCCATACAGCTACCCTCTTAAAACTCCTGCGCAGACTAGCATCTGCCGCACCCACCACCATCTTCTCCTTCTTCAACACTCCCAAGGCCAACAGCTCCATCTCCTCTGCTCAAAGTCCCCACGGTATTCACAATCTAAGAGTTTATGATGTAGCAGACGGCGTGCCAGAGGACCTTGTGCTTTCAGCAAACCCCCTGGCACGCATCGAGATGTTCTTGAAGGCGACGCCTGGGAACTTTCGTGATGCTTTGGAAGTGGCTGAGAAGGACATTGGAAGGAAGATAAGTTGCCTGGTGAGTGATGTCTTTTTGTGGTTCACTGCTGATATGGCTGAGGAAATGGGGGTTCCGTGGGTGGCAATTAGGACTGCTGCGCTTTACTCACTCTCCGTCCACATTTATACTGATGCTATCCGGGAAGCAGTGGGAGTTGCGGGTATGAGAAGACTTTTGTGTGCTCTTTTTCAAGTTTTTTCTTATGTCAAACTACAAAATTATCATCATCCTTGCCTTTCCCCCCTTATTTTCACTTATCATCAGTCATATCAGTAATATCACCTCTTGCTTTTAGTTTCTTTACTACCTAAATGTTTTAGTTTCTTTAATAACTTAAAATTGGAGGTTGTTATGCTAGTGGAAATGCTATAGCATATCTTGGAGAAGCAATAACTAAGAGAAATAGTTCAGAAATTAATGTATCATTTTTCTAATTTTCAAATGGAGTATGTAAAACATTTTGTTGAAGAAAATATTCAAGGAGGCACATCTAAAAAAATCAAATATTGACAACAATTGATTTCCAGTACTTTCTTTAGAACTTTATACAAAATGTAGATGAGTCATATACGGAAAGAAATAAAGAATATTTGTAACAAAAATATCTACAAGAAGATATCCTAAAATTAAGAAAATCAAACAGTATGAATACCAAATATTGTTAATATTTAATTTTTTTCAGATTTATGGAAATATTGATTAGGTGTCTTCATACCATTTATGCGCTTGATTTTGTACATTTCCTTGAATTTTGATTCTTTGTATCTCCTTAAATATTTCATTTAACATACCCCTCAAGTTAGAGGAGTAATAAATATAAACACCTAACTTATCCCAAAACATGGTGAAGATGTCATTTTACAAAGATTTGATAAAAATATGAACAAGTTGGGAATGTATGGAAATATAGCAAGTGAAAAGAGTGCCCATAGGTTCTCTCGTACAAAATGATAATTAAGCTCAACATATTTAGAACAAACATGAAACATAGGATTATCGAGCATGTAAAGAACACTAACATTAACACAAAATAATTATGGTGATTTAGGGAGGGACACTCCAATATCTCATAGGAGATAAGTAATCTGAGTCAACTCAATTGCATAGAAGGCCAAAGATACTCTGCCTCGGTGCTTTGGTTGTTTCTTTGAACATCAAGAGGTGCAATTGGCTCAAGTAAAGACACAATAACATGTGGTGTAGTGGGATAACCTACCCAATTAGCATCACTAAACCCATAAAGAGATATTGGACGGTGAAATGACTGAATACCGAGTCCAAGTTCTATATTTGGGGAAGACACATTTTGGCATGCAAGTTTATAACTCTGTGTATTGGTAATGGAAGTTGTTATTTCTATTACTTCATTTGGAACTTTATACAAAAATATAAATGAGTTATTTATGAAAAGAAATAAAGAATATTCCTACAAAAATCAAATATATTCTCTAGATTTATAGAAATATTGATGGGAGTGCCTTCTTGCCCTTTACATGCTTGATTTTGGGTATCTCCTTGAATATTTCCTTCAACAATTTCTAAGATTGCCAAATTATTTTTTTCATGACCAGTTTTTTACATATGAAACATATTCCAATTAAAATGACCATTTTCTTGTTGTGATTTCAAGTTACTGCAAATACCCAGTTATTATTTTTCTCATAGAAAGCATTTTTTTTTGTTTGTCATTCATCTTGATCAGTGACGTCCGTCAATTAATATGAATTAATGCAGCTATTCGCCTATTACAGGGCAGGTGCAAGACCAAACCCTTGATTTCATCCCAGGATTCTCAGCAATAAAGGTTGAAGACCTACCTGAAGGAATGGTTTTCGGGGACACAGAATCTCCCTTCGCATGCATGTTGCATAAAATGGGGCTCATGCTGCCACGAGCAACCATTGTTGCCACAAATTCCTTTGAAGAACTAGAGCCGACCATTGTCACAAATGATCTCAAGTCCAAGCTCCAAAAAGTTCTTACTGTTGGTCCTTTTGACCTATCTTCACCACCACCGCTGATATTGGACGCCAGTGGCTGCCTGCCATGGTTGGACAATAAAAAAGAAGCGTCAGTGGCATATGTTAGTTTTGGAAGCATAGCAACACCACCACCCAACGAGATTGTAGCATTGGCAGAAGCCCTAGAAGCAACTGGGATACCGTTTCTTTGGTCTCTTAGGGAGCATGCAATGAACAATTTACCAAAAGGATTTCTAGAGAGGACGACCGCTCATGGAAAAGTAGTTTCGTGGGCACCCCAGCCTCAGGTCTTAGCACATGCCTCAGTTGCAGTGTTTATTACTCATAGCGGTTGGAACTCGGTGACTGAGAGTATAGTTGGTGGTGTGCCCATGATCTGCAGGCCATTCTTTGGAGATCAACGTCTTAACAGGCGGATGGTACAGGATGTATGGGGGATTGGTATAGGAGTTGAGGGAGGGATCCTCACAAAAAGGGGAGTAATGAGTGCTTTGGGACTAATTTTGTCCCATGAAGGGAAGAAAATGAGAGAGAAAATTGGGGTCCTAAAAGAGCTTGCTAGAAGGGCTGTTGAACCAAACGGGAGCTCAACTCAAAATTTAGGTCATTTGTTGGAGGTAATCACAACATCTAAGTTACCTTTGGACACCAATAAGTAGCTGCCTCAATGGTGTTCGTCAGGACGTTAAAAAGTTCAGAAAGAATATTTTATTTTGAGTGATTATTTTAGTTTATATTTTCGAGAAGAATATTTTATGTTGAGTTATTATTTTAGTTTACATTTTCTAGAAGAATATTTTATGTTGAGTGATTATTTTAGTTTACATTTTCGAGTCGTCAACTCCTATAAGGTTTCTATATTTTATTATTAAGGATTTCTATTGAGGTAAGTATCAGCATGTAATTTTCAATAAATTTTCTATTGAGGTTAAGTAATACTTGAACAAGAGAGAGTGGTGAAACACAATAAATTTTTAATTCTCTCAAATTTTATCTTCTTTGCAATTATTTGTATTTCTCTATCACTCTTATTACTCTAACAATGATTGTGTTTTGTTTAAAGTAACTTTAGGAATATAAGATGGAAATTGGAGTCTGTATCTCTTATGATTATTAAAAGAGTGCACTAAACTATGCTTAGCCGTATAAGAGAATGAAATTGCTAATTCAATCAAAATTAATATAGGCTAATCACAAAGATGCGCATGAGTAGTCTTGAATGAGGTATAATGAAAGTCATGAAATGGATTCTTAGGCACGTGTTCATTTTCTTTAACAAGTAGAGACAAAATGAAAAGATATGCCATGAATGAGGTCACAGTAGCCTTAGATTTATACATTTATTCACAAGAGAATATGAATATGGAAGATTTTCATGTGGTACATGCATAATCCCTTCTTTTGTTTATGATGGAATTATTATTGAAATGAAGTTGGTCTAGATCTTATTTATGATATTATTGTCATGGTTTAATTTTGAGCTACTTGATCCACAGTTTTAGAGTCATAGGTTTGATTGTGTCAAAGGTTTGATTGTAAGGACGAAAGTGACTAAATTAATGATTGATGAATCAATTTAACACTTTTTTGGAAAGTGTCCTAAATTTTTAATTAGAATAGATTTGTAAAGAGTATTGTATAAAATATTTTCTAAGTTGATATATTATTGTAATATTAGATTTCCTTATAGAATAAGGAAAGTTGTAATATAAAAATATTTTTATAAATATTCTACGTCATAAAAGGAAAATGTTATGAGAAGGAGATGTGCTTGTAAAAATTATACGAAGTGAATAGAGATGTGAGGAAGAATGGGAGACATGCAATGAAGTGAGAGGCTTGTGATCTAAGGTGTGGATACGAGGAGTGTGGAAATATGTGATGTTTTGGAGCCTAATAGTTGGATTTGGTTTTATCCTTTGTAATATTCTCTATGATATAGTGAAAATATTTTCTTTCATTCATGGATGTAAGCATGGTTAGTCAAATCATGTTAAAATCTAGCGTACTTTTGTGTAATTATTTCCTCTTTGTGTTCTTAAACTAACATTATTTGCATTAAACATTTGGCTAGCACAACATAGTTAATGAATTTATAAAAAGATCTCAAATTCTATTATTTTCCTACATTTATTTGAGCCAAGTTGGCTAAAGACTGAAAATGGGTCAAAGAGGGCATTGGGGAATCTCGTGAGGTTAAACTGAAAAATCGATTCAACAAGGAGTTTGGATATTGCTGTGTTATGTCATGGTTTAAGCTAAAGAAATCAAAGATGAATAAGAACTTGCGGCCATGAGAACAAGGGTTATTGATAAGATAGTAAGTTGAACTGGGTTTGGATTTGGAGCAACTAACTTAAGCACCAAAGTAATTCTAAGAGTAGTTCTAATTATTGGAGGCATTTTTCTTAGAAATATTAGACATTTGATAAAATTTTTAAAATTTAGAAAATCACTTTGAATGATTTTTTATTAGTAATTAACAAATATTTCTTTGAAAATCGGTTTTTTATATGTAACATATCACTAAAAACACTGTAAATTATTATTATTTTATTTATATCAAAAGACTAACTATGTTTTCATGAACACATTTGTAACAAAATTGTTATATTTAAAATTGTTTTCACTATAATTAGTCCCCATTTCGTAAAAGCATTTATTGATAAAATATTTATAGATTAAAAATATTTTTATCACAATCACTCCCAAACAAGTCTTAAGTTGTACTTTTGTTGATGGGTTCACAAATTTCACTAGTTTGGTATGGTTTTGATGAGGCATCCATTATCATCATATATATATATATATATATATATATATATATATATATATATATATATATATATATGTCATATAGATACTTGACATCATTTTTATTATGTTTTATGTTTAAATTACTGAATAAATATTTTCATATATCTCAAGGGTATTTATATAGGGTATACAAAACTATTTTAAGATAACAAATTATACAAAATAATATACAACTATATAAATCATAGCTATATAACCAATTATAGGTGTAAATCATAGCTCTAACTTAAATCATAGTTGTGAATATATGTTGATTCTCCTCCTCAAGTTGGTGTATAAATATCGTACATGCCCAACTTGGATAATGATGCATAGAATGGACTACTAGTAACAACACGAGTCTTCATATCCACTAGATGATTTGTACTCTTTACAAGAAATTGGATTTGCAGTAAGTTTTCTTTTCATTCCTGTATCACTTTTTGCAGTATTACAACCTATTTATATATTTCTTGAAGAGGAGATAACTAAGTAACAATTTACAAGTACATTAGTTAAGTTATAACAGAATAACAAATGGGACTGTTATTTGGTGCAGATGAGAAGAAAAGATCCAACTCAGGATCATGTGATCGAAACGTCGCCAGGTGAGAAAATCCGGGTTAACTTCACCTGTTACAGTCATCTGGGAAGGACAAGGTTTGAGTCTTTCAATGTGTTCTTCGAATCCATTTGCATATATGACGTTCTCCATTTGAGTTTTCCAAAGAATGTAGTTGTTTCTATCTAGCTTAACAGGAAGAGGATGATTCAGCATGTGCAGTGACTGAATCATGTTAAGCTGTTGCGATGAGGTGATTTCTGGACCATGTAATTGCTGCAGATTGGAACTTTGGATGGAATTGGCCATGGATTTAGCTAAAAGAAAATCTGGGTGATGAGGATGGACGATGGCTTTGATACCATATAAGAAATTGGATTTGCAGTAAGTTTTCTTTTCATTCTTGTATCACTTTCTGCACTATTACATCCTATTATATATTTCTTGAAGAGGAGATAACTAAGTAACAGTTTACAAGTACATTAGTTAAGCTATAACAAAGTAACAAATGGGAGTGTTATCTGGTGCAGATGAGAAGTATTCTGGTGCAGTTTGGTAGTTAGTTTTGAGACTGTTATGAGGTTCATCACTCTTAATGTAAGGAACCTTTATCATGCCAAAATTTAGGTTATCCTTGATGTAGTTCCTGTCAAGTTCAATGCGCTTAGCCTAATCGTATTGTATCATATTATTTGCAATCTCAATAGCTATTGTGTCATCACAAAATAGTACCATAGGTTTCTTAGGACCAAACCCAAGCTCGCCTAAAAGAATTCTTAGCCAAGTTCCGTAGTTGCACGATGGAATGCTTGGTATTCAACTCCTGCACTAGACAATGAGACCACATTTTGTTTCTTATTGCTTCAAGTCACTAAATTTCCTCCTACAAATGACACATACCCTGAAGTAGACTTTCTATTCAATCTGGATTTGACAAAGTTAGAGTTTATGTAATCCTCAATATCTAAATGTCTATGTTTGGAGAACAAAATACCTTTACTTGGAAAGGATTTCACTTCGGCCAAGATACAATTTACTTCATTCATGTGTTGGTCACTCAAATTATGCATAAATTGACTTACAACACTAACTGCATATGACAAGTTAAATAGTATAGGTCAAATAGATTAATTTCCCCACTAGTCTCTGATATTTTTCCTTGTTCGTTGGAATCTGATCAGGATAGATGGACAGATAATGATTTATCTCAATGGAAGTATCTACAGGATCATAAGTGGAGTTACCAGTTTCAACCAAGAGATCCAATATATAATTCTGATGTAAGAGGAAAATGATGGAAAAAACTCGGATCTCTATGTTTCCTAATGGTTGAATCATGTTAAGAACATGTATAACTATCTTATGGATAGTCAGTATGGAAGCTTCAGAGTGATCTTTGGTTCTCATGGTGACTTGCTTCTACGTTTCACGATGGATTAGTGAATAGGCTTATTCTAGACTTAGTAAAAGTAAGGTGGTTAAAACATGACTACTAACTTGATCCAAATTATGATAAAGACCTACAAGAAATATATAAGCCCGATCCTCAATAGTATTCTTCCTTTGTTTCTCAATATCAGTTACACACATCACATCATTAGACCTTCAATAATCAAGTCCATGAATATTGAGTTTAACTCATTGTAGTATTCTACAAGAGGGCAACCACCTTGGCATGATTGAAAGGATTTCTATTAGGAAAACTGGATTACTTCATTTCCTAGCCCTGGATCACGTAGAGTGCATGCAAACTATCCTAGACTTCTTTAAATTTGTAAAAACGGAAACATATGGCAACAAAAACTATATTAACATAAGATCTAGAGAAAATAAAGCTCATACTTTGATTTGGATATTCCCAAATCAATTCCACATAAAAAAGAAGAAGTCTGAAGGTCTCAGATACCCAAGATCTTTTGTTTGATGATTAGAACCATAGTCTTGGCGCTCCAAAGTGTGGGTAATGGAAGAGAAGAAACTTAGGCTCTCTTTCTCTAGAGGTGAAAGACAACTGTTACACCAAAAAGTGATAGAAACCTTAACCCCTAAGGAGTATTTATAGGGTTCCTCTACTAGGCTTAAGTGACTTGAGCCTATCAAGGCTTGGTCACTTAATCTAACCCAAAACATTAATTAACCACACAACCTTGTGTAATTACTAAAACATTCTTATGCACAAGAATGAACTTAGAGTCAATCCAACTCTCATAAGTTGTGTCATCATGGTATATGAGCTTAGAGTGGAGGCCGTTAGGACCTATGAAGTACTAGCTCCCTTATAATCCAATTCTGAAGTTGATTTAACATTCTACTAAAGAGAATCAAATGCACTCCAATATCTTATGTAAATAAGAACGAGATGAAGTTCAGGTCCATGATCTACTATCCACTTGATGTAGACTCCCCATGAATTGGTGTTTGTAATCTAACAAGGTAGAGTTATCACCTATCAAGATTATCTCTCAAATTCTTAAGTTATAGATCCCACTTATTATGTGATTAACCGACATACTTTAACTTCAAGAAGTATATGTTAAATTCCACTAAATGAATTACTTTGACTATAGATTTCATGATCATATGTCCTTTGGATCACCCAAGGGAACACACTTTCTCAATTTCTTGAGATATCATGTTGTCTCTATTGAGAATACCGTTGATAATAACCTTTATCAAGAGTGACTCAATCCATAGGGATATATGACCACTTTAGGGTTTTACTCATAGGTTAAAGTCTCCTATTGATTTTTATACAAACCTAATATTCTCTCAAGGTTGAGAGTTTATGTAGTATAGTAGCTTAAAAAATTTTGACAATTGATATCCTTGTGTCATGATTCACTGTAAGTTCTATCAAACGTGTATCACATACACTAGTGCACTCACTATAGGAAACCTGTTTCGACGGCCAAAACAAATCATCTCTCCAATTAGGAGGTGGTGTACTACAGTCTCTACTAGATTACCCAAATCCATGAACCAATTGTATTATCTACTTACAAAGAAGTTTGACTTATATTTTCTATACAACTCTTAATACATACAAGTTATATACAATGTAAGATATATGAGCTGAATGCTCAAATCAATATCAATACACCAAAAGGATAACAAAGACACAGTTAAATTTAACTTTGTTACATCATGTTTTACTTTTAAAGACTCAATCCTTAAAAGATATTAATTTTTAATTAAATTTATATTACCTTTTATTTTTAATGATTTTTTATTTTATTACATTTATCTTATTTTAAAAGATTATTATGACTTCACTTTTAATTTTTTTTTATATTTTAGAAATTTTTGAATAAATTTATATTTTTAATATTTTAAAATAAAAACATTCAAAATTAAATAAAATTAAAAGGATAAATATAAAAAAAAATAAAAGTGAAGTCATAATAATCTTTTAAAATAAGATTAATGTAATAAAATAAAAAATCATTAAAAATAAAAGGTAATATAAATTTAAAATAAAAAAATCACAAAAAATAATTTTAAAAACAAAAAACACAGATAAATATTTAAAAAAATAACATTTTTTTTGAAAAATTATTGATAAATAGATAATATTTTAAAAAAATGGCCAAAACATCGACGATCAATCGGTGATTTTTTTTGCCCCATGAGTGTGTGCTCCTTTCGCGAGAAATCAACAATAAATTGATCCCAAACCGACATTTCGTCAATATTTCAGGGAATTTATCGATTTTTTTTTAATAATTTTTTGCCCCACGAATAACCGGTCCCAACATTTTTATCCATGGTAATTCTTATAGGAGCAGATGCCAATAATAGATGGACGCGGTTTCTGAAATCTGAGAACTAGCAAATAAATGCCTAGTGGACCCGGTTTCTGCACGTGAAGCAGAATACTGAAATGAATAATAAAAAACGAACAAAACACCATGTATTACGCCCAAATCATTCATTGCTCTTGAATACCCTTCAACACGGCTTATTTAATAGAAATTTGGAGCAATTATAGCTCGTTCATCTTCTCTGCATGGCAGATTTTGTTGAGATATTAGGAATGCTTTCCTTATATCATTATTTCCTTATATTATTTAGTGTTGAGATATTAGGAATGTTTAGATATTAGGAAAGTTGAGATATTATGAATATTGAGATATTAGGAAAGTTGAGATATTAGGATATTAATTGTTATTTCCTTATGTTATTCTTTCCTTGTATCATTCTTTCCCATTCTTAGAATGGCGATACCCTCTATTTATACTCTGTACATGAACGAATGAAAATATGAATGAAAAAACTATCATTTATCAATTTGAACATGGTATCAGAGCCATGAAATTGAAATCCTGGATATTTTGTCGCTATGGTAGTCCGACAGCGATCAACCATCCTAAGACAAGCCCTAATATTGATAAGTCAACCTTCAAATGCACTCGATCCCACCAGTCTGGATATCCCACAATTTCAAAGCAATGACTCTTGGTATGATCAGGAAAAAAATGAGGAACCGAGGGTTTGAACCATGGACCTTTAAATCATGTTTAGGTTATCAACACTTTGTTATTAATGATACTAATCGTGATCAACGAAAGAAGGATTCCAAGAAAACCTCGACTGCAACTATTGCGGAAATAAAAACAGAGGCTAATGTTGCTGAGAAAGCCTCTGCATTGGTAGCCGCTACAGATCATGGTGGTAAGTTTTTAAATACTTTTACACCTGTTATTAATAGTGCATGGATAATTGATTCTGGTGCTACATATCATATGACTTTTGATTCTAGACAGGTTTCAACCCTTAGACCTTCCTCACAAAAAATTGTTTCCACAGCCAATGGTAACACAACCCCAGTCATTGGGGAAAGATCCTTAACTCTTACTGATACTTTGAATTTGGATTCTGTTTTAGTTGTTTCATCTTTAGATTACAATCTTTTGTCAGTTTCTCAAATCACTGCAGTCTTATCTTGTATTGTCATTTTTTGGCTTGAATTTTGTGTGATTAAGGACATCCAAACAAGATAGACGATTGGTTGTGGTATTAAGCGGGGAAAACTCTATTACTTGGACTTGCAGTCAAAGGATTCAAATAAGTTGCAACAAGCCTTGATGGCAGATGAATCTGAGGGAGAGAAGAAAAAATCTGAAATTTGGTTGTGGCATCGACGTTTGGGACATGCTTCCTTTGGTTATTTAAAAAAATTGTTTCCTAGTTTGTTTGCAAAGAGTGATATTTCTAGTTTCCGTTGTGATATTTGTGAATTGGCTAAAAGCCATCGTGCTTCGTTTTCGTTAATTTTAAATAAAAGTCCGTTTCCTTTTATGGTCATACATTCTGATGTTTGGGGCCCATCCAAAGTCCCAACTTTGAGTGGCTCACGTTGGTTTGTTACTTTTATTGATGATTGTACTAGAATGATATAATTATGCTTGATGAAGACCAAAGGTGAAGTGAACTTGTTGTTTCAAAAATTTCATAAAGTGATTGAAACTCAGTACAATGCAAAGGTTCGGGTTCTGCGTAGTGATAATGGTGGAGAATATCAAAGTTCTGATCTTCAAAAGTATTTGGAAGGACATGGCATCATTCATCAAACTACTTGTTCCAATACACCCCAGCAAAATGGAGTCGCTGAACGAAAAAATCGGCACTTGTTAGAGGTTGTTCGTGCTTCCTTGATAGCAGCAAAAACACCGATATCTTATTGGGGAGAAGCAATCACATCTGTCGCATACTTGATCAATCGGGTACCTTCTAGCTCAATTAACTTTCAAACACCACTCCAAGCTCTTACTAATGCCGTAGTTGCTCCAACCGTCCCAAATCTACCTCCTCGTGTTTTTGGTTACGTGGCATTTGTGCATCTACACAAGCACTAACGCACCAAGTTAACTTCTCATGCATTACAATGTGTGTTTGTTGGATATGCATTGCACAAAAAGGGATATCGATGTTACCATCCTCCAACTCGACAAATGTATATTACAATGGATGTGGTGTTTCATGAAGATTCAATGTATTTTTCATCTGAGTCTGAACTTCAGGGGGAGTACCATAAGGAAATTCAAACTCTCGATTATGATTATCATATATCTGAGGAAGATAAATCTGGACAATCTGAACTAGTGAACCAGGAAATGGGTGAGTTGGATATGAGTGGTCAACAATTTGGGTCCGAAGATGTCTTCACTGAAATACCAAACCAATCGTCGTATGTTGAGGGTGTTCTTAATTTGGAACCTGATCCATTCATGAAACGGTTACCACACCGTCATAATAGAGGTATTCCTAAACCCACATATGAACCTGAATTGTCTACCAAAGTCAAATATCCTATGAGCAACTATGTGTCTAACCATCATTTGTCTGAATCAAACAAGTCATTTGTAAATCAATTATCTACTATAGCTATTCTTAACAGTGTGCAGGAAGCCTTAGTTGATCCAAGGTGGAAAGCAGCCATGAATGAAGAGATGAAATCATTGTAGAAGAATGAAACATGGGAACTCGTAGAATGTCCACTAGGAAAGAAGCCAGTTGGGTGTCGTTGGATCTATACTGTGAAGTACAAGGCAGATGGTAGTATTGAACGATTTAAAGCAAGACTGGTAGCAAAAGGGTACACTCAAACTTATGGAATTGACTGCACAAAGACATTTGCACCTGTAGCTAAGATCAACACAGTTCGAGTATTACTATCTTTAGCTGCAAACCTAGATTGGCCATTACAACAATTTGATGTGAAAAATGCCTTTCTGCATGGCGAGTTATCTGAAGAAGTATATATGGATCTTCCACCAGGATGCATGGTGTCAGAAAAGCAATGTTAAAAGGTGTGTAAATTGAAGAAGTCATTGTATGTGTTGAAGCAATCCCCGAGAGCATGGTTTGGAAGGTTCACAAAGTCAATGAGAGCTTTTGGCTATCGTCAAAGTAATTCAGATCACACTTTGTTCCTGAAAAAGCAACATGGTAAGATTACGACACTCATCGTATATGTGGATGACATGGTAGTTACAGGAAATGATCCTGAATAAAGAAAAGCTCTGCAAAATTATCTATCTAGAGAATTCGAAATGAAAGATCTAGGTCCTCTAAAATACTTTCTTAGGATTGAAGTTTCTCGATCAAGTGAAGGAATTTTTCTATCTCAAAGAAAGTATGTCTTAGATCTTTTACAGGAGACTGGAATGTCGGGATGTCAACCTGTTAATACACCAATAGAAGAAGGTCTGAAATTGTGTGTTGAGCCTAATCAAGTATCAACCGATAAGGGAAGATACCAGAGACTTGTGGGGAGATTAATGTACTTAGCTCATACAAGACCAGATCTTGCTTATGCATTGAGTGTAGTGAGTCAATACATGCATAATCCTGGAGAGCAACATATGAATGCAGTCATGCGTATTTTGAGGTATTTGAAGAATGCTCCTGGGAAGGGAATTTTATTCGCTAAAAATGTTGATCATCAAAGTATAGAAGTATATATTGATGCTAATTGGGCCAGTGCAGTGGATGATAGGCGATCTACATCTGGTTACTTTACCTTTGTAGGTGGTAATCTTGTAACATGGAAAAGAAAGAAGCAAAATGTTATCGCTCGTTCAAGTGTAGAAGCGGAATTTAGAGGTATGACTCTAGGACTTTGTGAGGCATTATGACTAAGACTCCTCTTACAGGATTTAGGTTACCTATCTAGGCAACCAATCCGATTGTTTTGTGACAATAAAGCAGCGTGTGACATTGCTCATAATCCAGTACAACATGATCGTACAAAGCATGTCGAGGTGGATAGATTCTTCATTAAGGAAAAGTTGAATGATAAGATTGTGGAATTGCCTAAGATTCGATCAGAAGATCAATTGGCCGATATCCTTACCAAAGCTGTCTCAAGTCAAGTGTTCTCAAAATTTTTAGACAAGTTGGGCATATGTGACATCTATGCACCAACTTGAGGGGGAGTGTTGAGATATTAAGAATGCTTTCCTTATATCATTATTTCCTTATATTATTTAGTGTTGAGATATTAGAAATGTTTAGATATTAGGAAAGTTGAGATATTATGAATATTGAGATATTAGGAATATTGAGATATTAGGAAAGTTGAGATATTAGGATATTAATTGTTATTTCCTTATGTCATTCTTTCTTTGTATCATTCTTTCCCATTCTTAGAATGGCGATACCCTCTATATATACTCTGTACATGAACGAATGAAAATATGAATGAAAAAACTATCATTTATCAATTTGAACAGATTTCTCCCCAAAAATCAGTTATGGAGAAGAGGAAGATTCGTGCTCACGAAGCAGCTACGGAGAAGATGATGAGAAGGTGAGCAGCAAGGAAAAGTTGAAAGAATTCATATCAACCCTACCCAGAGAGAAATGTTGGATCACCGAGCATTTGTACCATTACCAAAGATTTTGATACTGGGACGAACGACTCTCAGAAGTCATATTAGCTCATCAAAGATGCTTCAAGGTACGACCCACTAATATCCTCTTGAGCACTAGTCCAAAATCTGGCACCACATGGCTTAAGGCCCTTGTGTTCGCTATCTTGAACAGAGACAGATACAATTATGATTCCCACCCCTTGCTCTCAACTAGTCCTCATGACTGCATACCTTCTTGGAGGCCGATGCTGGTTAGAACCATAAAAGTTTCAACCAAGACCTTCCTCAGATCTGTCACACCCATATTTCTTTTACTTCATTACCAGGCTTCATATTAGCTTCAGGTTGCAAAACTGTTTACGTGTATCGCAATCCAAAAGATGTTCCAGTTTCCTTGTGGAAATTTGCGAGTAAGGTGAGACCCAAGGAATTGCCACCCTTTTCCTAAGAGGTGGCATTTGAGCATTTTGCTAACGGGTTTTCGGGACATGGACCATACTGGGTTCATGTTTTAGGGTACTGGAAAGCAAGATTAGAATGGCCTCATAGGGTGCTATTGTTGAGATATGAGGACCTGCAGACTGAGCCTATTGTCCATGTCAAGACACTAGCCGAATTCATGGGGCAGCCTTTCTCTTTGGAGGATGACCAAGAAGGCGTGGTACACAAAATGATAAAGTTGTGCAGTTTTGAGAACTTGAGCAATTTGGAGGTGAATAAGATTGGAACACCGGCTGCTTCCCCAACCTGTGTGCGTGCAAATGATGTATATTTTAGAAGAGGTAAGGCTGGAGATTGGAAGAATCATTTAACTACTGAGATGGTGGAGTGTTTAGATCGAATCACCAAGGAGAAGTTCGAGGGTACTTGGGTGAAACTCTGATTTGTATTTCTGATAAGACATGTGATCATGTGTTTAATGCCTTATTAGTAGTGGATTTTTTTTGGAACGTTTATTGTAGTTGATTCTCAATGTGTAAGTGAGTTGATGAGTGGGGTGTTTCCCCTTAACATGTAATGGTTTATGTGTTGAAATAACTTCATTTTATTTCGCAAGCTGATATATATAATAGTACTGAATTTAAAACCAGAACATTAAAGTATATGATTACATTTGGATGATAGCAAAATCTCACCAAATCTTTTTAAAACCATTAAGTTTTTAAATTGTATTTTTATAAAATATGATTTCTAAATTGATTTCAATTCTATTGGTTTTTCCCAATCAAGCAAGTTATTAGATTTCATATTTTAAATTAAAAAATTTGAAAAAAAAAATTCATTTAAAATTTTTAATTTAAAATCCTTAATTTAAAATTCATTTCTAAATTATTTTTATTATTTGATTTTTTTTTTAACTTCTCAATTTATTTTTTTTCTAAATAATTAAAATATTTTAACTCAATTAAAATTTACAATTCAACCCTACCTTATTAGATAAAAGTTTAATAATCTAAAAAATAATTAAAACAAAATTTTCAACATCAACGTAGACTCATTGTCCTAACAATCTTTCTTTTATAATTTTATAACAAAATATTGTTTGTTGGAATCCGTGTAACGATTAATGGTGAAAAAAATAGAAAAAAAAAGGAGAAAAAAGAACACGAAGATTTAACGTGGTTCGGCTAATTGCTTACGTCGACGAAAACAGGGAAATATGATATCATTATGTTAAAATTAGGGTTACATAAAAGGGTATTTATTCGCTCCGACATTTTGCCCCATTTTCTCTATATGTCTTTTCGTTCAAATATGAGTTACATACTATAACATTGTTACATAAACCCATCAAAACTGTTATAATAAAGTTTACTTAACCCTCAAGTATGCTCATCTAAAAAAGATTTCATGGAAGATAACGCATACATCTCTCAATCCTATATTTTTACACAAAAATAACTTTTCCATAAATAAAGCATTATATGGAATAAAATATAATAAAAATGTAAAACAAGGCAGGAAGAAGCTACACTTAATGCATTGAACATTATAAAGCAAGAAAAATAGTGAAAAAAATTTCCCCCATATAAAATTCTTAGCCTTCTTAAAATCATTACCTCCCCTTTTCAAAGTTATTAATTATTTCTCCTTTTTTAAAACTATTAATTATCTCTTCCTTGATAAATTCTTCCCATTCTTAATAAAAGTTCCAACCACTATTTTCAATTTATATATTGTTTTCTTTTAATAAAATAACTTGAAAATATGTATTATTATTTGTTAGAGTTTTTCTCATCTCCCTCAATATTTTGATTGATATTTTTAGATACAACCGTAAAATTCAATTACCAATATTTTCATGATAAAAACCGTTATATCCTTGTACATAAAAAGATGAAAAATGGAAATTCAATAATTTAAATATTGATAAGTTGCAATTGGGTACCACAATAGCAGTGACGGATGAATAAATGTATGTAGTGGACTCCAAGTGGATGCCCATTGGTGACTCAGTAAGGAACAGTTCCCTGGCATATTGATTCTAAATCTCAATCAAAGAATACAACAAAATAAATTATTTGGATAGAGGATAACACAGCCAGTCAATCTCACGTTGGAACTCAAATTCAAGTTCTGCAAAGAGCTCGGTGATCGCCACTAGAAAAATGAAATAAATCAACAGAAAAGGAGAATAAAACGCAGGCTTGTACTCCAAATCATTCATAACTCATATCTCTCACCATAACCCAACTACGAAGAAGAGGGAGCTTTGTTCCCCAGGAGAAGGTGAACACCAACCAAAGGTTCAAAGAATTATTGGCATACTAGCCCAACAACGCTGCTTCAAGGTACGACCCACTGATATCCTCTCAGCCACTTATCCAAAATCTGGCAGCACATGGCTTAAGGCCCTTTTGTTCACCATTTTGAACAGGAACAGATACAGCCTTGCTCTCAACTAATCCCCATGATTGCATACCCTTCTGGGAGGCCCGTGCTAAAGAGAATCCCACCACTACTGCCAGCGAAGACCTTCCTCTCTGCCACATCCACGTTCCTTTTACCCCTCTCGTGACTCAAAAGATGTGCTAGTTTCCTTTTTGAGACTTAAATAAAATTAATCAATATTTATATAAATTAAATTTACAATGTTTTTAAAAGCAACCTATCCAAATATATATATTTTTTTTAAATTATATTTTTTAAGAAACTTATCAAACACTTATATTTTTATAAAATACTCATTTTTTTCTTTAATTTAATAATTTTTTTAAATAAGTATTAGAAAAAAAATACATAAAAGCAATTTTTAAAAATAAGTATAAGGGAAAAAAAAAAACAAACTTACCCATAAACTCTTTGATTACAAAGTCCTTTTGTAGTGGAATAAATAAAAAAGGTTTTAGAGTATGTTTGATAGTGATTTTAGGAAATTCTTTTAATATTTTTAATATTTTAAATTTTTTATCATTTAAATATTAAAAAATATTATAAATACTTTTTAAAATCACTCCTAAACATACTTTTAATATCATAAGACATGGAAAACCAACTCACATATGCGGGATCCCTTTTAATAGGGACCTATATCAATTTTATAACAATGCCATGATCAATTCAAGAAGTAAATAGATCTTAGTACTCGTACATATCCAACAAAAAGTTGAATTAAAACGCTTTTGGTGTGGGGCATACAACAAAGTATTCTTTGTTGAAGGATTCTTTACTTTATGGTGTACCATAATTAATTGGTCGAATAAAAAACATTTTTTTTTTAAGTAGAAGAGATAAAAATGTCATGCTAAAGAAAATTCATGTTTAATTTAATTCCATATTATGAATTTCATGAATTTAGCAGGTCAAACAAGGTTATTTTATTTTATTTTTATTGATTTATTTATTTTTACAAACTTTTGCTCTTTGAGTTTATTTTCATTATTTTTTCTTCCTAACAGATATATTTTACTTTTTGTTAAAAAAAAATTATGGTGAAAGAAATTGCATAATCCATCACATATTTTTTTTTTTTTTTGTAAACAAGTTATAAGAAAGTTCATGGGTGTAATTAAGTTATATTTCAATAATTTTGTATTCAAATGTGTTACCATAATTTTTTTTTTTGTTACTAATAAATTTTTAATTTCTAATAATTTACATTGAAAAATCATTTCTTTTATAGTTAAAAAAATCCATTTCTTAGGAGAAATAAAAAAAAATCAATTTCATAACCTAGGAGATTATTCTTCTTTCCTCATCAGTATATATGATCATTTAAAATAGCAAACGTAATGAAATTAAATGTATGAAATTTCGAGAGTTAAACAGAAAAAAATTAATCAATTAGTGATCCATGTTATAAAATTATGGCGTATTAATTTCAATGAAGACTTCCCCGATCCAATTGGTCCAGTCAAACTCACATGTTCCAATCATTTGAATGAAGATCTATCAATAATCCTCTAGTAATGCCAAATTCTAGGATTGAAAAGTCAACGATGGTAAAGAAAAATTATTGCAAAAGCGTGGATGATTCATGGCCACAGCCTTATACTACCTTTTCAAACTGCGGGTACGTATCATCTTTGAAATTGTCCATTGTCCAATCATCTCGTCTTTGGACTCGGATCATCGCCATCGTCGTCCACAACGGAAAAACAGTAACATCTAAGCATTTACATTTACAGAAGTTTGCTTCCTTGACCAGCATGAGCCAACATGTAGCGGTCTTCGCTTTCCCGTTCGCCACCCACGCCGCGCCTCTGCTCAGTCTGGTAAGGAGGCTGGCGAGGGCCGTGCCGAGGGCGAGATTTTCATTTTTCAACACAGCGAAGTCCAATGGGTTGATCTTCTCGGGGCCTAAAGACGATGTGGATGACAACATCAAGGCGTATAACGTTGCGGACGGCATGCCGGAGGGGCATGTGCTGTCCGGGAATCCCCAGGAGGGTATTGAGTTGTTCTTGAAGGTGACGCCGGGGAACTTTAGGGAGGTAGTGGAGGTGGCGGAGGGGGAGAGTGGGATGAGGATTAGCTGCTTGTTGACGGATGCGTTTCTGTGGTTTGCGGGGGAGATGGCGGAGGATAGGTGCATTCCGTGGGTGCCACTTTGGACGTCTGGGCCTGTGTCCCTTGCTGTTCATGTTTACACTGATGATATCCGCAAAATGGTATTAGGAGCAAATGGTAAGCCAGATGAAACCTTAAATCTCCTTTAATTTGCTTGAGTTTCTCTTTTTCATTCATCAAGTGAGTGTGTTTTCAATTGTGGGCTTGTAGAAAAATGATAAAAAAAAAAAAAAAAAAAGTCTTGGTATATATATATATATATATACACATACTCGGACAAAAGAAAATATATAACTTACAATACACATTATTATATTCATATCTGTTATGAAACAACGGGAGATAAATAGGAAAAACCATGACTAAAGGAGAAGAAAATTCACTATGTCAAAAATTGGTATAAGATGGGAGAAATGCGAATATATATAGGGGGGTGGGGGGAAGTAATAAATCAAGCAGGTCCATCATAAAGGCATGCAAACCCCCCACATTTCAATGGATTAGAGATGGAGTGATGGTAGCAGAGGGGTTGGGCGCCCGCACTCCCAATGCGGTTAGTGGTGGTAAAATCTCATAATTTTAACTTCATCACATATGTCGCATCATGATCTTCCATTTGGTTCACCAAGCTCTACCAATGTTATTGTATATATACACGTGAGAGGCAATTCAGACAAAAAAAAAAGGTACTAATTTATGAAATGGAGAAATAAGTTGTTAATCCTGAAAAAATGAGTTGGGCATTTTTTTCTCATGAACAAAGTTGTATATTTATATTGGGCGAGTTTAATACTAATGGAGGGAAATTATAGTGGAAGAGAGGAATCTGAATTCTAAATACATTAATGAATAAACCAGTATTCCAAAGGCTCATATGGTTTTTAAAACAGCATTTTCATTCACCATTCTTCTGCTTAATCAATGCAAATGCAGGTATTGAAGGGCATGAAGTCCAAACCCTGGACTTCATTCCAGGATTGTCATCAATTCATGCTGTAGACTTACCAGAAGAAATAGTTTCTGGGAGCTTAGATTCGCCCTTTTCGCAGATGCTACACAAAATGGGGCTCACTCTGCCACGGGCAGCTGCTGTCGTCATAAACTCCTTTGAAGAGATGGAGCCAACTGTCGTGAACAATCTCAAGTCGAAGTTCAAAAAGTTTGTCAATGTTGGTCCTTTCACCCTATCATCGCCACCGCCACTGGCTCCTGACTCCAACAGCTGCCTGTTATGGTTGGACAGGCAGAAAGCAGCATCAGTAGCATATATTAGCTTCGGAACCATAATCACGCCACCGCCCCATGAGCTAGTAGCACTGGCAGAAGCCTTGGAATCGACTGGGGTACCATTTCTTTGGTCTCTTAGGGACAATTCAAAGGACAATTTACCAAAAGGGTTTCTAGAGAGGACAAGCCAAAATGGAAAAGTGGTACCATGGGCTCCCCAGTTGCAGGTCTTGGGACATGCCTCAGTTGGAGTGTTTGTAACGCACTGCGGTTGGAACTCAGTGACAGAGAGCATCGTATGTGGAGTGCCTATGATCTGCAGACCATTTTTTGGAGATCAAAATCTGAACAGGCGAATGGTACAGGACGTATGGGGGATTGGCGTGGGAGTTAAGGGTGGGGTCTTCACAAAAAGTGGATTAACGAGAGACTTGGAACTTATTTTGGCGCATGAAGGGAAGAAAATGAGAGAGAAGATTGGAGTCCTAAAAGAGCTCGCTACAGAGGCTGTTGAATCAAATGGAAGCTCAACTAAAAATTTCAGTACTTTATTAGAGGTAGTCTCACATGTAGCTGCCAACTAGTGGCTCAATTATTGGTGTCAAGTTCAAGTAGAAGCAGGGATAATGTAATATATATAAATAAATATATGGACTTTGATCTTCTAATTTGTATAAAATAAAAAAAAGGGAGATTTTGGTGGCAATTGTCTTCGTAGTAATATATATATATAATTAAATTTCTGTTCGAGAATATCTTGAATCAACATTTTTAATTTAGTTTCTCGTTTAGATATTTGAAAACAATTTTATGTTTCTTTATAACAGAAAATAATTTTCTAACTTATAAAACATAATGTTTAGCACATTTTTTTTTTTGAGAATTTGTTCTAAAAATAAGGATTCATTTGACTATATTTTCTACACTTGTTTTTAAAATTTCCTTTAAAGTTGAAGAACTTGTGTTTCATAAAAGTAAAGGTGTCAAGAAAATTTATTATTAGAAACTGTTTTTAAAAAATAAAAAATAAGAAACTTGGTTAGATAAGTTGGTTTTAAAAATAATTTTTCTACTTTGATTGTGTAAAAATATTGTAAATTGAATTTATATAATACCAATTAAATTTAATTTAAATCTTGTTAAAAATAAAAATAGTTTGTAATTACAAATAAAATTAAAAATAAATATTTTTTTAATAAAACATGAATTAAAATATTATAATAAAATAATAAAATGTATATTTTTAAAAAATATACTTAGAAAATGTGGATATTAACATCTTTGTAAAGACATAATTGATTTCCCTTTTTAACAATGAAAAATATTAACGCTATAAAGACAACCTCAATATTATGATGGTGCATAAGGTTGACGCTATAAAGAAAAAAATATATTTTTTTAAAGAGACGAGTTCCCTTAAAGAATTTTTTTTATTTATTTTTTTTAATTTGGGAATTTTAAAATATATATATATATATATATATATATATATATATATATATATATATATATATATATATTTTGAAAAGACGAGTTCTCTTGAGGAATTGTTTTTTTTTTTTTTTTAATTTGGGAATTTTTAAAAAAATATATATTTTTTTTCATGGGAACTCGTCTCTTGAGGAATTGTTTTTTTTTTTTTTTTAATTTGGGAATTTTGTTAAAAAAATATATATATTTTTTTCATGGGAACTCGTCTCTTGAAGAGAGAGTTCCCTTGAGGAATTTTTTTTTTTAAATAATAATTTGGGAATTTTTTTTTTTTAAAATTTGTTTTTTCCATAGGAACTCGTCTTTTGAAGAGACGAGTTCCCTTGAGGAATTGTTTTTTTTTTAATAATTTGAGAATTTTTAAATATATATATCTATATATATATATATATATATATATATATATATATATATATATATATATATATATATATATATATATATATATATTTTCATAGAACTCGTCTCTTGTTTTTTTTTTTTTAATAATAATTTGGGAATTTAAAAAAAAATAAAATTTTTTTTCCATGAGAACTTGTCTCTTGAAGAGATGAGTTCTTTTGAGGAATTGTTTTTTTTTTTTAATAATTTTGGAATTTTTAAATATATATATATATATATATATATATATATATATATATATATATATATATATATATATATATATATATATATATATATATATATATTCATAGAACTCGTCTTTTGTTTTTTTTTTCTTTTTTTTTAATAATAATTTGGGAATTTAAAAAAAAAAAATTTCCATGGGAACTCGTCTCTTCAAGAGACGAGTTCCCTTGAGGAATTGTTTTTTTTTTTTTAATAATTTGGGAATTTTAAAAAAATATATATATATATATATATTTTCATAGAACTCGTCTATTGAGAATTTTTTTTTTAATTTGGGAATTTTTTTTAAAAAAAAAAAAATTTTTTTCCATGAGACGAGTTCCTTGAGGAATTGTTTTTTTTTTTTTTTTTCATGGAACTCATCTCTTGAAGAGACGAGTTCCCTTGATGAATTTTTTATTTTTATTTTTTATAATTGGAGAATTTTTTTTTCATGGGAACTCGTCTCTTCAAGAGACGACTTCCCTTGAGGAATTTTTATTTTTTATTTTTTATAATTGGGGAATTTTGTTTTTCATGGGAACTCGTCTCTTCAAGAGACAACTTCCCTTGAGGAATTTTTTTAAAAAATATATATATTTTTTTTCATGGGAACTCGTCTCTTGAGGAATTGTTTTTTTAATTTAGGAATTTTTAAAAATAATTTGGGAATTTTTTTAAATATATATATATATATATATATATATATATATATATTTTTTTTTTTTTTTTCATGGAACTCGTTTTTTTTTTTTTTTTTTTTTTAATTTGGGAATTTTTTTTCAAGAGACGAATTCCCTTGAGGAATTGTTTTTTTTTTCTTTTTAATAATTTGGGATTTTTTTTTTAAAAAAAATATTTTTTTTCATGGGAACTCGTCTTTTCAAGAGACGAGTTCCCTTGAGGAATTTTTTATTTTTATTTTTATTTTTTTTAATTATTTGGGAATTTTTTAAAAAATATATATTTTTTTCATGGGAACTCGTCTCATGAAGAGACGATTTCCCTTTTGAAATTTTTTTAAAATCGTCTTTTGAAAAGACGATTCGTCTTTTGAAATTTGAAAAGATGATTTTGGTTTTAAAAAAAATTTATCCGTTCACCCTCTCTCCTCTCTCTTATCTCCTAAGTTGCAAAAACTATCATATATTTGTAATAACTTCTTCTACTACAATAATTTAAGCATAACTTTTTTAAATTATCGTACTATTGAGAAAAGTCCGAAGATGAAGCCCAATCAATAAATTCTAATAATATTATATTACAAGTATGCTTTGTTGGTTGTCTTTCAGATACTTGTAATATTATATTACAAAGCATTGTAGGATTTAGTAATAGTCCAAGAATCATGCGACAAAAGTCTCCAACTCCAACGACTTCTGAGGTGCTACAAGAAATTTTAGAATATCATAGAAGGTGAATGATTAATTCTAATTTTGTGTGGTTGTAAGTCATCTTCTTTCACTTCACTGATTCCTGAAAAAGGGATGATCTCCTTTTCACCCATCGATCTGTTTACTTCGAATTTGAATAAGAATGAAGTGTGGTCTCCTCCTTAAAATTCATTTTTCCATAATCGAAAATGCGTTTCTTTTGTTGAGCAGCTCGAGATCAATCAATTTTATTTTATTTTTATTTTCAATTATGCTATAAACTTCCTTTATTTTTATTTTTTTCAATTTTCTTCATATTTTAATTAATGGAAAAATACTAGGAAACCTCTGTACAAACTTGGTGCATAAATATTGGACTATATGAAGATGGGTCTATCCAAAAAAAAAAAAAGTTAAAAATTAAAGATACTTCCAGGAGAATGGTACTTCTATAATAATATCTTCAACTTTGTGAGCTCGACATTTGTGATTTGTATGCCAAGCGGCGAGAAAAGTGGTCACCCCTACCTCTATGGATAGAGAAGACCATAAATCATGTTTGGAATCACCATTGATTCAAGTGTCTCAAGAAGCTCTGCCTGGATCAAGAAATAGAGCAAAAAGAGAGGAGATCTTGGGTGAAGTGAAGAAACAGTTGAAGCTAGCAGGGCCTTTGATGTCAGTCAATCTCCTAATATGTAGCTTACAGATGATCTCACTAATGTTTGTGGGTCATCTGGGAGAGCTAGCTCTCTCTGGTGCTTCCATGGCCACTTCCTTTGCATCAGTCACTGGCTTCAGCTTGCTGGTAAGTAACATGGGTTCTTCCCTTTTTATTCATTTTCTCACACATCCATGTTTTCTTTATACCATCCACATTTGATTTAGCTACATTGGATTGCATCCTTTCCAATATATGTTGTATTTGTAAGTATTTCATATTTATTAGGCTGAGTTCTTCATTGGATCATTGATGTCATAGATCAGAAAATACACATCTAATCAAACTTGGAGGTTTTGGGAATCCATCCTACCTTTCTTTCCATTTCCACGTCTTCTTTCCAGTTTCTTCTTCTGGACTCAAAATTTTATCAATTTTTTTCCTCCTCTGACCATTCTCTCTCTCTCCCCCCTTGATTCAAGGCTCTTCTTCTCTTGGCTAAATGGAGCTGTCCTTTCACCTTTGAGATGGGTGGCTGAGGCCGCCTGCAAAAGAGTGGACCCTCCCTTACATGTGGTATTAATTATTACTGGAGCTTTCTGCTGTAGCGGACAACTGTGTCTCTGTGTCTACGTTTTATATATATATATATATAGATAAGAAAAAATGGTCTTACTTTGGACTCATTAAGACAATAGGACAAAGACAATAACTCTTAGAGGTTGCAAAAATAAGAGGGGAAAAAAAATGAAGGATAAAAAACAAGTAAAGAAGAGAATATTAGCTTATATAATTATGATAATATGGACGTTTTAGATTAAAAAAAAATGGAACGACTAGACACGAATATGGGTATATACTATTACCTTGTTTAATTTTCCTATGATTATTTCATGTCATATGTGAAGGTCAATATTCTCATTTTCACTTGAATATCCGAATACATCCTCTAATTATTATTATTATTATTATTTTGTTCTTATTGTTATTAGTGTATGAGTAATTGAATAAGTATATATAAATAAATGAGGTTTAGATAGAAAGAAAGGTATCAAGAGATACAGCATATGGTCACAGTGACCTCTTTTCAGTAGTTGCTACTTTTTAATTAGCAAGACACTAAGAGAGTTACTGGGTGCCCTAGAAAAGCCCAATCAAGAAACTTGGGTGTCCAACCTGATTAGAATAGAATTGGGGTACACTAGTTGGTAAAAACTACAAGAGCCGGAATAGTGTACTTGTGCTTTGTGAGTAAATTTGTCTGTTTCTTTTGACTGAGTTGTGCGCCTGCTTTACAAGGATTGTGCAGCTCATTCTTTCCATGTGTGGAAACTTACTTCGATGACACAGCACTGATGAGGCTGGGAAGCCATTTAGCTATATGCGGAGGACATCCTAAATTATAATTCTTTTCTTACTGATGAATGCATTTAGAGCCTGGTTAAAAGGGAGTCTGAGAGGGTTAAAAACAATTATGAATATTTGAAGTATTTTCTTATAAAATTTAGGCAGTTGATAAACTTTTGAAAATCATTTTTAAAAATCTAAAAGATCACTTAAAATCATTCTTGGATGATATGGGTGATTATTTCAAATATCACTTTTTTATGATATAAGGCATTACCAAAATCACAGTCAAAATTCTCTTTTAATTTATACTCAAGAAATAAATGATTTTTTATAAAAGCACTTTTAATATAAGCTTTATTAATAAAAGTGTTATAAACTAAAAGGGGTTACCAAAATCACTTCTAAACCAACCTCTTATGATAGAAAGCCCACTAAATAGTACTTTAATCGCATAGTGATCATAGGACTTGATGGTAGTCTTTTCATACTCTTGTTTCCATGAAAAACATGGCCTTTACTATTCTTGGAAACAATCCAGAGAGATCAGGGATTGAACAATTTGGAATGATAATACTTGGAGATGGTGAATTCTTTTGGGTTCTATTCCTGAGAGTGGGCACATTCCCAAGCATGTAAAACATTCCTTCTTTCTTTATATTCTATGGTTGTTCCCCCTTAATTTTCATCTTTGTTGTTTAAGCCCATGGTTCATTGTTGGGCTTCTTTTTGTTAAAATTATTATGCTTTCTTCATCTTTTCTTTCTGAAGTTATTAGCCTTCATTTAATTTGCTTTTGTTTAATAGTTAGGAATGGGAAGCGCATTAGATACCTTCTGCGGTCAGTCATTTGGAGCAAAACAATATCATATGCTTGGTATACATAAGCAAAGAGCCATGGTTGTGCTTCTATTGGTTAGCATTCCTGTTGCTTTTATTTGGAGCAATACAGGCTATATTCTTGCATCATTGGGACAAGATCCAGAAATATCAGCTGAAGCCGGACTTTATGCTCGCTTTATGATACCTAGCATTTTCGCTTTTGCGCTTCTACAATGTCATATTAGATTCTTACAAGCTCAAAACAATGTAGTTCCCATGATGATAACCACAGGATTCACAACTCTACTCCATATCCTCACTTGTTGGATACTAGTCTTCAAATCAGGGCTTCGAAACAAAGGGGCTGCACTTGCAAATGCCATATCTTGTTGGATGAATGTCTTGTTGTTAGCGATTTATGTCAGGATCTCCCCTTCTTGCAAGAAAACTTGGATGGGTTTTTCAAGGGAAGCAATGCATGATGTGCCAAAGTTTCTGAGACTAGCAATTCCTTCGGCTGTGATGATATGGTATCTCCAGGTTCACTTCAACAACAAAATTGTTGTGTGTATTCGAAATGTTATATTAAATATTATATATATCTTGTAGTTTCATTTGTCTAGTGTATCTTGAAACAGCTTGGAAATCTGGTCATTTGAAATGATGGTGTTGTTATCTGGTCTTCTTCCTAATCCAAAGCTTGAGACATCAGCTCTATCAATCAGGTACCATATCCCATTCCTGTACACCTCAAATAAGTTTAAAGCTTTAATAACATATGAAAACTCCTTAAAGATCAATAAAAAAAAAGTTACATATTACTAATGGATTATATATATTTTAATGTTACAGCCTTAACATAAGTTCAGTAATTTACATGATACCCCTTGGACTTAGTGGCGCAATAAGGTACGATTTATTTAGTATAATAATTGCAGCTCCTGCAAATGCAATATGTTGCTTGAATTATTCTTCTTTTCATTTTCCCCTTCAGTGTAAGAGTTTCAAACGAATTAGGGGCTGGACGACCACAATCAGCACGTTTAGCAATATATGTTGTGTTATTCATGGTCACTATAGAAGGCGTTTTGGTAGCTACAATCCTGATCTCAGGGCATAAATTTTGGGGCTATTCTTACAGTAATGAAGAAAAAGTAGTGAAATATGTTGGAGAAATTATGGTGTTGGTTGCAGTATCCCACTTTTGGGATGGTATTCAAACGGTGCTTTCAGGTTTGTACCAATTTGTAATATGTACTTATAATCTATCAATTTGATCATTCATGTGATAGCTGAAATTTCTATACTAATTTGTTTATGCTAAACCTATACTTATGTGAGAAGATGAAAATTCATCATATATGTATAGCCCAGTGTTAGATATGAAAATTATCTTGTTAATGTATAGTCCTACCATGTCTACATGAAATATCTTAACACAGAAACATATATTGGCAGTTCCCACTCATTGGCTATAAGCATTTATTTCTTACTAAATTTGTTATGAATAAGTAATGATAACACACTTACCCTGTTCTCTAAAGAAAGGTTAATCAACACTTTAATTAATTGGGTTCCTCTGATAATATTTGTCAGGCATGGTTAGAGGAAGTGGCAAGCAAAAGATTGGCGCTTTGATTAACCTAGGAGCTTATTATCTTGTTGGAATTCCATTTGGTGCATTATTAGCTTTTGTGTATCACATTGGAGGAAAGGTGACTCTTATTCTACCTTCAGCCTTTCTCCTACTTTTAATATTCCAGTCTAGTTTATATTCTCCGGAAAGAAGAAAAGTTAACCCTTTTGTATGTCTACTTGGTCCACAGGGGCTCTGGACAGGAATTATAGTTTCACTGTTCATGCAGGCAGTATCCCTTGCAATCATAATTTTTTGCACTAATTGGGAGAGAGAAGTATAGTTCTTTTTCACTGATGGTTGTGTCTGTGTCTGTGTCTGAGAATTCTGTTGTTGAATTCACTAATGCTTTATTTTACCTCTTTCTTTTGCAGGCAAAGAAGGCTACTGATAGAGTTCATCATGACTCAATAGTCCCTGTGAATGTAGCATAATAAAGTTCACATTGAAGTAATATTGCTTATCCGATAAAAATCATGCCCAATCGTATATTCCGTTTCTTGTGGTCCTACTAGCCGATGTTCTAATCAACAAAGCATTCTGATAAGTAAGGAATATATGATTTAGTAATAGTCCAAGCATCTAGTGATAAACTCCAACCGATATTAAAATTAAAGGTGACGGATAGTACAAATTAAATTGCTTTCAATTAAGGACCCACTGGTTCTAGTTTTGTGTGGTTGTAAGTTATCTTCTTTCACTTCACAGGCAGAATCTTGACTTATTCCCGACAAACTGTGGTGCCTTTAGAATTAATTTGATATTCCATCGTCCAAAATGGATTGCTCTTGTAAAGCTAAATAATCAAAATTTGATTTAATAATAAATAAAAAAATGAATATTTAATAATAAAAAGGTAATCCTTTATATTAAATATTAAATAAATTAAATAAATAATAAATAAAAACATCTCTAATTTAAATCATTCCAAATTTCTTAACTGATAAAATAATAGAATATATGAAAATAAGTTGCGTCCAAAGATTTAGAAGATCTCTATCCTATCCATTAGATAATGGACGCTTTTCATTTTGATTTGTCTTCTTTTCACATTTTTGCTTTCCTATCTCTTGTTCGAAAAAAAAGAATCGGATTGTGTGTGAGAGTCTGCTGTGAATAGTAATTTTTCATGCATGAATAGTAACTCGTCCTTTAAATATGAACAGTAAAACTACTGTAACACTTTAGACTTAGACTTTTTCGTAGGGAATCTTACTTTCGGCTCAATAATGATGACCGAAAGCTTTTTGACTATGGATTATATATATATATATTTTAATTTCTATTTAAACTTTTTTTCTTTTGCAAAAATTTTAGTAAACTTCTCACCTTATAAGATTGAGAACCATATTTTAAATTTTAATTAATGGAAAACTACTAGGAAGCTATTGGAAAAACTTGGACTATGAAATTTGGACCATATGAAGATGTATCTATGAAAAAAAAAATTAAAAAATAAAGACACTTCAAGGTGGAGGGTAGTTTTGTAACAATATTTTCAGCTTCGTGGGCTGAGATTTGTGATTTGTATTCCGCGTGGTGATAACAGGGACAAGCCCTATCTCCATGGATGGGGAAGACCAGAAACCAAGTCTGGAATCACCATTGATTTCTCAAGAAGCTGTCTCTCACTCCAGGAATGGAGCAAAAAGAGAGGAGATCTTGGGTGAAGTGAAGAAACAGTTGAAGCTAGCAGGGCCTTTGATGTCAGTCAATGTTCTACTATATAGCTTACAGGCGATTTCAGTAATGTTTGTGGGTCATCTGGGAGAGCTAGCTCTCTCTGGTGCTTCCATGGCCACTTCCTTTGCTTCAGTCACTGGCTTAAGCTTGATTGTAAGTAACATGGATTTTTTTTATTTTTTATTTTTTGTCATTATCTCACACATCCATCCACATTTGATTTAGCTACTTTTGGGTTGTACCCTTTCGAATATATGTTGCATCGCATAATTATTCGGCTGAGTTCTTCATTGGATTGCCGACATAGATCAGAAAATATTTATCTAAACTTAGAGGTTACTATAATATTGTTGGGAATCCATCCTAACTTTTTTTCCCACAGCTTCTGTCCAGTTTCCTTTATGGACCGAAATTTTGTCTCATTTATCCATTCTTATCTCATACAATGACAACAGTGTCCCTTAAATCTTCTTGATTCAAGGCTCTTGGTTCTTGATCCACTCTTGACCCCTCTACAATGGACAAAGCAGTAATATATTCTGTGTAATGTTGTAACAACTTTCTCTGTTATTTATTTATAAGAAGGAATCATCTTAATCTTAATTAGTAACTAAAACCTATGAGATAACAATTATTGGAAGCTACAAAAACAAGAAAAAGAAAAAAAAATGTTGGATAAGAAAAAATATATAAAAAAAGAATGTCAGAGGAAATAATTATTATAATATAGATATTCTAGATTAAAAAAAAAAAAAAAAGTGGACATACATGTGGATATAGATTATTGCCTGTGGATATAGACATTATTATTATTATTATTATTCAAATATAACAAATTGATCAATTAAATATAAAAAATAAGATTTAGATAAGAAAAAATGAGAATATAATTGTAAAGCTATCAAGAGATGCTCTCACATGGTCATAGTGAACTCTTTTCATTAATTGCTACTTTCTTATTGGTTACTACTTTTCAATATGACATAAAAGAAAAGTTATCGGGTGTTTTAAAAAAGCCCAATCAAGAAATGTGTTTCTCTAACTTCATTGGATTGATGAATAACTGTTAATATCAAGAATAATGAAAGGGCATGATCTAAGACCACCGTATTATAGGTTGGAGTTCTAATCCTAATTGATAGAACAATCTTTACCTTTTTGGTATGGAATGAAGGTAAGGGTCTATCTACTAAAAAACTTTAAGCATCCAACATCATTGGATTAGAGTTGGGGTATGGTAATTGATGAATAACTACTAGTATCAAGAATAGTGTATTTGTGCTTTTGAGTTATTACTTATTTTACAAAGATTCTGCTTATTTCTTTCTATATCTGTATAGAAACTTTGAGAAAGATTTCAAGTGTTAATTATTTAACACTCCAAAGACATTTCCAACCAAGCTTTTGAAATGAGTTTTATCCACATTTTGTCTTTCATCTTATTTCTTCAGCTTTTCATTCACAACTAAAGGAGCATTTTAGAGGTTCACAACCAATCATGCCAAATGTTTTTAGGATATTCAACATACATTTTTTGACAAATAAACACTCAATCTTCTTTTTAATAGACTTGAATTCCCAATGCAAAAAATAGTACAACAATCACATGTCGCTCATTTCATTTTTTTTTTCATCATTTCTTTTTTGAACTTTTCAATCATTTTTCAGCATTTTAACTAAAAATCAAACCAACAACAGAAAGAACAACAATAAGTATGAATCTTAGAGCTACCTTTGCTCTTGAAACATAGAGTAGCTAGGTTCACTCTTGCTTCTATAGAAGTCGTTTTTGGTGAAGTAGCTATCAATTTAATTGTACTAGACATGAAGAACTTGTTTCAAATTGTACAAGGCCTTCTTCAACTTGTAAACCTTCTTTCCTTTACCAATAACAACAAAGTCTTGAGGTTGCTCAGTATAAATTTTTTCATTCAACTTTCCATTCAAAAATGTAGATTTTATGTTAAGTTGGTAAAGTAACCAACCTTTTTTAGGAGCCACAACAATGATAGCTTTAGTAGTGTCAAGGCAAACAACTTGAGCAAAAGTTTCATGGAATTGCAACCAACCTTGCTGCAAATATTCAAACCCTACTATCAAAATGGTTTTTCACCCTATAGATCCACTTCACCACAATCATCTCTTTTCCTTTTCCTTTTCCTTTCATGACCAGCTGCCAGAATGCATTTTCCTCAATGATATCAATTGTTTGTTCCATTGCTTCCTTCAATCTTCATCTTCTATTGCCTTTTTCAAAGCTTTGAGGTTTAGTAATGCAAAAATTGCATCCCTTATAAATGTCACTCAAACTCCTTATTTTTCTTGGAGTTGAGGATAGTGATGAAGAGCATGAAGTTGGAGACCCAGTGAAGGGGGCAGTGGAACTGATCTTAGGGAGTTTTGAGGTGATAAAATTGAGCTTCCACTATTATCATTTTCGATGGGGCATTGGTTGGACTTTGTCAAAGAAATTTGTTTGGTTGGACTTTGTCAAAGAAATTTGTTTTGTTTTTTTATTCGTTTGTTTGTTTTTTTTTTTCTTTTTTAAACTTTGCCTTCTCCTAATTCCAAACAACTTTTTCATAAAAAATGATATCTCTACTTATCAAATTGTTTGTTTTTAGGTTTTACATCCTATAACATATGCAAATACATTTTTCACTTACTTCATCCAATTTACTCCTCTTTTCTTTTGGTACTTGTGAATAACATATACAACCAAACACTCTTAAGTGTCTCCTAGATGGTTTTCTTCCACCCTGTTATTGGAGTTCAATTTAACAATGCTTCTATTGAGCATCTATTTAATAAGCATGCAATAATGTTAATAACTTCATCTTGGAGGATTTTAGGTAACCCTTTCTCATGTAGCATTGCTTTAGCCATTTTCATAATAGTTGACTTTTTTCTTTTCAACTACTTTATTTTGTTGAGGAATATATGCAGCAATCTGTTACATCTCAACCCCTTCATCTTGATGAAACTTCTCAAATTGGCATAAAGTACATTCTTTTCCTTTGTCACTTCTCAAGGTTTTTACATAACAACCCTTTTGTTTTTCAACAAAACTATTGAATTTTGTTAAGAAAATGAACATTTAAATACTTTTTCTTCATTAAGAACACCAAAGTCAATGTTGTAAAATCATCAATAAATAGTATAAAATATTTGTTGTTACCTTGAGAAGTTGTACACATAAGAACACAATCATCAACGTGAATTAGATCCAATTCCTTTGCTCTTCATGCAACTTCCTTGGGAAATAATTACTATGATGCTATCCAAGAACACAACCTTCACATACTTTATTCTTTCCTTCAATGGTGTTGAGCAATCCTTATACCATCTTCTTTTTGCAAAGAAACTTTAAACTTATATTGAAGTTCAAAGTACCCAAATCTTATATGCAAAACCAACCTTCCTTAACATCTTCTACTCTGAAAGCTACATTTTAAGCATATTTGAAGACAATTAGAACATTGCTATTTTTTTTATCCATTTTTATCTTTGTCACTACACTTCTTCTTTGCCCCTTATCATAGATGGTACACTCATTGTCTTCAAAGTGAAGTTTGTATCCATGCTCTACTAGCTAGTCCACACAAAACAAATTTTGCTCCAAAGCTGAAACAAGTAGAAGATTTCAAATGTACTTGGTTACTATTTTAGTTTGAATACTAAATGTGTCTTTTCCCTTGACATGCACCAAATCGCCTTTTACCCATTTTGACTTGTGATTTAATGGTTCTATCTATGTCAAGAAAAATATCTTTATTATCAAACATGTGGTTTATGTAACCACTATCAATGAACCACATATTATTTCTCTTCTTAATATCTTTTTGACAAGTATAAAACATATTTTCTTTATCTTTTTTTTCTTCAACACAATTTGCTTGTTGATTGTTGGAAGTCAACAATCTTTTCTTAACATACCCAAATTTTATTTATAATAGAGAATTGGGGCTTCCCTTTAAACAAACAATCATTTTCAACATGACTATTTTTTTATTTTTGCAAATATTACATTTTTGGAATGTGTTAGTGAATTGTCGAAATTAGTGAATTTTCTTTGACCGTTGAATATTTGTCTACCTCTTCCATTTCTTCCTCTACCACTTCCTCTTCCATTTCTACCTATCCTAGATTGCAAATATTACATTTTAGGAACTTCCACTATCGAATCTTTCTTTACCTCTTCCATTTCTTTCTCTTCCTCTCTTTCTCATCCATTTCTACCAACCCTAGGTGAATCACTTTTATTTTCATTACTTGTGGGTTTGTTTTCAACATTTCTTGAGTTAATGCTCAACTTGCACTAGATCGCACTTTCAATCGATTTTTCAAAAGGCCTCAATAGTCCCTACTCATAAGTTTTCAAGGACCTAAAAAATGGCTCATGTAAGCTTAGCTAAACGAGGTTTTTTTTTTTTTTTTTTATTTCTTCAACCATAGTCATAATTGGGTCAATTTTATCAAGTAGGCTAATTAAAATTTTCTCAATAATTCTTCTATCATTAATTTTTTTTTCACAATATGACTTCATCTAATTTACTAACACCATGAATTTGAAAGAGGACTTATTTAAAGTTTCATTTTCCCTCATGTTCATATTTTCTAGCTCTTTTCATAGAGTTTGGAGCATTACTGATTACTCTTCCATCTCTTTGGAACTCCTATTGATGGGTGTCCCATACTTCTTTGACTTTTGAAGCTCTCATAATTCTTGAGAAGTAGTTTTGTCAATACTTCCTTGAGTGTTTTTGAATCCATTTTTCTCAACAATTTTAACTAATGCATTTATTTATTTTCATTTGGAGTTAGTGTTGTTGCATTTTTAGGTTGACTCAAAGCTATTTTTTTTATAAAAAAAATCACAAACATCTTAAAACATAAATAATGTTTTCATTTGCACACACCAAAAATCATAATTTTCCCCTATAAATGATGGAATAAAAGAAAGTTGAGAACTTATACTTTTGTTACTTGCGGCAACCACTGATTTACGCTAAAAATCCTTGATCTTCTGCTTCAAGGGTGAAGGTTCCTTGTTATTCTTCTCAAATAACAACTAGGTTGTTGAGCTCATTGATCACAACTTTAATTCTACATGATCTTCTTAAACCATAACAACTCTGCCTTCTTTTGTTTCTCTTTCTCTATATACTTAGGTTGAAGCATTGAAAGGAAAAGGCAACAGAGACAGCCCCACCTACTTCATAATTTATATCCTTACAAAAATCCTTTTGTACTTATATCTTCTCTCCTCCACCAAACCCTAGACTCATTGCTACGGATTCGAGTCTTTAAAGAAGAAGAGAAACCTTAGAATTCCTCCTCTTTGCTATAATATGTGTTTGTCAAGATTCCATGAACAAGGAGCATGCCAGTACTAGAGACAAGAGATAAGAAGAATACTTAAAAGAGAGAGAGAGAGAGTGAAAAAGAAAGTATGAGTTTGGGAGAGAAACTGCAAATACAAAGCTATCCAACAATAAAACAATTTAGAGAGTTAGAGAAAGAGTTAGAAACATAAAATGACTAGCTTTTATTTAACTTTTGTTGGTTGTTATTTCAACCAAAAACGTGGGATAGAAATTGAAGATAACAAGGATATTTAAAATGGAAGACTCAGCTGAAACTTGGTCTCCTTTTGTATTTATTTATTTCCTACTACTAATTTACTTGAAGATTGCAATCCACATTTTTAACAAATTTAATCAATTAAATCTCTCTACATGGATGAATAATATTCACACAAAATAAAAACACAAAAAACTAATTTTTATATGAGTGACACATTATGTAACATTTTCTTTATGATGTTTTTAGCGTTAATTTCACTTTTGTTTAATAGGTAGGAATGGGAAGTGCATTAGACACCTTCTGTGGTCAGTCATTTGGAGCAAAACAATATCATATGCTTGGTGTACACAAGCAAAGAGCCATGGTTGTGCTTCTATTGGTTAGCATTCCTGTTGCTTTTATTTGGAACAATACAGGCCATATTCTTGCATCATTGGGACAAGATCCAGAAATATCAGCTGAAGCCGGACTTTATGCTCACTTTATGATACCTAGCATTTTCGCTTTTGCGCTTCTACAATGTCATATTAGATTCTTACAAGCTCAAAACAATGTAGTTCCCATGATGATAACCACAGGATTCACAACTCTACTCCACACCCTCACTTGTTGGATGTTGGTTTTCAAATCAGGGTTGGGAAACAAAGGGGCTGCCCTTGCAAATGCCATCTCTTATTGGATTAATGTCCTCTTGTTAGCGATTTATGTCAGGATCTCCCCTTCCTGCAAGAAAACATGGACGGGTTTTTCAAAGGAGGCATTGCATGATGTGCTAAAGTTTCTCAAATTAGCTATTCCTTCAGCTATAATGCAATGGTAATATCTTTGGGTGACCTTTTACTTCAATAGCACATTTTTTGTGTGTATTAGAAATATTCGTAGATATCATGTAGTTTTATTTGTCTGGTGTCTTGGAACAGCTTGCAAGTCTGGTCAGTCGAAATGATGGTATTGTTATCTGGTCTGCTTCCTAATCCAAAGCTTGAGACATCAGTTCTATCAATCAGGTACCATATCCCATGCTTATGCACTTGAAATAAGCATAAACCTTTAATAACCTTTGAGTCCTTAAAGATTACTAAAACTAGTTACATATTACTAACGGATTATGTGTATTTCATCACAGCCTTAACATATATGCAATACTTTATATGATATTCCTTGGAATTAGTGGCGCAACAAGGTACTTTTCAGTCATTAGTTTAATGGTTGTAGCTCCTGAAAATCAACATGTATCTTGAATCATTCTTCTTTCCATTTTTCTTTTTAGTATAAGAGTTTCAAACGAATTAGGGGCTGGACGAACACAAGCAGCACTTTTAGCCGTGTATGTTGCATTATTCATGGTCGCCATAGAAGGCATTTTGGTAGCCACAGCCCTGATCTTAGGACGTAACTTCTGGGGCTATTCTTACAGTAGTGAAGAAAAAGTAGTGAACTATGTTGGAGAAATGATGTTCTTGCTTGCAGGATCCCACTTTATAGATGGCATTCAATCAGTGCTTTCAGGTATGTGCCAATTTGCAATATGTACTTATAATCTTTAATTTGATTATTCATGACAACTGAAATTTCTATACTAATTTGTTTATACTAAACCTATATCCATGAAAAGATGAAAATTAATCAAAAATATATATAGCCCAGTGTTAGATAGAGAAATTATCTTCCTAAAGTATAGTCCTACGCTGTCTGCATGAAATATGATCTGAATTCACAAACATATATTGGTAGTTCCCACTTTTTGGCTCTAGGCATTTATTTCTTACTAAAGTTGTTATCAATAAGTAGTGACAGCACACTTACCCTATCATCTAAAGGAAGGTTAATCAACACTTTAATCAATTGAACGACTCTAATAATATTTGCCAGGCATGGTCAGAGGAAGTGGCAAGCAAAAAATTGGGGCTTTGGTTAACCTAGGAGCTTATTATCTAGCTGGAATTCCATCTGGTGCATTATTAGCTTTCGTCTATCATATTGGAGGAAAGGTAACTCTTACTCTATTTTTAATCTTTCTCCCCACTTCTCATATTTCGTTCTAGTTTATATGCTCCAAGAAAAAGAAAAATTAACCCATTTGTATATCTACTTGGTTCACAGGGATTCTGGACAGGAATTATAGTTTCACTCTTCCTGCAGGCATTATTTCTTGCAATCATAATTCTTTGCACCGATTGGGAGAAAGAAGTATGGTTATTTCATCGATGTTTGTGTATGTATGAGAATTTTCTTGTTGAATTCACTAATGCTCTATTTCATCTCTTTCTTTTGTAGGCAAAGAAGGCTACTGATAGAGTGTATGACTCAATGGTCCCTGTGAATGCAATATCATCGAGTTGACATTGAAGTAATATTTCTTTCTAACTAGATCTATAAAAATTATGCTCAATCTGGTTTGATAATTTATAATAATAAAGGTAATTTATAGCTATAAAATAATTTGCTTTGAACATGTAAGCCCTACCAGTTTGGAATAGCTCATGGTTGTTCTGTCTAGTGTTCTGGGATTGTTCATTTCCACTAATGTAATCTTATAAGGTTAATTTTGATCAAGCAATACATTAATACTTAAAACCAAGGGTGTATTGTAGTCTTCATACTACAATAGGAATATTGAAATGACCTCATTTTTGCATCTGTTGGTTCTCATTACTATCTGTATGACTACATTGTCTTGTACCATACACCCAATTTCCATTAATCCTATCTAAACCTACTTGTTCAAAGCTTGGAACTAAGTGACTTAAACATGTACACAATCCGCTGGAGACAGCTAGAGTCCCAAGCCATAGCAGATCTCCCAGCTGATTTCACTGAAGTAATAGAAAGAACATCCAGGGATCGCATACCTATGGTGTTGAGGTGAAGGATGGAGAGGCAATGGTAGGAATGGCAACAGAGTGGGTTCGGGACGGGTCGCCCCCATCCCAACCCCGCCCCGTTTATTAAAAACAATTCCCATCCCCATCCCGTTTAGCATTTTTTTTTTTTTAAATTACTTTTAAAATTTTTAATTACATTAAAATAAATATATTTTATAAATAATAAAATTATTATATTTTTAATAACTTATTTTATTAAATTTTTTAAATTATTATCTATATATTAAAAATAGTAAAATTAAATTTTAAATTAAATTAATTTTAAAATTTAAATTAAATTTAATTTTATATATAATCGGGGCAATACTCAAACCCGCCCTGGGTTTAAAAAAAAAATCTCATACCCGTCCCATTAGGAACGGGGCGGGGTAGGACAGGTACCCGAAAAAATTCGCCCATTGCCATTCCTAAATACTACCACTGCTTTGTCCAATGTAGAGTGGGCCTAGAGTGGGTCAAGAGCCAAGAGCCTTGAATCAAGAAGGTTGAAGGGACACTGTTGTCATTCTATGAGATAAGCTGTGGAAACAAAGGTAGGATGGATTCCCAACAATATTATAGTAACCTCTAAGTTTAGATAAATATTTTCTGATCTATGTCATCAATCCAATGAAGAACTCAGTATAACAAATAACAGATAGAACATATATTTGAAAGGGTACAACCCAAAAGGAGCTAAATCAAATGTGGGTAATGTGTGAGAAAATGAATAAAAAAGGAAGAACCCATGTTACTTACCATCAAGCTGAAGCCAGTGACTGAAGCAAAGGAAGTGGCCATGCAAGCACCAGAGAGAGCTAGCTCTCCCAGATGACCCACAAACATTACTGAAATCACCTGTAAGCTATATAGTAGAACATTGACTAACATCAAAGGCCCTGCTATTTTCAACTGTTTCTTCACTTCACCCAAGATCTCCTCTCTTTTTGCTCCATTCCTGGAGTGAAACACAGCTTCTTGAGAAATCAATGGTGATTCCAGACTTGGTTTCTTGTCTTCTCCATCCATGGAGATAGGGCTGGTTACTGTTCACGCCGCTCGGGATACAAATCACAAATCTCAGCCGACAAAGCTGAAGATGTTATTATAAAAGTACCCTTCACCTTGAACTTGAAGTATCTTTATTTTCTAATTGGGAGAATTATGTTTTGGAGGTAGATGGACCCCTAAATTAACAAAAGGTCCATGTAACTCTTTAAATTGAGTCCAAGACCCAATGAAAGTATGGAAATTGAGTTGAAGGATATCATTCTTCAGTATTTCCAAAAATGCCCTTGTTGATTTTGAGAAAAAAAATTAATATTTTTGAAAAATACTTTTATTTCATTTAATATTTTTGATTTAATTTAATATTTTTAAAAAATACTTTTATGTAATTTAATATTTTTTAAAATACTTTTATTTAATTTAATATTTTTTAAAAATAAATTTATTTAATTTAATATTAAAAAATATTTAATTTAATATTTTTTAAATACTTTAATTTAATTTAATATTTTTGAAAAAAAAATTAATTTAATATTTTTGAAAAAAAAATTATTTAATTTAATATTTTTGAAAACTACTTTTATTTAATTTCGTATTTTTGAAAAAAAAAATTATTGAAGAAAAATTATTTAACTTAATTTTATAAAATATTTTATATGTGTTCTTAAAGGGTATATTTGTCCGTTACTATTTCATATCCTTCAATTCAATTTGAAGAGTTATATGGATCTTTTATTAATTTGGAGGCCCATCTACCCCCAAAAGATAATTCTCCCTTTCTAATTTTTTTTTTTTCATAGACACATCTACATATAGTCCAATATTTATAGACCAAGCGCGTCCAGTGGGTTCCAACTATTTTTCCACTAATTAAAATTTAAAATAAGGTTCTCAATCATTGTAAGGTGAGATATTTACTAAAGTTTTTGAGAAAAGAAATTGAAAAAAAAAATATAGAATCAGAATTTAATACTTTATTAATATATTTGTAATAGTGTCGGAAAACAAAATTAATGAGGTAATTTTATGATAATCTCAATACTCATTTTATTTTAAATTTATGATTATAAAGAAAAAAGAGGAAAAAATTAATATTTATTTATTTATTTTTCCATTATATCATAGTTTTGTTTGGTTAAAATACCCATAGGAAAAAAGGGACATTATTCTCCAAACAAAATTTGATTCTTTAGCTTTACAAGAGAACCCCATTTTGGATGATGGAAAAATAAATTAATCGAAAAATAAATTAATCCTAAGGCCACCACACTTTGTTGGGGAATAAGTAGAGATTCTGCCAGTGAAGTGAAAGAAGATAGAACTAGTGGGTCCTTGTAAGAAATGTAATATATACGATCCTTCACCTTTTAATATTAGTTGGGGTTTATCACTTTGTCACTAGATTCTTGGACTATTACTAAATCATAATATATTCTCTTCTTTTCAAAATGCCTTGTTACCAACTGTGTTTCAAGTTGTTACAAAATAATTTGAAAAGCCAAATTAAAACATAATTTTTAGCTTTAATGGAAGCAATGCACTATACTGACAGTGTTGATATTTATTTGTCTTTAGTTTATTACAAGCCTTCAAGAACATATTCAATAAAGCATTTTCAGAAATAAGTAACCTATGATCTACTCACCCCCAACCCTGATAGAGGACCCATCTATCAATAGTGTCCGTTGGCCTTTGCCTCTCCATCCTTCACCTCAACACCATAGGTATGCGATCTCTGGATGTTCCTTCTATTACTACAGTGAAATCAGCTGGGAGATCTGCTATGGCTTGGGACTCTAGCTGTCTCCAGCGGATTGTATGTTTAAGTCACTTAGTTCCAAGAACAAGTAGGTTTAGATAGGATTAATGGAAATTGGGTGTATGGTACAAGACAATGTAGCCAACAGATGCAAAAATGAGGTCATTTCAATATTCCTATTGTAGTATGAGGACTACAATACACCCTTGGTTTTAAGTATTAATGTATTGCTTGATCAAAATTAACCCTATAAGATTACATTAGTGGAAATGAACAATCCCAGAACACTAGACAGAACAACCATGAGCTATTCCAAACTGGTAGGGCTTACATGTTCAAAGCAAATTATTTTATAGTCATAAATTACCTTTATTATTATAAATTATCAAACAAGATTGAGCATAATTTTTATAGATCTAGTTAGAAAGAAATATTACTTCAATGTCAACTCGATGATATTGCATTCACAGGGACCATTGAGTCATACACTCTATCAGTAGCCTTCTTTGCCTACAAAAGAAAGAGATGAAATAGAGCATTAGTGAATTCAACAAGAAAATTCTCATACATACACAAATATCGATGAAATAACCATACTTCTTTCTCCCAATTAGTGCAAAGAATTATGATTGCAAGAAATAATGCCTGCATGAAGAGTGAAACTATAATTCCTGTCCAGAGTCCCTGTGAACCAAGTAGATATACAAATGGGTTAATTTTTCTTTTTCTTGGAGCATATAAACTAGAACGAAATATGAGAAGTGGGGAGAAAGATTAAAAATAGAGTAAGAGTTACCTTTCCTCCAATATGATAGACGAAAGCTAATAATGCACCAGATGGAATTCCAGCAAGATAGTAGGCTCCTAGGTTAACCAAAGCCCCAATCTTTTGCTTGCCACTTCCTCTAACCACGCCTGGAAAATATTATTAGAGTCGCTCAATTGATTAAAGTGTTGATTAACCTTTCTTTAGATGATAGGGTAAGTGTGCTATCATTACTTACTGATAACAACTTTAGTAAGAAATAAATGCCTAGAGCCAAAAAGTGGGAACTACCAATATATGTTTGTGAATTCAGATCATATTTCATGCAGACAGCGTAGGACTATACTTTAGGAAGATAATTTCTCTATCTAACACTGGGCTATATATATTTTTGATTAATTTTCATCTTTTCATGGATATAGGTTTAGTATAAACAAATTATTATAGAAATTTCAGTTGTCATGAAGAATCAAATTAAAGATTATAAGTACGTATTGCAAATTGGCACATACCTGAAAGCACTGATTGAATGCTATCTATAAAGTGGGATCCTGCAAGCAAGAACATCATCTCTCCAACATAGTTCACTACTTTTTCTTCACTACTGTAAGAATAGCCCCAGAAGTTACGTCCTAAGATCAGGGCTGTGGCTACCAAAATGCCTTCTATGGCGACCATGAATAATGCAACATACACGGCTAAAAGTGCTGCTTGTGGTCGTCCAGCCCCTAATTCGTTTGAAACTCTTGTACTAAAAAGAAAAATGGAAAGAAGAATGATTCAAGAGACATGTTGATTTTCAGGAGCTACAACCATTAAACTAATTACTGAAAAGTACCTTGTTGCGCCACTAAGTCCAAGGGGTATCATATAAAGTACTGTATATGTGTTAAGGCTGTGATGAAATGCACATAATCCATTAGTAATATGTAACTAGTTTTAGTAATCTTTAAGGAATTCTCAAAGGCTATTAAAGGTTTATGCTTATTTCAAGTGCATAAGCATGGGATATGGTACCTGATTGATAGAACTGATGTCTCTAGCTTTGGATTGGGAAGCAGACCAGACAACAATACCATCATTTCGAATGACCATATTTCCAAGCTGTTCCAAGACACCAGACAAATAAAACTACATGATATCTACGAATATTTCTAATACACACAACAAATGTGCTATTGAAGTGAAAGGTCACCCAAAGATATTACCATAGCATTATAGCTGAAGGAATAGCTAATTTGAGAAACTTTAGCACATCATGCAATGCCTCCTTTGAAAAACCCGTCCATGTTTTCTTGCAGGAAGGGGAGATCCTGACATAAATTGCTAACAAGAGGACATTAATCCAATAAGAGATGGCATTTGCAAGGGCAGCCCCTTTGTTTCCCAGACCTGATTTGAAAACCAACATCCAACAAGTGAGGGTGTGGAGTAGAGTTGTAAATCCTGTGGTTATCATCATGGGAACTACATTGTTTTGAGCTTGTAAGAATCTAATATGACATTGTAGAAGCGCAAAAGCGAAAATGCTAGGTATCATAAAGTGAGCATAAAGTCCGGCTTCAGCTGATATTTCTGAATCTTGTCCCAATGATGCAAGAATATGGCCTGTATTGTTCCAAATAAAAGCAACAGGAATGCTAACCAATAGAAGCACAACCATAGCTCTTTGCTTGTGTACACCAAGCATATGATATTGTTTTGCTCCAAATGACTGACCGCAGAAGGTGTCTAATGCACTTCCCATTCCTACCTATTAAACAAAAGTGAAATTAATGCTAAAAACATCACAAAGAAAATGTTACATAATGTCACTCACATAAAAATTAGTTTTTTGTGTTTGTATTTGGTGTGAATATTATCGATCCATGGAGAGAGATTTAATTGATTAAATTTGTTATAAATGTGGATTGCAATCTTCAAATAAAATAGTAGTAGGAAATAAATAAATACAAAAGGAGACCAAGTTTCAGCTGAGTCTTCCATTTTAAATATCCTTTTTATCTTCAATTTCTATCCCACGTTTTTGGTTGAAATAACAACTAACAAAAGTTGAATAAAAGCTAGCGATTTTATGTTTCTAACTCTTTCTCTAACTCTCTAAATTGTTTTATTGTTGGATAGCTTTGTATTTGCAGGTTCTCTCCCAAACTCGTACTTTCTTTTTCACTCTCTCTCTCTTTTTAAGTATTCTTCTTGTCTCTTGTCTCTAGTACTGGCATGCTCCTTGTTCATGGAATCTTGACAAACACATATTATAGCAGAGAGGAGGAATTCTAAGGTTTCTCTTCTTCTTTGAAGACTTGAATCCGTAGCAATCAGGCTAAGGTTTGGTGAAGGAGAGTAGCTATCAATACAAAAGGATTGTTGTGAGGAAATAAAGTATGAAGTAGGTGGGACTGTCTCTGTTGCCTTTGCCTTTCAATGCTTGAACCTAAGTATATAGAGAAAGAGAAACAAAAGAAGGCAGAGTTGTTATGGTCTAAGAAGATCATGTAGAATCAAAGTTGTGATCAATGAGCTCAACAACTTAGTTGTTATTTGAGAAGAATAACAAGGAACCTTCACCCTTGATGCAGAAGATCAAGGATTTTTAGAGTACATCAGTGGTTGCCACAAGTAACAAAAGTATAAGTTCTCAACTTTCTTTTATTTCATCATTTATAAGGGAAAATTATGATTTTTGGCGTGTGAAAATGAAAACATTATTTATGTTTCAAGATGTTTGTGATTTTTTTTTAAATCGCTTTGAGTGAACCTAAAAATGCAACAACACTAACTCCAAATGGAAAAAAAAAAAAGCATTAGTTAAAATTGTTGAGAAAAATGGATTCAAAAACTCTCTTTTTTATTCAAAGTATTGACAATACTATTTCTCAAGAATTATGAGATCTTCAAAAGTTAAAGAAGTATGGGACACCATCAATAGGAGTTCCAAAGAGATGGAAAAGTATTCAGTAATGCTCCAAACTTTATGAAGAGAGCTAGAAAATATGAACATGAGGGAAAATGAAACTTTAAATAAGTCCTCTTCCAAGTTCATGGTGTTAGTAAATTAGATGAAGTCATATTGTGAAAAAAATTAATGATAGAAGAATTATTGAGAAAATTTTAATTAGCCTACTTGATAAAATTGACCCAATTATGACTATGGTTGAAGAAAAAAAAAACAAAACCTCTTTTAGCTAAGCTTACATGAGCCATTTTTTAGGTCCTTGAAAACTTATGAGCAGGGACTAGTGAGGTATTTTGAAAAATCAATTGAAAGTGCAATCTAGTGCAAGTTGAGCATTCACTTGAGAAATGTTGAAAACAAACCCACAAGCAATGAAAATAGAAGTGATTCACCTAGGGTTGGTAGAAATGGACGAGAAAGAGGAAGACAAAGAAATGGAAGAGGTAAAGAAAGATTCAACAGTGGAAGAAAATTCACTAATGCATTCCTAAAATGTAATATTTGGAACCTAGGATAGGTAGAAGTGGATGAGAAAGTGGTAGAGGAAGAAATGGAAGAGGTAGCTAGACAAATATTCAATGGTCGAAAAAAAATCACTAATTTCGACAATTCACTAACACATTCCAAAAATGCAATATTTTCCACAAAAAAAAAAAGGTCATGTTGAAAATGATTGTTTGTTTAAAGGGAAGCTTCAATTCTCTATTATAAATAAAATTTGGGTATGTTAAGAAAAGATTGCAGGCTTCCAACAATCAACAAGCAAATTGTGTTGAAGAAAAAAGAAGATAAAGAAAATATGTTTTATACTTGTCAAAAAGATATTAAGAAGAGAAATAATATGTGGTTCATTGATAGTGGTTACATAAACCACATGTTTGATAATAAAGATATTTTTCTTGACATGGATAGAACCATTAAATCATAAGTCAAAATGGGTAAAAGGTGATCTAGTGCATGTCAAGGGAAAAGACACCATTAGCATTCAAACTAAAATGGTAACCAAGTACATTTGAAATCTTCTACCTGTTTTCAGCTTTGGAGCAAAATTTGCTTTGTGTGGATTAGCTAGTAGAGCATGGATACAAACTTCACTTTAAAGACAATGAGTGCACCATCTATGATAAGGGGCAAAGAAGAAGTGTAGTGACAAAGATAAAAATGGAAAAAAAAAATAGAAATGTTCTAATTGTCTTCAAATATGCTTAAAATGTAGCTTTTAGAGTAGAAGATGTTAAAGAAGGTTGGTTTTTCATAGAAGATGTGGGCACTTTGAACTTCAATATAAGTTTAAATTTTCTTTGCCAAAAGAAGATGGTATAAGGATTGCTCAACACCATTGAAGGAAAGAATAAAGTATGTGAAGGTTGTGTTCTTGGATAGCATCATAGTAATTATTTCCCAAGGAAGTTGCATGAAGAGCAAAGGCATTGGATCTAATTCACGTTGATGATTGTGTTCTTATGTGTCCAACTTCTCAAGGTAACAACAAATATTTTATACTATTTATTGATGATTTTACAACATTGACTTTGGTATTCTTAATGAAGCAAAAATTTTTAAATGTTCATTGTCTTAAAAATTTTTCAATAGTTTTGTTGAAAAACAAAAGGGTTGTTATGTAAAAACCTTGAGAAGTGACAAAGGAAAAGAATTTACTTTATGCCAATTTGAGAAGTTTCATCAAGATGAAGGGGTTGAGAGGTAACAAATTGCTACATATATTCCTCAACAAAATGAAGTAGTTGAAAGAAAAAAGTCAAACTATTATGAAAATGGTTAAAGCAATGCTACATGAGAAAGGGTTACCTAAAATCCTCCAAGATGAAGTTGTTAACATTATTGCATGCTTATTAAATAGATGCTCAATAGAAGCATTGTTAAATTGAACTCCAATAATAATGTGAAAGAAAACCATCTAGGAGACACTTAAGAGTGTTTGGTTGTATATGTTATTCACAAGTACTCAAAGAAAAGAAGAGTAAGTTGGATGAAGTAAGTGAAAAATATATTTCCATAGGTTAAAACTTAGAATCAAAAAGCTATAGGATGTAAAACCTAAAAACAAACAATTTGATGATAAGTAGATATATAATTTTTTTTATGAAAAAGTTTCTTGGAATTAGGAGAAGGCAAAGTTAAAAAAACAAACAAACAAACAAACAAACAAACAAACAAAAAACAAATTTCTTTGAAAAAGTTCAACTAGTGCCCCCACTGAAAATGATAATAGTGGAAACTCAATTTTATCACCTCAAAACTCCCTAAGATCAGTTTCATTGCCTCCCTTCATTAGGTCTCCAACTTCATGCTCATCATCACTATCCTTAACTCCAGGAAAAATATAGAGTTTGAGTGACATTTATAAGAGATGCAATTTTTGCATTACTAAACCTCAAAGCTTTGAAAAGGCAGTAGAAGATGAAGATTGAAGGAAGCAATAGAACAAATAATTGATATCATTGAGGAAAATGCATTATGGCTGCTAGTCACAAAAGGAAAAGGAAAAGAGATGATTTTGGTGAAGTGGATCTATAGGGTGAAACACCATTTTGATAGTAGGGTTTGAATGTTTGCAACAAGGTTGGTTGCAATTCCATGAAACTTTTGCTCTAGTTGCTTGTCTTGACACTATTAAAGCTATCATTGTTGTGGCTGCTAAAAAAGGTTGGTTACTTTACCAACTTGATGTAAGATCTACATTTTTGAATGGAAAGTTGAATGAAAAATTGATACGGAACAACCTCAAGGCTTTGTTGTTGTTGGTAAAGGAAAGAAGGTTTACAAGTTGAAGAAGGCCTTGTACAATTTGAAACAAGTTCTTTATGTCTAGTACAATTAAATTGATAGCTACTTCACCAAAAATGACTTCTATAGAAGCAAGAATGAACCTAACTACTTTGTTTCAAGAGCAAAGGAAGCTCTAAGATTCTTACTTATTGTTGTTGGTTTGATTTTAACTTAAAATGCTGAAAAATGATTGAAAAGTAAAAAAAAAATGATGAAAAAAATATGAAATGAGCAACATGTGATTGTTGTACTATTTTTTGCATTGGGAATTCAAGTCTATTAAAAAGAAGATGGAGTGTTTATTTGTCAAAAGAGGTATGTTGAATATCCTAAAAAAAATTGGCATGATTGGTTGTGAACCTCTAAAATGCTCCTTTAATTGTGAATGAAAAGTTGAAGAAATAAGATGAAAGAAAAAAGGTGGATAAAACTCATTTCAAAAGCTTGGTTGAAAATGTCTTTGGAGTGTTGGAAGACTAATAATGCATACTAAATAATTAACACTTGAAATCTTTCTCAAAGGTTCTTACATATATAGAAAGAAATAAGCAGAATCTTTGTAAAATAAGTAATAACTTGATAAAAGAAATGGACAAATTTACTCAAAAACACAAGTACACTATTCTTGATACTAGTAGTTATTCATCAGTTACCATACCCCAACTCTAATCTAATGATGTTGGAGACTTAAATTTTTTTACTAGATAGATACTTACCTTCATTCCATACCAAAAAGGTAAAGATTGTTCTATCAATTAGGATTAGAACTCCAACCAATAATATAGTGGTATTAGATCATGCCCTTTCATTATTCTTGATATTAATAGTTATTCATCAATCCAATGAAGTTGGAGAAACAGATTTCTTGATTGGGCTTTTTTAAACCACCCGATAACTTTTCTTTCATGTCATATTGAAAAGTAGTAACTAATAAGAAAGTAGCAATTAATGAAAAGAGTTCACTATGACCATGTGAGAGCATCTCTTGATAGCTTTACAATTATATTCTCATTTTTTTCTTATCTAAATCTTATTTTTTATATTTAATTGATCAATTTGTTATATTTTAATAATAATAATGTCTATATCCACAGGCAATAATCTAAATCCACAGGTATGTCCACTTTTTTTTTTTTTTTTTTAATCTAGAATATCTATATTATAATAATTATTTCCTCTGACATTCTTTTTTTTTATATTTTTTCTTATCCAACATTTTTTTTTCTTTTTCTTGTTTTTGTAGCTTCCAATAATTTTTATCTCATAGGTTTTAGTTACTAATTAAGATTAAGATGATTCCTTCTTATAAATAAACAACAGAGAAAGTTGTTACAACATTACTCAGAATATATTACTGCTTTGTCCATTGTAGAGGGGTCAAGAGTGGATCAAGAACCAAGAGCCTTGAATCAAGAAGATTTAAAGGACACTGTTGTCATTGTATGAGATAAGAATGGATAAATGAGACAAAATTTCGGTCCATAAAGGAAACTGGACAGAAGCTGTGGAAAAAAAAGTTATGATGGATTCCCAACAATATTATAGTAACCTCTAAGTTTAGATAAATATTTTCTGATCTATGTCGGCAATCCAATGAAGAATTCAGCCGAATAATTATGCGATGCAACAGATATTCGAAAGGGTACAACCCAAAAGTAGCTAAATCAAATGTGGATGGATGTGTGAGATGATGACACAAAAAAAAAAAAAATCCATGTTACTTACAATCAAGCTGAAGCCAGTGACTGAAGCAAAGGAAGTGGCCATGGAAGCACCAGAGAGAGCTAGCTCTCCCAGATGACCCACAAACATTACTGAAATCACCTGTAAGCTATATAGTAGAACATTGACTAACATCAAAGGCCCTGCTATTTTCAACTGTTTCTTCACTTCACCCAAGATCTCCTCTCTTTTTGCTCCATTCCTGGAGTGAGACACAGCTTCTTGAGAAATCAATGGTGATTCCAGACTTGGTTTCTGGTCTTCCCCATCCATGGAGATAGGGCTTGTCTCTGTTATCGCCACTCGGAATACAAATCACAAATCTCAGCCCACAAAGCTGAAAATATTGTTATAAAACTACTCTCCACCTTGAAGTGTCTTTATTTAAATTTTTTTTTTTCACAGATACATCTTCATATAGTCCAAAATTCATAGAACAAGTTTGTCCAGTAGCTTCCTAGTAGTTTTCCATTAATTAAAATTTAAAATATGGGTCTCAATCTCATAAGGTGAGATGTTTACTAAATTTTTTGCAAAAGAAAAATAGAAAAAAAAAATTAAATAGAAATTGAAAAAAAAATACATACATATATATATAAAATCATATTTTAATATAATGAAATTACTTTACCTTTTAAAGGTTCATTATTCTTCTTTTACTGTTTTAATATTTAATTATTCAAAAAACAAAAACTATTCATTTTAAAAATTATTCAAAAAAATCTGTTTCTATGAAAATTCTCCTATCAAAATTTGATTCTTTAGCTTTACAAGAGAAATCCATTTTGGACGATGGAATATGGAATTAATTCTAAAGGCACCACAGTTTGTCGGGAATAAGTCAAGATTCTGCCAGTGAAGTGAAAGAAGGTAAACTAGAACTAGTGGGTTCTTGTAATCAATTTAATTTGTACTATCCGTCACCTTTTAGTAAGAGGTTGGGGTTTATCACTTTGTTGCCAGATGCTTGGGCTATTAATAAATCATATATTCCTTTCTTTTCAAAATGCTTTGTTGCGGACTGTGTTTCAAGGACTAGAACATCGGATAGTAGGACCACTAGAAACGGAATATACGATTGGGCATGATTTTTATCGGATAAGCAATATTACTTCAATGTGAACTTGATGATGCTACATTCACAGGGACTATTGAGTCATGATGAACTCTATTAGTAGCCTTCTTTACCTGCAAAAGAAAGAGATAAAATAAAGCATTAGTGAATTCAACAAGAGAATTCTCAGACACAGACACAGACACAATCATCAGTGAAAAAGAATTATACTTCTCTCTCCCAATTAGTGCAAAAAATTATGATTGCGAGGGATACTGCCTGCATGAACAGTGAAACTATAATTCTTGTCCGAGTCCCTGTGGACCAAGTAGATATACAAAAGGGTTAACTTTTCTTCTTTCTGGAGAATATAAACTAGATTGGAATATTAAAAGTAGGAGAAAGACTGAAGGTAGAATAAGAGTCACATTTCCTCCAATGTGATACACAAAAGCTAATAATGCACCAGATGGAATTCCAACAAGATAATAAGCTCCTAGGTTAATCAAAGCGTCAATCTTTTGCTTGCCACTTCCTCTAACCATGCTTGACAAATGTTATCAGAGGAACCCAATTAATTAAAGTGTTGATTAACCTTTCTTTAGAGAACAGAGTAAGTTAGTTATCATTACTTATTCATAACAAATTTAGTAAGAAATAAATGCTTATAACCAACGAGTGGGAACTGCCAATATATGTTTCTGTGTTAAGATTTTTCATGTAGACATGGTAGGTGTCACACCCTTGAATATCAACCTTTTTTTTTTCATTGAGTGTGCGGTGCTAAGAACCCTTCCTTAGCCAACCTTTCTTCCCAGCCCTTAGAAAAACAAAGTAACAGACAACCACACAACTACGGAAAACACCCTTCCTAACTTGTATTATTCAACTCTACAAGATACAAAATTGTTTTCCCAAAGTGTCTCAGCTTGAGTCAGAGTACAATGCTTAGAGCTGGAGACACTCTTTCAGTCCAAGGTGTCTCTTCATACCAGCCATCAGCACCACAACCATCTGCCAGTCCCTTGTAGTTGAATGTTGTCCTGATCACTCACTTACTGCCACTAGCTAGCTGCCATCTAAACCAGCAGCATGCACTAATCAGTTGACCAGGTGTTTGGTGCATTAGTGTGCCTTCCCTACACTGATATGTGAGCCCATGCCATGTCAAGGTGCCCATGGCCTGGGCATGTGCCTAGCTCCCACTGTCAGGTCAAGCTTCACAGCAACGAGCCATGGCATTGCGCCCATGGTTGTTCATTCTTGGTGCACAAGGCATTGTGCCCTTGTGCTATGCATAGTCCTCATGAGCTCGAGTTAGCTATGTGTCTAATGCCCCATTGAACCACGACATTACGCCCATGGCTTCTCCAGCTGGCTCGCTGCACAAGGCTTAAGCATTCTCGTGCCAACGTGGGGAGGAGGTAGGCCATACCAGGCCCCGTGTCGTTCTGGCCATAGGGTACACACCACACATGTCGTGGAGCCCACATGTGCGTGCTTGAGTGTCATGCCATGGTGCCCCCTTGAATCACCTACCCTCCCTCCCCTCCCCCTTCTTAAAGAGCAATATAAGCCATTCTCAAGATGTTTAGAGGAGACATCATACATGCTTGAGGAGACATAATGGAATATTTAAATAATTATAAATTATATTCCAAAATAAACCTCACCATTCATCTACACTAACTCCATAGTCAACATATGCCTCGTGCGCAAGCGATGCCCATCTGGTGTGCATGCGGTGCATACGCGGTGCCTATCTGGCTCGTCCATGGTGCGCATGTGGTGCCTGTTTAGCTTGTTCGTGGTGCGTGTCTAGCTCGCCCGCGGTGCGTGTCTGGCTCGCCCACAGTGTGCGTGCTTGCATGTCTAGCTCGCCCATGGTGCGTGTTTGGCTCACACATGACCTCCTCATTTTAACTCTTAGGGTTTGAACCACCAAACCCTCAAGCCATCCTTGCTCTCCATCTAGGCTCCCATAGGTGCAAGGCCTACCCATGAGGTCCTTTCCTCCAACATTGGGTCATGAGGCTAAGGGGTTGACAAACCCACCCCCGCCTACTGAAGTTGACGCCCTCGTCGACTTAGTCTGCCAGTATGCCCGGACCGCCACTTCAAACTGCCACAAGGTAACATCATTTTTTCATGTAGTTTCTACTTCCGAAGTCCCTTTTCACTTAACCAAGAAATCAGTTCGTCGGTTCTTTTTGCTATGTCCCATGGTCCTATGATCCAAGATCTTCTCCATCTTTTGGTCAAATTGCTTCATGACCAATGGAGGAACCCGCTTTGTCTACACCTTCTTTTCATCCAGATCCTCATGGTAAGGCTTCAGAAAACTGACATGGAAAGTCGGGTAAAGCTTGAGTCTCTTAGGCAGCTTCAACATGTAGGCCACCTATCCCACTCGTTTTATTGCCTCAAATAATCCATCATACTTGGGAATTAGACCCCTTTGCCTTGTGTTGCTACTGATTTTCTTCCATATATGAGGAGTCAACTTCAGGAGGACCTTGTTCCCAACCTGAAATTCCAAGGGTCGTCGATCACGGTCTGCATACTTCTTCATCCATCTGGTTGCCTTCTCTAGATTGTCTCGGGCCTCATCAAACATCTCCTATTCGGATCGAGCCATCTTATATGCTGCAGGACTATTTCCTCATGTCTTTTGCTTAGCCACTTCCAAAGGCATCCTTGGTTGCACCCCGATAGCCAGTTCAAAGGGACTCATCCCTGTTGCTGAGCTCCTCTACAGATTATAACACAATTGGGCAGTGTCCAGCAAATCAACCAAGTTCTTTTGTGTGTGCTGTCACATAGTGCTTGAGGTATTCCTCTAGTAAGGCATTGATCCTCTTTGTCTGCCCATCAATTTAAGGAAGATTGGTTGTGGAAAACTTCAACCCTGAACCCAAGAGTTTGAACAATTCCACCTAAAATCGGCTTGTGAACCGTGCATCCCAATCACTCACTGTCTTGAGGCAACCCAAAGTGTTTTAAAACATGGTTGAAGAATAGCCTAGTCGCTTCCTCCGTAGGGCATGCATTAGGAGCAGGTATAAACACAGAATACTTAGAAAATCTATCTACAATAACAAAGATAGATTTGAAGTCATGAACCTTTGGAAATCCGGTGATAAAATCCATGGAATGCTCTCCCAAGGTTTTTCTAGAAAGGGGAGGGGTTGCTGCAACCCTGCAGCCTTTTTCCTTTCGGTCTTGTCCATCTGACAAATCAGACAGGATTTTCACATACGCCTGCACATCCTCACCAATCTTTGGCCAATAATAGGATTTGGCCAGCAATGCTAGGGTTCTCTTTTCACCGGAATGGCTTGCCCACTTTGCATCATGAGTCTCCCGCAACAGTTCCCTTCTCAAGCCGCTTGTAGGAACATACCATCTTTTTCCTTTTTTCATAAGGAGGTCTCCCTCTAGCCAATACCTCCTAATCATACCCCCCTTAACTTTTTGTTTCAGCCTACCATATGCAACATCATGCTCTGCAGCCTGCTTGATTCTCTCATTAAAGTTAGAGATGACTTATGAGAAGGCCGAAATATAGGTAATCACCTCTTTTCTACTCAGGACATCAACCCCTATGTTATGTCTTCCTGGTCGATGCAACCATTCAAACTGGAAGTCGACCATGAACTCCTACCATTAGGTCTGTCTGAGACTCAACTTCTTTTGAGTTTTGAAGAAGGTGTTGGCCACATTATCAGTAATCACTATGAATATACTCCCCAACAAGTAATGTCTCTACTGTTGCAAGCAATGAACCACAACTGTCATTTCTTTCTCAAGAGTGGAGTATTTCTGCTTAGCATTATTCAATTTCCTACTTTCAAACGCCACAAGGTGCCCTTCTTGCACTAGGACCCCACCCAAAGCCCTATCTGAGGCATCCGTCTGGACTTCAAAGGGTAAGTTCAAGTCTGGCAAATGCAGCACAGGCTTAGTGGAGATAGCTTCCTTCAAGCCTTCAAAAGCCATCTGACACTGCATGCTCCAGTCTCACTGGTTGTCCTTCTTCAATAGGTCAGTAAGGGGAGACACCATTTTTTAATACCCCTTAATGAACTTTCTGTAGTAGTTGGCCAAGCCGAGGAAGGACCGCAACTCCGTAACTTTGCTAGGGACTGGCCACTTCTTAATAACTTGCACCTTGCCTTCATCCATCTTGATCAGGCCTACATTGATCTTGTGTCCAAGAAATGTGATATCCTTCTAAGCAAACTCACATTTCTCTGGCTTTACATAAAGTCTGTGCTCACTCAGTCGTTGGAACACCAATCTCAAATGTCTTTCATGTTCTGTTAGAGTTTGGTTGTATACCACAATATCATCTAGATATACTACCACAAATGCATCCAAGTAATCAAACAAGACATCATTCATTAAATTGAAAAAAGTAGAAGGGGCATTAGTTAGCCCAAAGGGCATTACTAGAAACTCGTATGAACCATACCGAGTTACACAAGTGGTCTTCCCTTCATCTCCTGCTACAATCCGCACTTGCCAATAGCCTGATCTCAAGTCCAACTTGGTGAAATAAGAGGCCTTTAACAATCTGTCAAACAGTTCTGCTACCAAGGGGATTGGGTATTTGTTCTTTATGGTCACCTTGTTGAGAGCCCTATAATCCACACACATGCGTAGAGAGGCATCATGCTTCTTTTGGAACAACACTGGTGCACCATATGGAGCCCTTGAGGGTTGGATCAGGCCTGTATCCAATAATTACCTCAACTATTTGCGTAGCTCCAACAATTCTGCAGGAGACATCCTGTAAGGGGCTTGAGTTGGGGGCTTTGTTCTAGGCAACAATTCAATCTTACGGTCAATAGGTCGTCGGGGTGGCAATTTCTTGGGGAGTTGTGCAGGCATCACATCTCTAAACTCTTTCAAAATTTTGACCACTAAATCAGGGACTTCCACAAACTGTCATTCCTTAATCTCGATCAAGGCTGCAACATAAGTATCCTAGCCCTGCTTCAATTCCTTCTTTAACTGAATAGCGGAAAACATCTTATGTTGACCCTTACCACCATCCTTTGCCCTCAAGGCCTGCACGAAACAGGGTTGTCTTTCTTCCAACACTACCAATCCACCCAAATATAGGATCAAGGCCACCTTAGCCTTCAAGAGGAAGTATACACCAAGGATCAAATCGAAGTCATCCAAGGGCACACAAAGTAGGCTACACGTGCCTTTCCCGTCACCAACTTGCATGAGAACATTCTTGGCTACCCCTTAGATCTTCTGGGCTTTACTATTGGCTGCCTTGATCCGACTGGTATCATTTTCTAACTTCAATCCCAACTTGTTTGCCTCTTTGGTGGCCACGAAATTATGAGTGGCACCACTGTCCACCAAAGTCTTCACCTGCACACAATTTACAACCACATGAACATGCATTAGGGACTTTTGGACTAGGGTCTCACCATGAATTACATTTAGGAGTTGCAATGGGTTAACTACAGGAAGGGTCTCTGAGTCAGATTCTTCCTTGTCGTCTGCATTCACAAGGGTCGAGAGTTTTTCTCTTTTAGGGCAGTCTCTGGCTAGGTGTGGGCTATTGCAAATGAAGCACCCTACCATTCGGGTGGACTATTGCACAAATTTTGTGGTATTCTCCACTAGTTTTACCCCTGCAGCACCCTTCTTGTTCTATTTCTTCCATCCCGCCTTCTCAGAAGTCTTACCCTTAGCCTTAGCCTTCTTACTCCCTTCTGACTTTGTTTTCTGCATGGTGGAGATGGCGCCACCCATCTTGTAATCCACCAAGCAATCTACTATAGTCATGGTAGTAGGGAGATCACGGACCCCTTGTCTCCTAAGTTCCATCTCAGCCCACTATTGCAGTCCAAACATGAAATTAAAAAGCTTGTCCTTCTTTAACATGTTCTTCATGTCCAACATCAAGGAACTAAATTCCTTGACATAGTCCGTCACTAATCCGATGTGTCTAAGCATTTTCAATGATTCCCTGGCCACCCAAGCAATGTTGGTATGGAGGAATTGATTTTTTAATTCCTTTTTCAGAGTTTCCCAAGTGATGATTTGGGGCCTTCTAGACTTTGCATCATCCTCCATTCTTGTTCACCACCACAATTTGGCATCACTAGTCAAATACATACTGGTAATGGACACTTTCTCGCCATCAGGAACATGAGCAACCCTAAAGAACTGCTCCATGTCCCATAAGAAATTCTCAAACTCCTTCACATTCCTATTACCATTGGAGCCCTTAGGCTCTGGGACCCGGACTTTGGGAGGGGCTTTAAGGCCTGAGGAGCATTCCTACAACACAACCTTCTTGAGGACTGCAATTTCTTCTCCATAAGACTGCAGGAAGCCCTTGAAGTCATCTATCAGGGACTGAATTTCTACTTTCAAGCCAACAAATTTATCCTCAAAGAATTTTTCATAGATCTCCAGCAAACTCCTCTGCACTTGAATTTCTCCCACAATGTGTTTTTCCCATGAAGCCACGGTGCCATTCTCACATGGCCATTCTCCTAACATTTCTTCCATCCGAGCAATCCTTTCCCACAAGGCTTCCATTGCACTACCACCAATCATCTTTGGTGCAGGCTTTGATACTACTTGTCACACCCTTGAATATCAACCCAATTTTTTTTTTCATCGAGTGTGTGGTACTAAGGACCCTTCCTTAGCCAACCTTTCTTCCCAACCCTTAGAAAAACAAAGTAATAGGCAACCACATGATTACAAGAACACCCTTCCCAACTTGTATTATTCAACTCTACAAGATACAAAATTGTTTTCCCAAAGTGTCAACATTTGACTTGAGTCAGAGTACAATGCTTAGAACCCTTAAGTATTCAAAGGCAGTCTCATACTCTCATGCTCTATCTAAGAAATGCAGGAGGCCCTTTTTAAAAGACTCAGCTTGCAGTTTACAATTTGAATTTCAAAACTAGGGAGGTTACTGGTGGTTATGCAACTGCTACAATCACCACAACTGCCACAACTGCTTGCATAACCACCCAGTTGGAGGAACTGCTTGCATAACCTCCCAACTGGAGACACTTCTTCAGCTCAAGGTGTCTCTTCGCACCAGCCATCAACACCAGAACCATCTGCCAGTCCCTTGTAGCTAAATGCTGTCCTAATCACTCACTTGTTGCCACTAGTTTGTTGTCATCTAAACCAGTAGCATGCACCAACTAGCTGACCAGGTGTCTAGTGCATTAGTGTGCCTTCCCCACACTCATGTATGAGTCCAAGCCATGTTAAGGTGCCCATGGCTTAGGTATGTGACTAGCTCCCACTATCAGGTCAAGCTCCACAGCAACAAGCCATGGCATTGTGCTCATGGCTGTTTATTCCTAGTGCACAAGGCATTGCGCCCATATGCCATGCATAGTTGATCGCTCGGATTTTCGTCGTTTATTGGATCGAAACAAAATTTATAACCTAATTCACTATTCTATAACAATTTGTACCCGATCAAAAAGTGGTTTTAGTACAAACTACTATAGTATAGTGGGTTTTATGTATCGTCCACAAATATGGATTATTCTTGGTAATCAAGGCTTGAATGAGATGAGAAGAAATGATTGAGATTAAGTGAAAATGATTTGACAATTCATGATTACAATTCAAAATGACAATGATTCCAAATTGAGAGGAAAATGAAATGTAAAATATAAGAAAATTAATAGAAAATGAAATTCTCGAAGTAAGGATTTTCTAGAAAGCAATTTCTATGGTGAATAGATGTTGAGATCTAATTTTCATCAAGTTAGATTGAAAACCTAAATTTTCATCTAAACCGATTTTTTATTTAGCTTTAAGTTTATATCTAATTTCTCTTCAAATCAGGTCATCTTATCCAAGAGATCAATTCAAATCATATATTCAATCCATCTTAAATTATCTTCCAATGATTCACACAATGCAACTATTCAATCTCATCAAATCTAGCATTAAGAATTTGATGAATCTACCTAGCTTGCATTGTAGTAATCATCCAAGAGAATTTGAAGAGAAAAATCCCCAAATTTTAATTAATCAATCAATTGGATCAAATTACCTTTGCAATTCAAGTTCATTTTTCTAATTCACCATAGATCTTGCCTCTGGATCCTTCCTCTTCCGAGAAAAATGAGATTTAGCCACTCATGCTTGGAGATTTGATCTCATAAGGCATGTTTGACTAATGAGAAAATGAGATAAAATGAAGGAAAGTAGAGAATTCCATAGAGAGAGAAAATCTGGAAAGTTCTACAATTAGAAAAATGTAAAAAGTCCTTAAATGAGTAAATCAAGTTTCTATTTATAGGTCAAGGTCAAGTAGACACTTGGCATCATCTAAGAGGTCTTTCAGAGGCTTTTTCACTAAGAAATCTAGAAAAAATACAATTTCGCACGAGCTCCAACAATTTCGCACGATTGTGCGAAGTGGAAAGTTCATCAACATCATTTTCGTCTTCCTAAAGCATTTCACATGACTGTGCAAAATTTTCACATGGTCATGTGAAATCAGTTTTCACTTCTCCCCTTTGAGCTGCAGTCAAAATCCCCTCCTAGTCTATTTCGCACGTTTGTGCGAATTTTTCACATGTTCACGTGAAATTGAAAAACATAGTTTTTTTTAACTCCTTTTTGTCATTTCCTCCATTTCTTTCTCTTGATTCCACTCCAACTACCTTCAAATCAACTCCAAATCCCGGTCCAAACCAATTGCATTACTTCTTTCATTGTGCATTTGGATTATCATCAACTTTATTTGTTTTCTTCAATTTGATTCATCTCTTTTGTCACCAATTTATCAAAATCATACCTTGAAATGACTCCAAAACTTCATAAAACTTGTTAGTAACTCTTACAAGGGCAAAAACATGTTAATTGAGTGTTTTAGGCATAATTACTACTCAAAAGATGTAAAACTCGTGAGAATTATTCTTTAAAATGTGTGGTTTTTGAGTAGTAATCATTAGTTCTCATGAGCTCGAGTCAACTGCATGTCTAGTGCCCCATTGAACCATGGCATTGCGCCCATGGCTTCTCTAGTTGGCTCGCTACATAAAGCTTAAGCGCCTTCGTGTCAGCATAGGGAAAAGGTAGGTCACACCAGGCCCTGTGCCATTGCGGCCACAGTGTGTACACCACACATGTCATGGAGCCTATGTGTACGTGCTTGGGTGTTGTTCGTGTGTCCTAGACACGCCCAAGGTCATGCCATGGTGCCCCCTTGGTTTGGTCAAGGCCTTCCCTTGGTGTCCCCTTGAGTCACCCAATCCTTCTCTTTAAAGAGCAATACGGGTCATTCTCAAGATGTCTGGAGGAGACATCATACATGCTTGAGAAGACATAATAGAATATTTAAATAATTATAAATTATATTCCAAAATAAACCTCACATTCCATCTGCACCAACTCCACAGTCAACATATGACAGGCGCGCGTGGGGTGCTCGTTTGGTGTGCACGCAGTGCGTGTCTGGCTCGCCTACGATACACGGGTGGTGTGTGTCTAGCTCGGTCGTGGTGCATGTCTAGCTCACATATGACCTCCTCATTTTAACTCCTGGGGTTTAAACCACCAAACCTCCAGGCTATCATTGCTCTTTGTCTAGGCTCCCATAGGTGCAAGGCCTACCCATGAGGCCCCTTCCTTCAACATTGGGTCATGAGGCTAAGGGGCTGACAGTAAGACTATACATTAGAAAGATAATTTTCATATCTAACACTGAGCTATACATATATGATGAATTTTCATCTTTTCACATAAATATAGGTTTAGCATAAACAAATTAGTATAGAAATTTCAGTTATCACATGAATGATCAAATTGATAGATTGTAAGTACATATTACAAATTGTTATAAACCTGAAAGCACTGATTGAATACCATCCCAAAAGTGGGATATTGCAAGCAACACCATAATTTCTCCAACATATTTCACTACTTTTTCTTCATTACTATAAGAATAGCCCCAAAATTTATGCCCTAAGATCAGGATTGTGGCTACCAAAACGTCTTCTATAGTGACCATGAATAACACAACCTATATTGCTAAAAGTGTTGATTGTGGTCGTCCAGCCCCTAATTCGTTGGAAACTCTTACACTGAAGGGGAAAATGAAAAGAAGAATAATTTAAGCAACATGTTGCATTTGCAGGAGCTGCAATTATTATACTAAATAAATCATACCTTATTGCACCACTAAATCCAAGGGGTATCATGTAAATTACTGAACATATGAGGCTGTAACATTAAAATATATAATCCATTAGTAATATGTAACTTTTTTTTATTGATCTTTAAGGAGTTTTCATATGTTATTAAGGCTTTAAACTTATTTGAGGGGTACAGGTATAGGATATGGTACCTGATTGATAGAGCTGATGTCTCAAGCTTTGGATTAGGAAGAAGACCAAATAACGGTACCATCATTTCAAATGACCAGATTTCCAAGTTGTTTCAAGATACACTAGACAAATGAAACTACAAGATATATATAATATTTAATATAACATTTCAAATACACACAACAATTTTATTGTTGAAGTGAACCTGGAGATACCATATCATCACAGCCGAAGGAATAGCTAGTCTCAGAAACTTTGGAACATCATGCATTGCTTCCCTTGAAAAACCTATCCAAGTTTTCTTGCAAGAAGGGGAGATCCTGACATAAATCGCTAACAACAAGACATTGATCCAATAAAATATGGCATTTGCAAGTGCAGCCCCTTTGTTTCGAAGCCCCGATTTAAAGAAGTGTATTCAACAAGTGAGGATATGGAGTAGAGTTGTGAATCCTGTGGTTATCATTGTTGAAGTAGAAAGAGGATTATTAAGAAACAATGGCTTAACTTTTTCATTGATTAAGAACGAATATATATACACAAACCTAAAACACAAAAATAGAAAAAAATCTACTCAAAACACAAAAATAGGAAACAATCCTAGAATTAGCCCAAAACACAAAAATAGGAAATTACAACTAATTAAAAGAATTTAAAAATAGAAAGAAAATCTATTGTAATGAATTCTCTAATATGCCCCCTCAAGATGGAGCTCCAGAGGAGACGCCAATCTTGACCTGTAATTCTTGGAAGTGGCTTCGTGGAAGTGGTTCAGTAAGAGCGTCGACAAGTTGATCTGCTAAGGAAATTGGATGACGACCAAGATGAACAATATAGGCACTTTGTGTTGAAGAGTAACCAAGAAAAACACAAGGAGTGGAACAAGAGTCAAGTTTATGCTGAGAATAAGGACGAAACCATGGATAACATAAGCAACTAAACACCCGAAGTTTAGTGTAGTTGGGTGGAGACTGAAAGAGTTTGTCAAAAGGAGATGAGAGATGTAGTGTGGGTGTGGGCATACGGTTGATGAGATATACAGCAGTGGCAAAGGCGTAAGTCCAATAAGTTAGAGAGCCCTTGGTACATCGCTGTAATTGTTCCTTCAATTGTTTAATATGACCACAACATGGTTTGACATAAGTATTGGCTAAGGTTTGCCATGCATCAAGGGAAGTGGTGGTGCAGGCAATAAGTAGTTGTACTGAAACGGAGATAGCACCAAGGAGAGCGCTAAAGATGAGACGATCCTGACACTTCCAGGTTGTGTATGTTGGATTTGGGGATGCAACACCAGTGATGGTGATGGTGGGTGGTGGTGGAGTATGAGCGCCATCAATGAAGTGATGAAAATCATAACCTTCAAGAAGAGATTGAATTTGAAGGCTCCATGTGAGATAATTGGTGGATGACAATTTGGTGATATTGGAGAGATTGATTGTAAGGAGGGGATGGTGAGGATCTTGAGAGTGAAGCCATTGAGGAGAAGGAAAAAAAGAAAAAGAAAATACGCCCAAGAAGATTAGGCTCTGATACCATGTTGAAGTAGAGAGAGGATTATTGAGAAACAATGGCTTAACTTTTTCATTGATTAAGAATGAATATATATACACAAACCTGAAACACAAAAATAGAAAATAATCTACCCAAAACACAAAAATAGGAAACAATCCTAGAATTAGCCCAAAACACAAAAATAGGAAATTACAACTAATTAGAAGAATTTAAAAATAGAAAGAAAATCTATTGTAATGAATTCTCTAATAATCATCATGGGAACTACATTGTTCTGAGCTTGTAAGAATCTAATATGACATTGTAGAAGTGTAAAACCGAAAATGCTAGGTATCATAAAATGAGCATAAAGTCCGGCTTCAGCTGATATTTCTGGATCTTGTCCCAATGATGCAAGAATATAGCCTGTATTGCTCCAAATAAAAGCAACAGGAATGCTAACCAATAGAAGCACAACCATGGCTCTTTGCTTATGTATACCAAGCATATGATATTGTTTTGCTCCAAATGACTGACCGCAGAAGGTATCTAATGCGCTTCCCATTCCTAACTTTTCAACAAAAGCAAAATAAATGAAGGCTAATAACTTCAGAAAGAAAAGATGAAGAAAGCATAATAATTTTAACAAAAAGAAGCCCAACAATGAACCATGGGCTTAAACAAAAAAAATGAAAATTGAGGGGGAACAACCATAGAATATAAAGAAAGAAGGAATGTTTTACATGCTTGGGAATGTGCCCACTCTCAGGAATAGAACCCAAAAGAATCCACCATCTCCAAGTATTATCATTCCAAATTGTTCAATCCCTGATCTCTCTGGATTGTTTCCAAGAATAGTAAAGGCCATGTTTGTCATGGAAACAAGAGTATGAAAAGACTACCATCAAGTCCTTCTATGATTACTATGCGATTAAAGTACTATTTAGCAGGCTTTCTATCATAAGAGGTTGGTTTAGAAGTGATTTTGGTTTCGTTTCCCAGGGATAGACGAGAGCTGCAGTAGAGGAGGAAGCAGTTGTTGAGAGGTTGTGGTTGGACCTGTGTTCACTCTTTTCTCTGTCTCTCTTGTTCTCGGTTGATGATAGGTTCTCTTGTGGTGTACAGTGAAGAATGATTGGAATACAAGAGCTGATAATATGTAGAAAGAACTTGGTTGTTTCTTTGCGGTTCCCTCTGTTTGGCTCTCTTTCTAGGAAAAATTTGGAAATGTTAAAGCATCTTAACGACTACCATGCCCAGCTTCGGTTTTCTTGGATCTGTGATAAAGATTTTGAGATTGTTTTTAATATTTTTCTTTGAAAGACGATAAGCTTTTGTTTCTCGGGAAACTTGAGGGAGAAAAGCAAGGGAAGTACGGAAAAACTTGTTCTAAGATCTAACCCTTCCCAAAAAATAATTATATTTTATTTATTTTTTTTTTATAAAAAAAAAAAAAGAAAAAAGAACTTCTAATGAAAAAAAAAAAAAAAAGGAGATTGATTTTTTTGAAAATTATTTTCCCCCTTTCTAACAATTTTGATTATGGAAATAAAAACTAGAAAATACTTTACTTTAAAAATAATTGCCAAAACTACCAAATATGTTGTATCAAAATTCTCAAGAATACTGAATCATCAAGCTCTAAGGTTGGGTCGTGGGCCTCTATTTCTCTAAACTTTTTGGGCTTAACCCAGATGGACCCAAGGGTCTCATTACAAATGTTGTTAAGCTGGCCACATTCAGGTTTCGAAAGAAACAACTCCATTCACACAGCCACTCTAAAATGTTGTCTAATGAGGAATTTATTTATTCTAAATTATGTTATATATATATATATATATTAAAAAAGGGTGGCCATTTAAGAAAACACCAAGCTTTTGCCACTGATGATGTTCATTTGATGTGATGCTTGTCTGAACCCTTAGCCCTTTTTTAGCTTCTTTGGGAGCCCATGTAATTGAATTAACGGCACAAAGGGTCCTTCTTCTACCTTTTCCATGGGCGAAAGGGCACCTTTCATGGGATTATAATTTATAAATGGCCCCTAACAGGTTTTATTTTTTATTCCGGTGCTTTGTGGATAGATATTATTAGTGGGTTCCTACTATTTTTCCACTAATTAAAATTTAAAATATGGTTCTCAATCTTGTAAGGTGAGATATTTACTAATTTTTTTATGAAAGGAAATTGAAAATATATATATATATATAGAATCAGAATTTAATACTTTATTAATATATTTGTAATAGTGTCTGAAAAGAAAATTAATGAGATAATTTTATGATAATCTCAATACTCATTTTATTTTAAATTTATGATTATAAAGAAAAAAGTGGAAAAAATTAATATTTATTTATTTATTTTTCCATTATATCATAGTTTTGTTTGGTTAAAATACACATAGGAGAAAAGGGACATTATTCTCCAAATAAAATTTGATTCTTTAGCTTTACAAGAGAACCCCATTTTGGATGATGGAAAAATAAATTAATTCTAAGACCACCACACTTTGTTGGGGAATAAGTAGAGATTCTACCAGTGAAGTGAAAGAAGATAGAACTAGTGGGTCCTTGTAAGAAATGTAATATATACGATCCTTCACCTTTTAATATTAGTTGGGGTTTATCACTTTGTCACTAGATTCTTGGACTATTACTAAATCATAATATATTCTCTTCTTTTCAAAATGCCTTGTTACCAACTGTGTTTCAAGTTGTTACAAAATAATTTGAAAAGCCAAATTAAAACATAATTTTTAGCTTTAATGGAAGCAATGCACTATACTGACAGTGTTGATATTTATTTGTCTTTAGTTTATTACAAGCCTTCAAGAACATATTCAATAAAGCATTTTCAGAAATAAGTAACCTATGATCTACTCACCCCCAACCCTGATAGAGGACCCATCTATCAATAGTGTCCGTTGGCCTTTGCCTCTCCATCCTTCACCTCAACACCATAGGTATGCGATCCCTGGATGTTCTTTCTATTACTACAGTGAAATCAGCTGGGAGATCTGCTATGGCTTGGGACTCTAGCTGTCTCCAGCGGATTGTGTACATGTTTAAGTCACTTAGTTCCAAGCTTTGAACAAGTAGGTTTAGATAGGATTAATGGAAATTGGGTGTATGGTACAAGACAATGTAGTCATACAGATAGTAATGAGAACCAACAGATGCAAAAATGAGGTCATTTCAATATACCTATTGTAGTATGAGGGCTACAATACACCCTTGGTTTTAAGTATTAATGTATTGCTTGATCAAAATTAACCTTATAAGATTACATTAGTGGAAATGAACAATCCCAGAACACTAGACAGAACAACCATGAGCTATTCCAAATTGGTAGGGCTTACATGTTCAAAGCAAATTATTTTATAGTCATAAATTACCTTTATTATTATAAATTATCAAACAAGATTGAGCATAATTTTTATAGATCTAGTTAGAAAGAAATATTACTTCAATGTCAACTCGATGATATTGCATTCACAGGGACCATTGAGTCATACACTCTATCCGTAGCCTTCTTTGCCTACAAAAGAAAGAGATGAAATAGAGCATTAGTGAATTCAACAAGAAAATTCTCATACATACACAAACATCGATGAAAGAACCATACTTCTTTCTCCCAATTAGTGCAAAGAATTATGATTGCAAGAAATAATGCCTGCATGAAGAGTGAAACTATAATTCCTGTCCAGAGTCCCTGTGAACCAAGTAGATATACAAATGGGTTAATTTTTCTTTTTCTTGGAGCATATAAACTAGAACGAAATATGTGAAGCGGGGAGAAAGATTAAATATAGAGTAAGAGTTACCTTTCCTCCAATATGATAGACGAAAGCTAATAATGCACCAGATGGAATTCCAGCAAGATAATAGGCTCCTAGGTTAACCAAAGCCCCAATCTTTTGCTTGCCACTTCCTCTAACCACGCCTGGAAAATATTATTAGAGTCGCTCAATTGATTAAAGTGTTGATTAACCTTTCTTTAGATGATAGGGTAAGTGTGCTATCATTACTTATTGATAACAACTTTAGTAAGAAATAAATGCTTAGAGCCAAAAAGTGGGAACTACCAATATATATTTGTGAATTCAGATCATATTTCATGCAGGCAGCTTAGGACTATACTTTAGGAAGATAATTTCTATATCTAACACTGGGCTGTATATATTTTTTATTAATTTTCATCTTTTCATGGATATAGGTTTAGTATAAACAAATTAGTATAGAAATTTCAGTTGTCATGAATAATCAAATTAAAGATTAAAAGTACATATTGCAAATTGGCACATACCTGAAAGCACTGATTGAATGCCATCTATAAAGTGGGATCCTGCAAGCAAGAACATCATTTCTCCAACATAGTTCACTACTTTTTCTTCACTACTGTAAGAATAGCCCCAGAAGCTATGTCCTAAGATCAGGGCTGTGGCTACCAAAATGCCTTCTATGGCGACCATGAATAATGCAACATACACGGCTAAAAGTGCTGCTTGTGGTCGTCCAGCCCCTAATTCGTTTGAAACTCTTATACTAAAAAGAAAAATGGAAAGAAGAATGATTCAAGAGACATGTTGATTTTCAGGAGCTACAACCATTAAACTAATGACTAAAAAGTACCTTGTTGCGCCACTAAGTCCAAGGGGTATCATATAAAGTACTGTATATGTGTTAAGGCTGTGATGAAATGCACATAATCCATTAGTAATATGTAACTAGTTTTAGTAATCTTTAAGGAATTCTCAAAGGTTATTAAAGGTTTATGTTTATTTCAAGTGCATAAGCATGGGATATGGTACCTGATTGATAGAACTGATGTCTCTAGCTTTGGATTAGGAAGCAGACCAGATAACAATACCATCATTTCGAATGACCAGATTTCCAAGCTGTTCCAAGACACCAGACAAATAAAACTACATGATATCTACCAATATTTCTAATACACACAAAAAATGTACTATTGAAGTGAAAGGTCACCCAAAGATATTACCATAGCATTATAGCTGAAGGAATAGCTAATTTGAGAAACTTTAGCACATCATGCAATGCCTCCTTTGAAAAACCCGTCCATGTTTTCTTGCAGGAAGGGGAGATCCTGACATAAATTGCTAACAAGAGGACATTAATCCAATAAGAGATGGCATTTGCAAGGGCAGCCCCTTTGTTTCCCAACCCTGATTTGAAAACCAACATCCAACAAGTGAGGGTGTGGAGTAGAGTTGTGAATCCTGTGGTTATCATCATGGGAACTACATTGTTTTGAGCTTGTAAGAATCTAATATGACATTGTAGGAGCGCAATAGCGAAAATGCTAGGTATCATAAAGTGAGCATAAAGTCCGGCTTCAACTGATATTTCTGGATCTTGTCCCAATGATGCAAGAATATGGCCAGTATTATTCCAAATAAAAGCAACAGGAATGCTAACCAATAGAAGCACAACCATGGCTCTTTGCTTGTGTACACCAAGCATATGATATTGTTTTGCTCCAAATGACTGACCGCAGAAGGTGTCTAATGCACTTCCCATTCCTACCTATTAAACAAAAGTGAAATTAATGCTAAAAACATCACAAAGAAAATGTTACATAATGTGTCACTCATATAAAAAGAGTAATATTCCTAGTTCTATTATGTTATTAATAGAAGATATTTGGAAGTTATCTCAAGATCTATATATTTATAATTGTCATTATATTTATAAGGAAGCAAATAGAATAATAGATTGCTTAGTTATGAAAAGTATTTATAATTTAGAATTAATTATTTGGTGGTCAAATTTTCTTAAAGATGTTAGAAAGTTTAGTTTTGAAGATTAGTGTGGCTCATTTTTCAATGTATTTGTAGTTATTATACCTTTTAGTCTCATTTCATATATAAAATAAAAAAAAGATCAAGTTGAGTCTTGCGTTTTTAAATATCCTTTTTATTTTCAATTTTTATCCCATGTTTTTTGTTGAAATAATAAACAACAAAAGTTGAATCTAAGCTAACAATTTTACATTTCCATATTTTACTCTAACTCTTCGAATTGTTTTGTTGTTGGATAGCTTTGTCTTTGTAGGTTTTCTCCCAAACTCATACTTTCTCTTCTTTCTCCAAGCATTCTTCTTGTCTTTTGTCTCTAGTAGAACGCTCCTTATTTATGGAATCTTGATAAACACATATTATATCAGAGAGGGGGAATTCTAAGTTTTCTTTTCTTCCTAAAGACCGGAATCCTTGGCAATGAAGCTAGGGTTTGGTGGAGGAGAGAAGTAGTAAATATAAAAGGATTTTGTATAAGGAAATAAGGTATAAGTAGGTGGTTCTCTCTCTATTGCCTTTTGTTTTTCAATGCTTCAACCCAAGAAGAAAGAGAAGGAGAGGAAGGCGGTATTGTTGTGGTTCAATAAGATTGTGTAAAATCAAAGTTATGATTAATGAGCTCAACAACTCGGTTGTTATTTGAGAAGGAAAAATAACAAGGAACCTTCACCCTTGAAGTAGAAAAATCAAGGATTTGTAGAGTAAATCAGGGGCTAGTAGAAGTAACTAAAGTATAAGTTCTCAATTTTCTTTTATTCCATTATTTGAAGGGGAAAACCATGATTTTTGGTGTGTGACCATGAAACTATCATTTATGTTTCAAGATGTTTGGCATTTTGTTGAAAACAACTTTGAGTGAACCTGAAAAATGCAATAATAGTGACTCCAATTGAAAAAGATCATCAGTTAAAATTGTTGAGAAAAATGGATTCAAATGCTTTTTTATTTTTTATTTTTTATTTATTTTTATTCAACAAGGTGTTGATAATAGTATTTTCCCAAGAATTATGACAGCTTCCAAAGCTAAAAAAGCATGAGACATCCATCAATAGGACTTCCAAGGAAATAGAAGAACATGATCAGTAATGCTCCAAACTTTACGAAGAAAGCTTAAAAATATGAACACGAGGGAAAATGAAATTTTAAATGAGTTCTCTTACAAATTCATGGAGTTAGTAAATTAGATTTAGTCATATTGTGGAAAAAACAATAGTGATAAAAGACTTGTTGAGACAATTTTAATTAGCCTACTTGATAAATTTGACCAAATTCTAGCTATGGTTGAAATAAAAAGACCTCTTTTTGTTAAGCTTACATGAGCCGTCTGGGTCCTTGAAAACTTATTTATAAGGACTATTGAGGCATTATGAAAAATCAATTGAAGTGCATTTTAGTCCAAGTTGAGCATTAACTTAAGAAATGTTGAAAACAAACTCACAAGCAATGAAAATAAAAGCAATTCATCCAAAGTTGGTAGAAATGAATGAGAAAGAGAAAGAGACAAAAATATAAGAGGTAAAGAAAGATTCAACAGTGAAAGAAAATTCACTAATTCATTCTAAAATGTAATATTTGTAATCCAAGATTGGTAGAGGAAGAAATGGAAGAGGTAGAGAAAGATTCAATAGTGGAAGAAAATTCACTAATGCATTCCCAAAATGTAATATTTGGAAAAAAAAAATAATCATGTTGAAGAGGATTGTTGGTTTAAAGGGAAGCCATAATTTTTTAGTTATATTAAAAAAAAAAAAAAATCAGGCTTGTTAAAAAAAATTGTAGACTTAGAACGATAAAAAAACAAGTTGTGAAGAAAAAGAAGGTAAAAAATATGTTTGTTTAAGTACTATTGAGAAAAGGAATAATATGTGGTTTGTTGACATTGGTTGCACAAACCACATGTTTTGTAATAAAGATATTTTTCTTGACATGAATACAACCATTAACTCACAAGTCAAAATAGGTAAAGGGTAATCTGGTGCATGTAAAGGGAAAAGACATAATTGGTATCCAAACTAGTATAGGAACCAAGTATATTAGAGATATTCTGCTTGTTTTAACTTTAAATCAATATTTTCTTTGTGTGGTAAAGAGTACAAACTTCACTTCAATGACAATGTGTGCACCATCTATGATAAGGGACAATGAAGAAGTGTAGTGAAGAAGATAGAAATAGAAAGAAAAAAAAATGCATTCTGATTACTACTCAAAAAGTGCTATTTGATAGCTTGTAATAAACTCTTTTAAATACTTTTGAGTAGTAGTTATCAACTTTTAACCCAATTAACATATTAAGGACCCTTGCAATCAATTCTAATCAAATTGTGTTAAGTTTTGGTGTTTTGATAGCTTTTGGATCACCAAAGCAAATCTGAGATTGAGAAGAGTTCTTTGGAATCCAATACAAAGATGTCCGGACAGGGGCGTCTGGACACACTATCGGAGGGCGGCGGAACATGGGCTGTTGCAGATTTTTGGAAATAGATAGGAAGGCTTGCTCATGTTAAGTCAATAATCCGGACTACATATCTGGATAGGAGATGCTATCGTCCGGGTGTGATGTTCACGAGCGCCGCGTGTCCTCTTGGGGAATCCGGATGGAGTTGATCAGGATAGCCTTGCGCACTCCGTGTCACCCGGAAGAGGGGTCCCTACACCTTGCACACGTAGACGGTCCCCCTGGTGCAGCATAGCTCAGTTCACCTGGGGGAGGAATTCCGTGCGCCGACATTTTATATCCGGATTTCTCACAGTTGGATGGGAGAGAAGGACGCTTCAACTTCTCCGGATAGACATATCCGGACTCTCTGATAACACTTACTCGCAGAGTTTTTCTCTCGGTATACAGTGCCACGGTGGTCTCCTAAAGCTTCCTGTTATTTCCGACCGACATCCTAAGATATTTTGCATTAGATATTGATTGTCTAAATCCCCAAAGTCTCCTTGTAATCCACCTATCATAGGATTCCTTAGTCTTTAAGCAAGGAAAAGGGTGAATAACCTGATATATAGATAATTTGTATTTTTCTTTAGCGAGAGGATGTAATCAGTAGGAAGAAGATATAGAATTCATAGAGCACTTGCTCTGTTTTTCCTAGATATAATTGTTTTCTTGTTAGTTTTCTTACTAGCCAAACAAGCTCTGAGGAAGTTTCCTCAGAGAATGAGTGGCTAGACTTTTAGTTCCTTGGAGTTAAGGTTGCCGGGAAAGGTTCCAATTACAAGAATTTATAGCTTTGTGGTTTCAGCCATTAATGAAAAGAAAGTGAGATCCTTTAATGATTTCTATGTTTTTAGTTAACTTAAAATGCTTTCAATTCACTTGAGCCAACACTTGGTGAAGCAAGTGATCTCCGTTCATGGAGATGCACTAGTTTACCTCTTGCGAGCTTTTGGGAGGTGATTTGAAGGTAGGATTTTCTAGAATAGCCAACACTTGGTAAGCTTTTGGACTCCAAGGAGACATCCATTAGTTATCTCTTGCAAGCTTTTGACAGATAATCCAAGGTTAAGGATCACCTTGAATGGCAAATGCTAAGTGAGAGGCATGAGCCATTGCAAGGTGCATCAGTGAGAGGGATTTAATGTTTGAACCCATTAAGGGGAAGCATCTGTACAACACCGATTAGAGAATTGACTATATGTTAATTCTCTAATGCGAGGAAATGAACCAAATGACCGGAGCTCTGTTTTTGCATAAGGAATCTCCCCTATAAACCCAAACCTCCAAGGAATGTTTTTCTTCATAAATAATTTCCATTATTCTCTTTTTAGTTAGCTTAACACAAAACCTTTTTCAACTTATTTTATGTTTTCTTTCTTAAGTTAACCTTGAAATGAAAAGGCACCAATTTATCTTTGAATTGGTATCATTTATGAATTGAAAACCCTTCCCAGTGAACGATCCTAGAGCCACTATGTTATAGTAGCTTTGTCTTTGCTACCCTAGTTCATGGTGTAGTAGGTTATAAATTTTGTTGATTACTCCCTCAGCTAAGGAGCACTAGCTCGACATAAATCAGCTGATACACCGACTGGGCATGAATCACATTCCAATTGTCTTCAGATATGCTAAGAATGTGGCTTACAAAGTATAAGATGTTAAAAAAGAATGGTTTTGCATAGCACGTTTGAGCACTTTGAACTTCAAGATAAATTTGAAGTTGCTCTGCTAAAAGAAGATAGTATAAGAACTACCTAACACCATTGAAAAAAAGAATGAAGTATGTAAAAGTTGTGTTCTTGGAAAATATCATAAACAAGTATTTCCCAAGGGAGTTTCATGGAATGAAAAGGAGGCATTTGATCACATTCACCCTGATGTTTCATGGAGAGAAAAAGAGGCATTTGAAACAATTATTTGGTATTCTTTAAGAGGTAAAATTTTAAAATGTTAGTTGCCTTAAAAAATTTCAAGAGTTTTGTTGAAAAACAAAGTGGTTGTTATGTAAAGACCTTGAGAAGTAACAAAATAAAAAAATATGCTCCATGCCAATTTGAGAAGTTTTGTTAAGATGAAGGGATTGAGAGACAACTCATTATTACTTATACTTCTCAACAAAATGAAGTAGTGAAAGAAAAAAGTCAAACTATTATGAAAATAGCTAAAGCAATGCTACATGAGAAAGAGTTACCTAAAATCTTCCAAGATAAAGTCGGTAACACTACTGCATAATTATTGAATAGATGCCCAATAGAGGCATTGTTAAACATAACTCCAATTGAAACATGGGGTGAAAGAACACCATTCATGAGACATTTGAGAGAGTTTGGCTAAATATGTTATTCGCAAGTACCAAAGGAAAAGAGGGGTAATGTGGATGAATCAAGCAAAAATTGTAGTTCCATGGATTAAAACTCATAATCAAATGGCTATAAGCTATAAGCTATAAAACCTAAAATCAAATAAGTTAATGATAAATAAAGATATCATTTTTTATGAAAAAACTACATGGAATTGGGAAGAAAGCAAAGTTAAAAACAAACAAACAAACAAACAAACAAATTTCTTTTATGAAGTCCAACCAAAGCCCCCACTGAAAATGATAATGGTGAAAACTCAATTTAATCACCTCAAAACTCCCTAAGTTTGGTTTCATTACCATCCTCAACTGAATCTTCAACTTCATGCTCATCACCACCATCTTTAACTCCAAGAAAAATGAGGAATTTGAGTGACATTTATAAGATATGCAATTTTTGCATTACAACCTCAAAGCTTTGAAAAGACAATAAAAAGATGAAGATCGGAGGAAAGCAATGGGCCAAGAAATTGATGTCATTAAAAAAAATGCAAGTTGGTAATTGTTTATAAAACAGAGTGGCAAGGAGGTAATTAAAGTGGATCCATAGGAGCGAAACACCATTTTGATAGTGGGATTTAAATGTTTGATGCAAGGTTGATCACAATTCCATAAGACTTTTACTCCTGTTGCTCGTCTTGACACTATTAGAGCTATCATTGTTGTGGCTGTTGAGAAAGGTTGGTTACTATACCAACTTGATGTAAAAAATCGACATTTTTGAATGGAGATTTGAATAGAAAAATGTGTACTAAACAATCTCAAGACTTTGTTGTTATTGGCCTAGGAAACAATGTTTATAGGTTGAAAAAGGCTTTGTACGATTTGAAACTTCATGTTTGGTATATTTAAATTGATAGCTACTTCATCAAAAATGACTTTAACATAAGCAAGAATGCGTCTAGCTACTCTACATTTCAAAGCCAAAGGTAGCTTTAAGATCCTTATTGTTGTTCTTTATGTTGATGATTTAATTTTTTATTGGAAATGATGAAAAAATGATTGAAAAAAAAATGATGGAAAAAAAAAGCCGAAATGAGTGACGAGATTGCTGCATTATTTTGAATTGAATTCCATCAAGAAGAAGATCATGCATTTATTTGCTAAAAGAGGTATGTTGAATGTCCTAAACGAATTTTGTGTGGTTGGTTATGAACCTTTAAATGCTCCTTTAGCGGTAAATGAAAAGTTGAAGAAAGAAGATGAAGGAAAAAAGGTGGATGAAACTCATTTTAAAATCTTGGTTGGAAATATCTTAGAGTGTTGGGACATTGATAATGCATACTAAATAATTAACACATGAAATCTTTCTCAAAATTTTCATACATGGAAAAAAATAAGCAGAATCTATGTAAAATAAGTAACAACTCAATCGAAACAAATGGACAAATTTACTTACAAAGCACAAGTACACTATTCTTAAAACTAGTAGTTATTCATCAAGTACTATACCCTAATTTTAATTTAATGATGTTGGAGACGAAATTTTTAACTAAATATACACCTACCGCCATGCCAAAAAGGTAGACAAGATTGCTCTATTGATTAAGACTAGAACTCCAAAGAACTCCAAGCAAGGATAAGGTGCTCATGGATTAGGCCATTTACTATTCTTCAGACTAGTAATTATTCATTAATCTAATGATCTTGGAGAAACATATTTCTTAATTGGAATTTTCTTTCTAGGGCACCCTATAACTTCTCGGTCATGTTGAAAAATAGCAACTAATGAAAAAGTAGCAAGTCATGAAAATGGTTCACTAAGACCATATGAGACCATATTTTGATACCTTTACAATTATATTCTCATTTTTTTCTTATCTAAATCTTGTTTTCTAATGCTTAGCTGATCAATTTTTTATATAATAATAACACAATAACAATAATAACAACAATGACAACAACAATAAATATAAAAATAATAATAATAATAATAATAATAACATCAATAATAATAATAATATTAATAATAATAATAATGACTATATCCGGGCAATAAACTATACCCATAGGCATATCCACTTTTTGTTTTTTTTTTTCGTTTTCTTGTTTTTGTAAGTTCACAAACACACAGACCGTTGTTACGACATTATTCACACAGTACCATCACTGCATTGTCCAATGTAGAGTGGGCCTAGAGTGGGTCAAGAGCCAAGAGCCTTGAATCAAGAAGGTTGAAGGGACACTGCTGTCATTGTATGAGATAAGAATGGACAAATGAGACAAATTTTCGGTCCAGAAAGGAAACTGGAAACAAGCTGTGGAAACAAAGGTAGGATGAATTCTAGAATATTATAGTAACCTCTAAATTTAGATAAATATTTTCTGATCTATGTCATCAATCCAATGAAGAACTCAGTATAACAAATAAGAGATAGAACATATATTTGAAAGGGTACAACCCAAAAGGAGCTAAATCAAATGTGGGTAATGTGTGAGAAAATGAATAAAAAAGGAAGAACCCATGTTACTTACCATCAAGCTGAAGCCAGTGACTGAAGCAAAGGAAGTGGCCATGCAAGCACCAGAGAGAGCTAGCTCTCCCAGATGACCCACAAACATTACTGAAATCACCTGTAAGCTATATAGTAGGAGATTGACTGACACCAAAGGCCCCGCCAGCTTCAATTGTTTCTTCACTTCACCCAATATCTCCTCTCTTTTTGCTCCATTTCTGGATACAGACACAGCTTCTTGAGAAATCAATGGTGATTCCAGACTTGGTTTCTGGTCTTTTCCATCCATGGAGATTGGGCTGGTTACTGTTCACGCCGCTCGGGATACAAATCACAATTCTCAGCCGACAAAGCTGAAGATGTTATTATAAAAGTACTCTTCACCTTGAACTTGAAGTATCTTCATTTTCTAATATATTTTTTTTGGTAGACACATCTACATATAGTCCAATATTTATAGACCAAGCGTGTCCAGTGGGTTCCTACTATTTTTCCACTAATTCAAATTTAAAATATGGTTCTCAATCTTGTAAGGTGAGATATTTACTAAATTTTTTGTGAAAGGAAATTGGAAATATATATATATATAGAATCAGAATTTAATACTTTATTAATATATTTGTAGTAGTGTCTGAAAAGAAAATTAATGAGATAATTTTATGATAATCTCAATACTCATTTTATTTTAAATTTATGATTATAAAGAAAAAAAGTGGAAAAAATTAATATTTATTTATTTATTTTTCCATTATATCATAGTTTTGTTTGGTTAAAATACACATAGGAGAAAAGGGACATTATTCTCCAAACAAAATTTGATTCTTTAGCTTTACAAGAGAACCCCATTTTGGATGATGGAAAAATAAATTAATCCTAAGGCCACCACACTTTGTTGGGGAATAAGTAGAGATTCTGCCAGTGAAGTGAAAGAAGATAGAAGTAGTGGGTCCTTGGAAGAAATGTAATTTATACGATCCTTCACCTTTTAATATTAGTTGGGGTTTATTACTTTGTCACTAGATTCTGGGAGTATTACTAAATCATAATATATTCTCTTCTTTTCAAAATGCCTTGTTACCAACTGTGTTTCAAGTTGTTACAAAATAATTTGAAAAGCCAAATTAAAACATAATTTTTAGCTTTAATGGAAGTAATGCACTATACTGACAGTGTTGATATTTATTTGTCTTTAGTTTATTACAAGCCTTCAAGAACATAGTCAATAAAGCATTTTCAAAAATATGTAACCTATGATCTGCTCACGCCCAACCCTGATAGAGGACCTATCAACCAATAGTGTATGTTTGTCATTGCCTAGGGATGGTAACGGGGCGAGTTTTTTTGGGTACCCACCCCACCCCGCCCTGTCCCTAATGGGACGGGGTTTAAATTTAATAAACGGGTTTGGGACGAGTATAAGATTTTTTTTTAAACTCGGGTCGGGTTCGGGTATTGCCCCATTCCGCCCCGATTATATATAAAATTAATTTTAAAATTTAATTTAATTTAAATTTTAAAATTAATTTAATTTAAAATTTTATTTTACTATTTTTAATATATAGATAATAAAAAAAATTTAATAAAATAAGTTATAAAAAATAGAATAATTTTATTATTTATAAAATATATTTATTTTAATGTAATTAAAAATTTTAAAAGTATTTTAAAAATAAAAAATAAAAAAAAAGCTAAACAGGGTGGGACGGGGTTAGGATGGGGGTGACCCGTCCCGAACCCGCCCCGTTGCCATTCCTAATGGTATTGTGTGAGTAATGTCGTAACAACTGTCTGTGTGTATGTGAAGTTAGAAAAACAAGAAAACGAAAAAATAAAAAAAATGTTAGATAAGAAAAAAAAAAGTAAAGAAAAGAATGTCAGCAGAAATAATTATTATAATATGGATATTCTAGATTATATACATATATATATATATATATATATATATATATAGACACACAAAAAATGTTGAATAAAAGAAAAAGTAAAGAAAGGAAATAATTATTATAATATGGATATTCTAGATTTTTTTTAAAATGGATATAAAAAAGTGGATATGCCTATGGGTATAGTTATTATTATTATTATTATTATTATTATTATCATTATTATTATTATTATTAAAGTAGTAGAGATAAATTATATATTACTTTGATAATAATATATAATAGGGAATAAGAAATCATAAAAGAGAATTGAGAAAGTTGAGAGAATGAAAGACAGAGAGAATGAGAGAAAATAAAGTAGTAGAGATAAATTATATATTACTTTGATAATAATATATAATAGGGAATAGGAAATCATAAAAAAGAATTGAGAAAGTTGAGAGAATGAAAGACAAAGAGAATGAGAGAAAGTAAGAAATTTCTTTCTTACTTAGGGATGCTTATTATAGGGGATGGGAAGCCCTTTTATAGGCTTTCCAATTGGCTTCCATTAATATTCCCATTAATGAGTATTAATGGAAGTCATAAATAATACTTAATTAACATTTATTATAATTAATGTGGTGGCATTCATTACTTTAGTTATAACACTCCCCTTTGGATGTCCACCACATTGAAGAATATGCCTCATTAAAACCTTGTTACTAAAAAAACCTATGGGAAAAACCTAGTAAAAGAAAAATAGTACAATATTCTTATAATTCTTTAAGTTGCTCTTGGTATGTTAAGACTGCCTCGTTAAAAACCTTGCTAGTAAAACCCAGTAGGAAAAAACTTGGACGAAGGAAAAAAGAGTACAGTACACTAACACCCTTTTACAAGCATACTCCTCCTCATGTCGATATCCTTGAGTTGATGCATTCCAATCCTGTGTATTAACTTCTTGAATGTTGAGGTTGGCAATGATTTTGTGAATAAATCTACTAGATTATCACTTGAGCGTATTTATTGCACATCAATTTCACCACTCTTTTGGAGTTCATGTGTATAAAAGAATTTTGGTGAAATGTGTTTAGTTCTATTTCCATTAATATAACCCCCTGTTATTTGTGCAATACATGCAACATTATCTTCAAATAATATTGTCGGGTCACCTTTGATAGAGGAGAGTCCACATGATTCCCGAATATGCTAGATCATAGATCTTAGCCATATACATTCACGACTTGCTTCATGAATTGCCAGTATTTCTGAATGATTTGATGATGTGGCCACCATTGTTTGTTTGACAGGTCTCCATGAAATAGCAATGCCATTGCAATTAAACACATACCCTATTTGTGACCTACCTTTATGTAGATCTAAAATATATTGTGCATTTGCATATCCAACCAATTATTGCTTTAATTCCTTTGAGTAAAATAGACCTATATTAGTAGTTCCGCAAAAATAACGCAATATATGTTTGATACCATTCCAATGTCTTCGAGTTGGAGTAGAATTGTATCTTGCTAATAAATTGACAGAAAAAACAATGTTTGGATGTGTACAATTGGCAAGATACATAAGTGCACCAATAGCACTAAGATATGGTACTTCAGGACCAAGTGATTCTTCGTCTTTTTCGCAAGGATGAAATGGGTCCTTTTTCTTCATCATTTCTTATGATATCGGAGGCCACTTGGAAAGCGAAAATATTGTTAATAACAATATTATTTCGATCTCCTTTTTCTCCCGTGTGCACATAACTTATTGAGATCTCACAATTTTCAGGTACTTGTACCTCTTCAAGGGCTTCTAGTTCAATATGTGCCTCTTCATGGGCTTTTTGTATTATTTGTACCTCTTATGGGGCTATAGATTTATCAATTTTAAACTGATCAGTTGTTTTGATGGCCTCGTCTAGAGTGCCAAGTTTTTCTTGGGTTCTCCTATTCCAGGGAGTTACATCCTTTGAGCCGACGGGTCTATCACACTTCAAGCGTATCTTAGATTCATTTGTTAACTGTCCTACAAGGACATCAATCCATGTTAGAGTATTTGCAGTTGGGATATGTGACTTTGTCACTTTCTTTGTATCAATGAATGCATCTGGTAATTGATTTGCAAGATTTTGCAAATAAATGATTCTTTGAACTTCTAGTTCACATTGGCTTGTACGAGGATCAAGATGGGTCATAGTAGATGTCTTCCAACTAATTTCTCTTCGTTCTTCAAGAATCTACTTTTCTCTCCCTAATGATGGGAAAACACTCTCATTAAAATGACAATCCGCAAAGCGTGCTATAAAAATATCGCATATCAAAGGTTCAAGATATCTTATGATAGATGGAAAATCAAAACCTACATAAATACCAAGTCTTCATTGAGGACCCATTTTAGTGCATTGTGTAGGTGCAATTGGTACATATACTATACAACCAAAGATTCATAAGTGAGAGATATTTGGTTGTTTTTCCAAGCACAAGTTGTGAAGGGGAGTATTCATGGTAAGTTGTAGGTCGAATACGAACTAAAGCTGCAGCATGCATAATAACATGTCGATCCTCAGGTAGAAATAGGTAATTTGGTTTTCATTAGTAATGGTCGAGCTATTAATTGGAAACGTTTGATGAAGGATTCTGCTAAATCATTTTGGGTATGAGTATGAGCAATAGGATGCTCAATATTTATCCTTACTGACATGCAATAGTTAATGAATTTTTGAGAAGTACATTCAGCAGCATTATCAAGACGTATTGTCTTAATTGGATAATCTGGAAATTGTGCTCGTAATTTGATTATTTGTGCAAGGAGTCTAGCAAAGGCAACATTACGTGTAGAAATGAGACAAACATGTGACCACCTAGTAGAAACATCTATTAAGATCATAAAATAATGGAATGGTCCACATGGTGGATGGATAGACCCACATATGTCCCCATGTATTCTTTCTAAAAAGACTGGTGACTCAGATATGACTTTAGAAAAAGATGGTCTGACTATCAATTTACCTTATGAGCAGGCAGCACATGAGTATTCATTGGACAAAAGAATCTTCAGGTTTTTTAGTGGATGCCCATGTGAGTGTTCAATTATTCAACGCATCATTGAAGACCCTGGTCGACCTAGCCTGTCATGCCAAATGACAAAAACTTTTGGGTCGTTGAACTTCTGATTCATGACAACATATGATTCAATAGGCTTTTTAGTTGTATGACACAACCCAGAGGACAAAGCCAGGAGTTTTTCCATTATAAGCTTCTGGCCAGATATAATGGAAGTAATGTAAAGATATTCTACATTATCTTCATTCATAGTTTCAATATGATATCCATTTATGCAAATATCTTTAAAATTGAGCAAATTTCTTTTGGATTTGCTAGAATATAAAGCATCATTTATATGGAATCTAGTTCCATTTGGTAACGTTATGTTTGCTCTTCCAGAGCCTTCAACTAAGTTTGTAGTATCAGATATAGTACTTACATTAGCTTTTATTAATGTCAATTCGAGGAAAATATCTTTTATCTCGAAGAATTGTGTGTGTGGTTGCACAGTCTGCGAGACATACATCATCCTCATTCATCTTGAGACCAAATAACACATGGATTTAAGATATAACTAAAAAAAAAACAAGGCATAATGTAAATAACAACAAAAAATTAGATGTAAATATAAGAAATAATAATGTTATTTGATATATAAAGTAACATCAATCAATATTAATCTTCTCATCATTTATTTAATGGTCTATTTTTTCACTAGGACCTCCAAAGAAATCAATGTCATAGTAGGTTAGGTCCAATCCCTCACCATCGGTAAAGTTCATCTTATCTCTTTTCCTTTTGCTTTTATTGATGTTTGGTAAAGGTCGACCAAATGTTTGGACGTACGATAGGTACGTGACCAATGCCCCTTCTTACCACATCTATAACAATTATTCTCATGGTTCTTAGGAGGTTTATCTTATAAATACTTCCCATTTTCTTGTTGCCTCAGTATTGTTCCATTTTTGGTGGTGCAATGAGGTTTTCCTTTTTTGAGAATTATTACTATAAGAACCATGGTATCGGAGATTTCTTCCATGACCACAACCATGTCCTCGTTCTCGTCCACATCCACGAGTTTGGGACGATATTCCATTCACTTTAGGGAATGGTTCAAATCCAGTTGGACGAGACTGGTGATTTCTCATCAAAAGTGAGAAAACAAAGGCTATGTTTAGTTAAGAAAAACACCCAAAATGGGGGGTGAATTGGGTTTTTAAAATCTTTTCAATCACAACAAAATTAAACAAAATATAAGCAAAGTAAAGAGATAGAGTTTAGAGAATTCAAACTCGGGTTTATAGAATTCAAACTCGGGTTTATAGTGGTTCGGCACTTCCTTGCCTACGTCCACTCTCCTCAACCTTCTAATCGAGTGAGGGTTCCACTAACTTGAAGCTTCAACCAAGCTTCCAATCTTCTTACACTTGGATTCCGACTCCAATGGGCTCTTACACAACCTCTTCAAGATTCAACCCTCTTGAAGGCTTTAACACTCAGATTGTTACAAAATATAATCACTCAACCTAGCTTAAAGATGGCTCAAATACAAGACAAAGCTAGGATGACAACAAAAGTGCACTAAAGGATATGCAAGTGGTGATTTAATGCACTTATGAAAGAAATGAGAGCTTTTTGATCAAGAACAAGTAGGTGGGCTTTGAATGCAAGTGTTCTCTTGTCAATAAATGAAGTGGAGCTCTTAATTTATAGGTTTCTAAGCTCGGGAGTCAAAATCAGCAAAAGGCAACCTCGTCCGGTCGAGCTAGGGGTCGACCGGTTCACTAACCGTTGGAGCATTTAATGCATGACAAGTTACCGTTGCCTCAACCGGACCTCGACCGAACGACCTCAACCGGTCGACCGGTTCCTCAACCAGTTGACCGGTTGGCCATAGCCTCGACAGGTTGAGCCTTTTTGGCCCTAAAAAACCTATTTTTTGATTCTTTTCTTTTCTAACACTTAGGCAAGGTCTTTAGGTAAATTATTAAGCCAATTTTGAAACATTTTGCCTAAGGTAAATTAGTTAAAAAATCGGGTTTTAATGAAGTCGACGTTTTAAAGAATAAACCGAGTTTTCTAAGATGCATGAAAACGTATGAAAATCCTAAGTGCACTCATGCATTCATCTTACATTAGTTTCCTATGATCTCAAGTCTTCCAAGCGTCTCGATCTTATATCCATTTGATCCTTTGATGAATTTTCGAGTTTATACCTGAGATTCTTAAACATTAAACCAATTAGTTACTTAACCATGGTTTGTTATCATCAAAACCCGATTAGGAGAACCCTTGGGCTAACAAAAAGTTTTTTTTTTTTTTTAACCTTCATGGAGATGATGATGAAGGAAAATTTTTGTTTTTGCGCAATCCTAAAGGGATGCTTGATTTCTTTCTTTGATCATAGCTTTAAGATTCATTTCATCAAGATGTATTTCAACATCAAGGATCCAAGATAGATAATTATTTCCCAAAAGGTTAAGTGTCACAAATTCGAGTTTTGTGAGATTCGACATTGTCAAATAACTTCATATATACAATAAAACAATATTATTAGAATCAATTATAATAAATTGATAGCATTGGTATGACTTTGATTATAAACAAAATCAAATAATTTTTTTATAACTTTTAACAATATATAACAAAACAAATCAACAATAATATAAATATGTAAAATTTTATTCTATATAAATAACTTCAAGTTTAAGATACGAGAATTACCTTCAGAGCAATTCGTGCTGATAATGTGTTGTAAAACAAGGATAAATGCAATGCAAATAAAGTAGTAGAGATAATTATATATTACTTTGATAATAATATATAATAGGGAAGAAGAAATCACAAAAGAGAATGAAAGACAGAGAGAATGAGAGAAAGTAAGAAATTTCTTTCTTGCTTAGGGATGCTTATTAAAAGGAATGGGAAACCCTTTTATAGGTTTTCCAATTGGCTTCCATTAATATTTCCGTTAATGAATGTGAATGGAACTCATAAATAACATTAATGGTTTCCATTAATGAGTATTAATGGAAGTCATAAATAATACTTAATTAACATTTATTATAATTAATGTGGTGGCATCCATTACTTCAGTTATAACATATTGATGTTGTTGTTATTATTATTATTATTATTATATTTATCGTTATTGTCATTGTTGTTATTATTGTTGTTGTGTTATTATTATATAAAAAATTGATCAGCTAAGCATTAGAAAACAAGATTTAGATAAGAAAAAAAGGAGAATATAATTGTAAAGGTATCAAAAGATGGTTTCATATGGTCTTAGTGAACCATTTATTATAATTAATGTGGTGGCATCCATTACTTCAGTTATAACATATTGATGTTGTTATTATTATTATTATTATTATTATTATATTTATCGTTATTGTCATTGTTGTTATTATTGTTGTTGTGTTATTATTATATAACAAATTGATCAGCTAAGCATTAGAAAACAAGATTTAGATAAGAAAAAAAGGAGAATATAATTGTAAAGGTATCAAAAGATGGTTTCTTATGGTCTTAGTGAACCATTTTCATGACTTGCTAATTTTTCATTAGTTGCTATTTTTCAACATGACCGAGAAGTTATAGGGTGCCCTAGAAATAAAATTCCAATTAAGAAATATGTTTCTCCAACATCATTAGATTAATGAATAATTACTAGTATCAAGAATAGTAAAGTGCCTAATCCATGAGCACCTTATCCTCACTTGGAGTTCTTTGGAGTTCTAGTCTTAATCAATAGAGCAATCTTGTCTACCTTATTGGCATGGCGGTAGGTGTATATTTAGTTAAAAAATTTATGTCTCCAACATCATTAAATTAAAATTGGGGTATAGTAATTGACGAATAACTACTAGTATCAAGAATAGTGTACTTGTGCTTTGTAAGTAAATTTGTCCATCTGTTTCGATTGAGTTGTTACTTATTTTACATAAATTCTGCTTATTTATTTCCATGTATGGAAATTTTGAGAAAGATTTCATGTGTTAATTATTTAGTATGCATTATCAATGTCCCAACACTCCAAGATATTTCCAACCAAGTTTTTAAAATGAGTTTCATCCACCTTTTTTCTTTCATCTTCTTTCTTCAATTTTTCATTCACCGTTAAAGGAGCATTTAAAGGTTCATAACCAACCATGCCAAATTTGTGTAGGATATTCAACATACCTCTTTTAGCAAATAAACGCATGATCTTCTTGATGGAATTCAAATCCTAAAAATAATGCAGCAATCTCTTGTCACTCATTTCATTTTTATTTTTTTTTTCATCATTTTTTTTAAATTTTTCAATCATTTTTTCATCATTTCCAATAAAAAAAAATCAAATCATCAACATAAAGAACAACAATAAGGATCTTAAAGCTACCTTTGGCTTTGAAATATAGAGTAGCTAGACTCACTCTTGCTTCTATTAAAGTCATTTTCAATGAAGTAGCTAGTGATTTAAATATACCAAACATGAGGTTTCAAATCGTACAAAGCCTTTTTCAACTTATAAACATTGTTTCCTAGGCCAATAACAACAAAGTCTTGAGATTTTTTAGTACAAATTTTTCTATTCAAATCTCCATTCAAAAATGTAGATTTTTTACATCAAGTTGGTACAATAACCAACCTTTCTCCACAACCACAACAATGATAGCTCTAATAGTGTCAAGACGAGCAATAGGAGCAAAAGTCTTATGGAATTGCGATCAACCTTGCATCAAACATTTAAACCCTACTATCAAAATGGTGTTTCACTCCTATGGATCCACTTTACTCTAATCATCTCCTTGCCACTCTATTTTATATTACCATGTTGCATTTTTCTTATGACATCAATTTCTTGGTCCATTGTTTTCCTCCAATCTTCATTTTTTTTATTGCCTCTTCAAAGCTTTGAGGTTGTAATGAAAAAATTGCATATCTTATAAATGCCATTCAAATTCCTCATTTTTCTTGGAGTTAAAGATGGTGATGATGAGCATGAAGTTGAAGACTCGGTTGAGGATGGTAATGAAACTAAACTTAGGGAGTTTTGAGGTGATTAAATTGAGTTTTCACCATTATCATTTTCCATGGGGGCTTTGGTTGGACTTCATAAAAGAAATTTGTTTGTTTGTTTTTAACTTTTCTTTCTTCCCAATTCCAAGTAGTTTTTTCATTAAAAAAATGATATCTCTATTTATCATCAACTTATTTGATTCTAGGTTTTATAGCTTTCAGCCCTTTGATTTTGAGTTTTAATCCATGGAACTACAATTTTCACTTGCTTCATCCACATTACTCCTCTTTTCCTTTGGTACTTGTGAATAACATATTTAACCAAACTCTATCAAATGTCTCCTGAATGGTGTTCTTTCACCCCATGTTTCAATTGGAGTTATGTTTAACAATGCCTCTATTAGGCATCTATTCAATAAGCATGCAGTAGTGTTAACAACTTTATCTTGGAAGATTTTAGGTAACTCCTCATGTAGCATTGCTTTTGCTATTTTCATAATAGTTTGACTTTTTTCTTTCACTACTTCATTTTGTTGAAGAGTATATGTAGTAATGAGTTATCTCTCAACCTCTTCATCTTAACAAAACTTCCCAAATTGGCATGGAGCATATTTTTTGCTTTTGTTACTTCTCAAGGTCTTTACATAACAACCGCTTTATTTTTCAATAAAACTCTTGAAAATTTTTAAGGCAGCTAACATTTTAAAATTTTACCTCTTAAAGAATACCAAATAATTGTTTCAAATGCCTCTTTTTCTCTCCATGAAACATCAGGGTGAATGTGATCAAATGCCTCCTTTTCATTCCATGAAACTCCCTTGGGAAATACTTGTTTATGATATTTTCCAAGAACACAACTTTTACATACTTCATTCTTTTTTTCAATGGTGTTAGGCAGTCCTTATACTATCTTCTTTTAGCAGAGCAACTTCAAATTTATCTTGAAGTTCAAAGTGCTCAAACCTGCTATGCAAAACCATTCTTTTTTAACATCTTATACTTTGAAAGCCACATTCTTAGCATATCTGAAGACAATTGGAATGCATGTTTTTTTTCTTTCTATTTCTATCTTCTTCACTACACTTCTTCATTGTCTCTTATCATAGATGGTGCACTCATTGTCTTTGAAGTGAAGCTTGTACTCTTTACCACGCAAAGCAAATATTGATTTAAAGCTGAAACAAGCAAAATATCTCTAATATATTTGGTTCCTATATTAGATTGGATACCAATTTTGTCTTTTCCCTTTACATGCACCAGATGACCCTTTACCTATTTTGACTTGTGAGTTTATGGTTATATTCATGTCAAGAAAAATATCTTTATTACAAAACATGTGGTTTGTGTAACCAATATCAACAAACCACATATTATTCATTTTCTCAATAGTACTTCAACAAACATATTTTTTATCTTCTTTTTCTTCACTACAACTTATTTTTTTTTTTATCATTCTAAGTCTACAATTTTTTTTAACAAGCCCAATTTCTTTTTCTTTTTTTAATATAATTAAAGAATTATGGCTTCCCTTTAAACCAACAATCCTCTTCAACATGACTATTTTTTTTTTCAAATATTACATTTTTGGAATGCATTAGTGAATTTTCTTCCACTATTGAATCTATCTCTACCTCTTCCATTTCTTCCTCTACCACGTCCTCATCTATTTCTACCAATCCTGGATTACAAATATTACATTTTAGAATGCATTAGTGAATTTTCTTTCACCGTTGAATCTTTCTTTACCTCTAATATTTTTGTCTCTTCCTCTTTCTCATTTGTTTCTACCAACTCTAAATGAATCGCTTTTTATTTTCATTGCTTGTGGGTTTGTTTTCAACATATCTTGAGTTAATGCTCAACTTGGACTAAAATGCACTTTCAATTGATTTTTCATAATGCCTCAATAATCCCTGTAAATAAGTTTTTAAGACCCAGATGGCTCATGTAAGTTTAACAAAAAGAGGTCTTTTTATTTCTTCAACCATAGCTAGAATTTGGTCAAATTTATCAAGTAGGCTAATTAAAAGTGTCTCAACAAGTCTTTTATCACTATTTTTTTTCCACAGTGTGACTAAATCTAATTTGCTAAGTCCATGAATTTGGAAGAAAACTCATTTAAAATTCCATTTTTCCTCGTGTTCCTATTTTTAAGCTTTCTTCGTAAAGTTTGGAGCATTACTGATCATGTTCTTCTATTTCCTTGGAACTCCTATTGATGGATGTCTCATGCTTCTTTTGCTTTGGAAGCTCTCATAATTCTTGGGAAAATAATATTGTCAACACCTTATTGAATAAAAAAATAAAAAATAAAAAATCCTTTGAATCCATTTTTCAATTCTCAACAATTTTAACTAATGATCTTTTTCAATTAGAGTCGCTATTGTTGCATTTTTTAGGTTCACTCAAAGCTATTTTCAACAAAATCCCAAACATCTTGAAACATAAATGATAGTTTCATTGTCACACACCAAAAATCATGGTTTTCCCCTTCAAATAATGGAATAAAAGAAAATTGAGAACTTATACTTTAGTTACTTGTACTAGCTTGTTGTAGTATGTGGCTCATATTAAGGGAAAGACATATATGGAGAAAAAATGGGCAAATGTTGGAGTGGAGCGGAGTGGAATGACGACATTTGTCATTCAAGCTTGTATTTTTATTGTTAAGGGCAAATGATGGGTTGGAGGGTGTGGGGGAGAGTTCAGTTCAGGGGTATTTTTGGAATTTCATTACTTGAGGGTTAGTATAAATACTCTTTTATGTAACCCTAATTTGATATATAGTAAAAGTCTTCTTCCCTGTTCTAGTGGACGTAGACAATATGCCGAACCACGTTAAATTTGTGTGTGTGTTTTTTCGTTTTTCTTTAATTTTTCACCAAGAATCATTGCACGAAAATCAACATAAACCCTGATTTACTCTACAAATCCTTGATTTTTCTACTTCAAGGGTGAAGGTTCCTTGTTATTTTCCTTCTCAAATAGCAACTGAGTTGTTGAGCTCATTAATCACAACTTTGATTTTACACAATCTTATTGAACCACAACAATACCGTCTTCTTCTCTTTCTCTTTCTTCTTGGGTTGAAGCATTGAAAAAAAAAAGGCAATAGAGAGAGAACCACCTACTTATACCTTATTTCCTTATACAAAATCCTTTTATATTTACCATTTCTCTCCTCCACCAAACCCTAGCTTCATTGCCAAGGATTCCGGTCTTTAGGAAGAAAAGAAAACTTAGAATTCCCCCTCTCTGATATAATATGTGTTTATCAAGATTCCATAAATAAGGAGTGTGCCACTAGAGACAAAAGACAAGAAGAATGCTTGGAGAAAGAAGAGAAAGTACGAGTTTGGGAGAAAACCTACAAACACAAAGCTATCCAACAACAAAACAATTTGAAGAGTTAAGAGTAGGATATGAAAATGTAAAATTGTTGGCTTGTATTCAACTTTTGTTGGTTATTATTTCAATAAAAAACATGGGATAAAAATTGAAAATAAAAAGGATATTTAAAAACGCAAGACTCAACTGAAACTTGATATCTTTTATATGTATATATATATATATATATATATTATGAAAGAAGACTAAAAAGTAGAATACCTACAAATACAATTGAAAAATGAACCACACTAATCTTCAAAACTAAACTTTCTAACATCTTTAGGGAAATTTGACCACCAAATAATTAATTCTAAATTACAATACTTTTCTTAGTCAAGCAATCTGTTATTTTATTTGCTTCCTTATAAATATGATGATAATTATAAATATTTAGATCTTAAGATAACTTTCAAATATCCCCTATTAAGAACATAATAGAACTAGGAATATTACTCCTTTTATTATAACAATCTATAACTATTCTCGAGTCTCCCTCAAATCTCTAGGTTTAAGAACTCATTGTTCTTGGCAATTAAAATGTCATCTTTTAAAGTCATACACTCTACAATAATTATTAAAGTATTATTTATATGCCTACTTGTAACCATTTTTATAGTACCATTATAGTCTCTAATTACCCATCTTGAAACACTTTTATTCTCTATCCTTGAACCATTAAATTTTATTTGAATCTTCCATTATTCTCTACATTTTAGTCTCTAATTACCTATATGCCTTGTTTTTTTGTTTTTTTATATTCCACTACTAATTTATTTGAAGATTGCAATCCACATTTTTAACAAATTTAATCAATTAAATGTCTCTACATGGATGAATAATATTCACACAAAATATAAACACAAAAAACTAATTTTTATATGAGTGACACATTATGTAACATTTTCTTTGTGATGTTTTTAGCATTAATTTCACTTTTGTTTAATAGGTAGGAATGGGAAGTGAATTAGACACCTTCTGCGGTCAGTCATTTGGAGCAAAACAATATCATATGCTTGGTGTACACAAGCAAAGAGCCATGGTTGTGCTTCTATTGGTTAGCATTCCTGTTGCTTTTATTTGGAACAATACAGGCCATATTCTTGCATCATTGGGACAAGATCCAGAAATATCAGCTGAAGCCGGACTTTATGCTCACTTTATGATACCTAGCATTTTCGCTATTGCGCTTCTACAATGCCATATCAGATTCTTACAAGCTCAAAATACTGTGGTTCCTATGATGATAACCACAGGATTCACAACTCTACTCCACATCTTCGCTTGTTGGATGCTGGTCTTCAAATCAGGGCTGCACTTGCAAATGCCATCTCTTATTGGATCAATGTCCTATTATTAGCAATTTACATTAGGATCTCCCCTTCCTGCAAGAAAACTTGGACAGGTTTTTCAATGCAGGCCTTCCATGATGTGCTAAAGTTTCTAAGACTAGCTATTCCTTCGGCTGTAATGATTTGGTAATCTTCAGGTGCCCTTTCACTCAAATAATAAAATTGTTGTGTATTAGAAATATTAGCTAGAATATATCACGTAGTTTCATTTGTTTGGTGTCTTGGAACAGCTTGGCAATCTGGTCATTTGAAATGATGGTATTGTTATCTGGTCTTCTTCCTAATCCAAAGCTTGAGACATCAGTTCTATCAATCAGGTACCTATCCCATAATTGCACACTTCAAATGAGTATAAAGTTTTAATATAACAATTCCTTAAAGATTTGAACAAATTGGCCACATTACTAATGAATTATGTTTTTTATGTTGTAGCCTTAACACGTCTTCAGTAATTTTCATGATACCCTTCGGATTTAGTGGCGCAATAAGGTATGTTTCAGTTAGTTTAATTGTTAAAACTCCTATAAATCAGCATGTTGCTTCAATTATTCTTTTTTTTTTCCCCCGTTCAGCATAAGAGTTTCAAACGAATTGGGGGCTGGGAGACCACAAGCAGCACAATTAGCAATATATGTTGTGTTATTCATGGTCGCCATAGAAGGCATTTTAGTAGCCACCGCCCTGATCTTAGGGCGTAATTTTTGGGGCTACTCGTATAGCAATGAGGCAAGTGTAGTGAAATATGTTGGAGAAATGATGTTGTTGCTTGCAATATCCCACTTTTTTTATGGCATCCAATCGGTACTTTCAGGTTTGTGCCAATCTGCAGTATGTAGTTACTTATCAATTAGATTGTTCATAACGATCAAAGTTTTTATGCATATTTGCTTATGCTAAAACTATAACCATGAAAAAATGAAAATGCATATATATTAGATATGTCTAACTCTAGTATTAGCCCCACTATGTCTACATGAAATATCTTAAAATACACAAACATATGTTGGTGTTTCCCACTCTTTGGCTCAATTAAGAATTTATTTCTAACTAAAGTTGTTATGAATAAGTAATGAAAACACACTCATCCTATTATCTAAAGAAAAGCTTAATCAACATTTTAATCAATTGGGTGACTCTAATAATATTTGTTAGGCGTGGTTAGAGGAAGTGGCAAGCAAAAAATTGGCGCTTTGGTCAACTTAGGAGCTTATTATCTTGTTGGAGTTCCGCTTGGTGTAGTAATAGCTTTCGTCTATCATGGTGGAGGAAAGGTAACTCTTGCTCTTATCTTCAGTCTTTCTCCCACTTGTCATCTTGAAGAAGAAAAAATTAACCCATTTGAATATCTGCTTGGTACACAGGGACTCTGGACGGGAGTTATAGTTTCACTCTGTGCAAACAATATCTCTTGCAATCGTAATTCTTTGTACTAATTGGGAGAAAGAAGTATAGTTGCTTTCACCGATATCTATGTACGTGTCTCAAAATTTTCTTATTGAATTCGCTAATTCTCTCTTTCATCTCTTTCTTTTGCAGGCAAAGAAGGCTATTGACAGAGTATACGACTATGGCCCTGTGAATGCAGTATCATCAAATTGGCATCGAAGTAACATTGATTTTCTAACTAAATCTATATAAATAATTCTCAATCTTGTTTGTAATTCATGACTAGAAACCAACTTGCATTTAACATGTAAGCCTATTTGGTTCAGCATTCCGGGATTGTTCATTTCCATTAATGTGTATCTTATAAATTGACTTGTTGAAAGCTTGCCAGTAACATGCGTTCTTCATGCCCCTTTGAGAATAATGAACTTCGAAACCCAGAAAGTACTGAATTTTTTGAGATCCTTGATAGCCAGCAAAGTGTCCTTTAGCCGAAACAGTTTATTGACAAACAAATTGTCATTGCCTGTGAGTGATCATCAACACAAATGAATGAGAAGTAATTTGACTCACAATCACTTTTGAACATAAATAACAAAGAATCAGCCTTACCACATTCAAAACTAATTAAGCTGAAATAGACAATTGGTTGATCCAGGGACAAGAGGCTTGTTACAGGCCCTACTGTCCCTGTCGATTAATTGCTTCGTGTATCCTTCAAATGTCCATGGAGAAAGGTGTCTTTCACGTTTTTGACCAATTTTTCCAATTGCAAGTACTGACAACAATGGAGAGAATTAAATGAATTGTTGTTTGCTTATCAACTGGATTGAAAGTTTTGTCGAAATCTTGGCTAGGGACTTGGCCTTAGCCACGGGATGGACTTTGAATCCATGAATAGATCCACTTTCTTTAAATTGTGTTATGAATACCCATTTAATTAGAGCTAAGTACACCAGCATATTGTGGCTGCGGGACAAGTAGCCAAGTTTATTTGGTTGCAATGCATGGATTCTTCTTTCACGGCCTGACACCAATGTGGACTCTGAAGCCCATATTCTTGTTATCCATTGCCCTGACCCTTAGCCCATATTCTTGAGGATAGGGCCACTGCCAGGACAACAGGCTTCTTGTCATATGTCTTCTCCAATTATCCCTAGATAAGAATTGTTCTTGTGAGAAAGAGAAGCCTTATTGCTCTTCTTTTATCTCTACAGAAGAAGATTTGTTCCCATGAGAAAGGCCAATTCGGCCCCACGATGACCACAACTTTCTTGTTACCTTCTTCTGTATCTGTTCTCATGAGATAGAAGCCACTAAAAATAATTGGACCTTAGTGATTGACCACATGCCATTTGGTGCATCATGGTCTGGTTATTAAGATATGTAGCTTGGAGGATTGTAATGGTTGTTGTGTCTCTTTGGTCTCTTATTTGGATAAATCCACATTCTACTGCAGCACCCAAAGTGATTACCACAGTTTGGTATTGGGAATAGCCAACAGTTCTCATTTTGGCTGTCTCTCAAGAACAAGAATGTGGCTTAAAGTCTCAACATAGGGTTACTTAAGAATATATTTGGAAGAAGACAAAAGAAAGCAGAGATTTGAAACAAATTTGTAATTCTCGCTTTGTTTTGTTTTATTTTCCTTGTTTTCATCTGTTATCAATGAAACCCTTGTATTTTGGTTGAATGCATGAAGATAATAGACATGATTGTCTCACGAATTAACCATGTACCTTTTTATAGTCTTCATCCGTCATTATCAGGAACTCGAGAAATGTCCAGCTGCTTGTGAAGAGCCATTGTTCCACTCTTTTGTTCACCAAAACCTTCATCAGTACCATTAATTTCATGTTTATATGAATTTCAGTTTGTTTGTTATCTGCTTTTATCTTCACGTTATTATTTACTTTTGAAAAAAGAAAATCCATGGCTTGATTGTAGCCTTGATGAATTAGCCCACCACACCGCAGCCCTCTCCCAAAGCCTCTTCCTCTTTGTAGCTCAAGCAAAACTGGTAAATATTGGAGAATATGATTTATATTGAGAAACTAAATCTTACAAGCTTATACTTTTAAGAAAATTGAAAAGTTGGCATGGTATTAGAACCTCAATTGGTCATATATTTATTTTCTCAATTTATTAAACTCACATTGAAGCCCAAAAAAGAGAGGCTACACTTCCTACAACTCCAAGCTTTAGGAAAATTGGTAGTTTGATAAATAAATGAGGAATGACATGAGGAGTGACTTCTTAGGTATTACATGCAGAGCTAGGTAACTGAAAAGAAATATGTTTAATCTCTCTCTCTCTCTCAAAAACTAATAGTAAAGGACCATGATTTTAACTACCAAGTGGAATGGCAAAGAACCAAATTGATGGAGGAATACGTTTATTTCCAACTTTCCTTTTTTTTTCTTAGGAAAAGAAGGAGAACAACCCAAATCGATTGAGGAATACAATTATTCCCAACTTCCCTTATTTTTTCTAAGGAAAAGAAGGAGAACAACTTTTTAACATTTTCTCTTTTCTTCTTTACTACTATTTTTTTTTTCTTTATCCAAAATGTAAGAAAATCATTTTCTTTTCTTTTTTTTCCTTTCTTTAGTAGTTTTCAGTAACTAACTCCCGATCTTATTATACTGATAATGTCTAATTTAAATTCAAGAAGACACTAAGGAAATCAACATTATTATTCACATAATTCACAGACCGAGGTAACAGATTCTCCCGTCTTCCTCCACTCTTTATGAGCATTACAAATATATTAAGCTTACATCATCAAACCTTCTATGGTTTGTCACTGCAGATTGTAACCTAATACATAATCTTGGAACATCCCCTCAGACTGAATAACAGAAGTGGAATCCCAAGAGTGTGAGGATGCCGATTTTGTGTCAAAGTCATTAGACCACCAAGCCAAGCTGTCCTTGGAGCCATCTATTTCAGTCATCTGCTCTTCCTGTGGGAGGAAACCAACCATTTTGTTATTAAGGAAGTCATCAAGCTCAGCTTGAAAGGTTGATACTGCTTGTTGTGCAATGTTGGATTGGTCTACACCATCTGGTTTAGACATAATAGGTGCACCCACCATATTTTCGCTGTTGTAGGCCATCGAACTGTCTGAGGAGGGCAAAACATTTAAAGATTTCTCAAATTCATCTCCCTTTGGATTGTTGGTTTTCGGATACTCTTGTTGAAGTGTGATGGAAGCAGTGGGCGGTTCATAGAACCCAGACTTCTGTTCTTGTCCCATCGGGTCAGAACTAGGTGGGGTATGTTGCATCAGAGGGCTGGGGAGCTCATTCTGGAGGTTCTGGATCAGCTTTTCTTGGAGGGGATGCAGCTTGGGCCACAGTGCAGGATTATTGTAGAAAGCAAAGGGGTGTTGCAGGCTCTGAAGCTGCATATGGAGCTGCAGTCTTTCAAGGGCAGAATTGCTTAAGGCCTGTGAATATGGATTATCTTCTACACCAGTTGCATCTTTAGGGTCCTGACCTGCAACCGAAAGTCGATTGAAATGAGATTGTTTACGCTTTCCAAGCAACTTCTTCTTCAGTCTTGTGTTCCAGTAGTTCTTAATGTCATTATCTGTTCTTCCAGGCAATTGGGCTGCAATTACCGACCACCTAGAAGTAGAGGAAATTTGAAAAAAGATCAGCTTTTATACCAAGAAGAGAATTTGAGGGGGGGTGGGGGTGGGGGTGGGGGGACTGCAAGGTATAGAAAGCAAAGCCACATAAAAGGATTTGAATCAATCATGAGCTTAAGAAGTTAGTATATCAGAAAAACCATCATGGACAAAAAAAAAAAAACTGAAGTAACTTAGGCTAAAATTTATAGAGAGAGAAAGAGAGAGAGAGACCTGCTACCAATACTTATATAGAGGTTGCAGATGATGCTGTCTTCCTCTTCAGAGAATCCACCATGCTTGATGTTAGGTCTCAAGTAATTCAACCATCTCAGTCTGCAACTTTTTCCACATCTCTTAAGTCCTGTGAATTAAATTAATTTCCACCAGAAAGGCATACAAATAACTTTTAGAATGTGCAAAATTCCAAACAGGAAGAAAGACACAGATGAAAAAGAGAGGAAGAGGAGGAAAGAGAGAGAGAGAGAGATGCATGTATACTACCTATTTTCTGGGGAAGAGCAATCCAGTTGCCTCCAGTACCATATTGCTCAATGTAAGTTTTAAGCTTAGCATCCTCCTCAGGGGACCATGGTCCCTTCTTCACGTTGGCTTTGTCACAGCATGGAGCTCGACCCATCTCTATGTTTTCCTCTTTCCTCTCTTTCCCCAGCTAATCTGATAGAATATATCTGAAGAAAACTGTCTCTGCTTGTTTGGAAAATCTGCAAAGAGGAAGACCGACCTTTATAGGTAGGAAGAGTGGCTGATGTGATGCTTATGGGGACAAAAAAGTCTTACACCTCACCCTCTCCCTGATCAATATTCAAATATCTCTCTTCTAGGGTTTGTTCAAGGTCCTCTCTCTCTCTCTCTCTCTCTCTCTCTCTCTCTCTCTGCCTTTTGGATTAGTTCGCTTATACAACCAGACAAAGTATAACACGAATTTCTTCTTCTCTTATCTTTTTAAATTGGGAAGCTTCTTCCTTTCATTTATTTATCATTTGAATCCAATGCTACAGGTAATATGAGCAAAAAGAAGCCTCCATCCTCTATGCTTCTTGCCAACATCCTCGATATGTAAGAGAAATTTACACGGCCATTGGCCATCCTGAAATTTTTAATGAAAAAGGAATATCAACCCCCTTGACAATACCAAATTATAATCATCTGAATTCGGATGCATTTTTCTAGACCATGCATTGCTGTACATGGTTCTCGATGAGTGTTTCTTAGGGAAAACAAAACAAAACACATCTCACCAATTTATTTTTCAATGAAGCGAGTTTCGGAAAACTTGCATAACTATAATATGGGGGTGCCCTAGACAAAAGTAGACATGGTCACACAACATGTTAATGTCATTTCTACCAAAACCTTCACAACTAGGCAGGTTCAAGGTCTAGCAAAAAGTGTGTTGGGTAGGTTTGAATCGAGATTTCGCCCTCAATTATCCGAGTTGCAGCCAATCAGAGCATCACAAGGTTCTCTAATTATTGAGGAAAGAAGAACCCTACTGGCCAAGTTGGCTAGGGTTTGCATTAAAGTATTGAGGGAAGGCAATATTTAAGGAGAATGGAAGAAAACACCAAAAGGAAAGGCATGAAAATTCAAAGCTTTTGGAGAGGAGCACCATTCATTGACCTCGGTTTCATACTCTAATATTTGTAAGAGCAATTTTATATTGAAGAATACATGAAAGAGGTCAAGAACCCCACCCACACAGAAGTAACAAGAGGAAAACTATCAAAGTTTGAAAGCACTCACTTCTACAAATACTAATTTCTTATTCATCAAATGGAGTCAGATCTTTGGGATGAAGAAAACATGCTTCTGCTTGTCTTTCTCTCAACCCTAGAATCTCCGCCCATTGGCACTGCATTTCATCATCAGCAAGACCAAAAACTTAAAAAGTCTTTAAGGAGAGCTGGTGAAGGTGGTCCTGATGATAAGAGGATAAACATGGATCACTACTGACTAAATACAAAAAATAATGTGGAATTATTGTACTAACCCTTGCTAGTTTTCGATCCGCTCATCAAAAATTGGTCTAACAGGCCTGTTTCTTATATATATATCCTTTACCTTTTTTGGTAGCAAATGGTCTGGTCGAGCAGAGACATCATGACAGCTGCCTTCTTCCTACAGAGTTGTGAAATAAACTTGATTTAGGGTTACAATGAAATTGTTGTGAATTGTGATGAGTGTACGTAAGTTTCAAATCTAGCCTTTGAGGATTTTTTTTTTTTTTTTGGAGTCTTTGGCAATTAGAAGCTAAAATTGAAGCCAGATCATAAATTCAAGTCAAAAAGGGTATTTGGAAAGTCTGAAACAACTTCCAAAATAAGCCAAAATGGGAATTCCAGGCCACATTAATTTACTTTTTCAAGTTAGAAACCCATTTTAATAAAAAAAATATCTAAACACGTGTATAAATTTTAATGGAACTTTAAGACTTATGATAAGTTTGAAAATTAAAATATAATTAAAATTAGTTAGAAAATTATACATTTTAAAATTATTTGATATTTATATAATTGAGGAAAATAAGTTAAATAAATATGAAGAAGCGTACAAAAATAATTTATTAACTTTAAATCTATTTTCTATTTTCCTTAGTTTTTTTATTTCTTTCCATTTTTCTTCTTTATTTTCTTTCCCTTATATTTTTCTTTCTAAAAACAGAACATAACCTAAAAGAAAAACTTTCAACTTTTTTGAAATCAATATATATCAGGTTTTAGTTATTTATTTTTAGAAAAACAAATTATTCTCTATTTATGATCTTACTCACAAGAGCCCGTAAACATTAATGTTTGGAAAAAAATGTCCTGAAATACTTTGGAGAACTACTATTTCATAACTAATATAAGTAGTTTCAAATATATATGAAATTTAATTGAAGGTTGTTTTACAACCCCGACTTTGAGTTGTTAGGCTAATTAATATTTTTTTTTAAAAAAACTACAGAATTAATGGATTAAGCTTATGCATTTAAAGGTTCAATGAGGCAAACACAAATACGCATAAATCTAGCATGTCACAAGATGTTATCCTCTTGCTATTCCCGAACCACCCATCCCTTCCTTCCCCTTCGCCCGGCCGGTGAGGTTTGATGGAGATTAGACCTTTCAAACGAATAAGTATTGAAATGATGGGAAGAATTTAAGAATTTTAGGTGAGGATCATGACAATGAGAATTAGATATCAATCCCTTGTCTTCACAAACTCTTGGATAAAGTTTAATTACCTATGTAAGTTCCCAGTATAAATTTTTCTTAATCTTTTTCAAATAAAAGCAATAATATCAAAACATGACAAATAAATTCTCTTAAAACATTAAGTTAATATTTTCTTTTAATGACAAGTTATATTTATTAGATTATAAAGTTTGAATCAGTTTTATTATGTTTTGCTCCGAATGTTAGAAATACTTGGTACTACGATCATTGGAGGAACAATACCTCACTACAAGAAAATTGACTTTCAGTGATAAAATATTTTGTCACTAAAAGTCTAAATTTCGTCTGCAAAAATATTTCCCAACGAAAAATGTTTCGTGTCACATTCGTCGCCCTAGACCCGTCGCTAAAAGTATCCCGACAAAAATCCTATTTCGTCGCCCAATATTTTCCCTGATGAAATAAAAATTTTGTTACTAAATATTTTCCCCAACGAAATTTTTCATTAACAAAAGTAAGAATTTTTGCCACTAAAAAATATAAATTTTTGTCCTCAAAGTCGTCAATACTTAGTGCTGACGAATTTATTTTGCTACCAAATATTTTTTGTAACAATTTAATTTCGTCTCCCTAGGCTTTGCAATCCCAACGAAAGTTCCATTTTGTCACTAAAAGTTTTTCTTGATGAAATAGATATTTCATTGCTAAAGGATTTTTTCAACTAAAATATTTATCATTAATACTGACAAATTCATTTCGTTGCTAAATTCTTTTATTTACAAAATGATTTCATCCCTAAAACGTATGCCAGTGAATTATAAATTAGTTGTGGATGATACAACAATCTTCAGCAACAAAAATATTTCATCGGGAAATATCTTTAGTAATAATTTTTTTTTGTTAGGAAATGTATTTACATTTTTTATTTTTCATATTACAAATGTATGGTATTTGGTATTTAAAACATTAATTATAATAGAAAAGTTAATTCTGAAACCTGCTTACAAAAATCAAAATATATATCACATAACTTCATTGGTAATTAATATATGTAACCATAACATGTGATCATAGTAGTATAATATCTATGCTAATATAACTAACAAAGTGTCTCTCACAAAAAACTATATTAGCATAGGCAAAAAAAGGAAATGAACGTCCATCATATGCACATCATAAAAAAAGGGATCATGAGGACCCTTGGCTTGATCGTAGATGACGCAATATTTCTTCAAATTGTTGATGATGTTGTTGGTTTTGTTTTTGTACCAAGGCCTCCAATTGGTCAATTCGATATTGTTGAGTCTCAAGTTGTTGTTGTTGAGTCTCCACAAGTAGTTGAGTCTCAACAAGTCTATGCTCCAACTCAATTTCATGCTCAGAAGATGATGGTCTAGATTTAGAAAATGAGATTGGTTTAGGGCCAAAACCAAGGCCCTTGACATATCCTGATTTTTGTCCCAAAACTCTCTCACAAATTTCTGCCTCAGTCATAGCCACAGCTCCTTCTGCAATAGGCTGGCGTTGGAGCTCCAACATCTTCTCCTATATATGCAAAATAAAAAATAAAACAAAAAAAAAAGAACCAAAACATAATTAATAAGTTAGTAAATTAAAATTTCCATTAAATTTGGGCATGATCTCCCATATTTAGTAGATATTTTTTAAATTATACCTACTATATATAATAAATATAAGCATTGGAATTTCAAATTAGTTAATAATCAAATTGATTTTTAGCACAACAAAACATCCAAGTGCCTTAATTTGTTATTATATGGCAAATAATAGTAGATTTCAAACAAGAATATAGTATTTTTATACAAACATTGTAACATCCCATAAGCACACATAATCCTAAACTTAATTTTAAGCTAAGAAATGCCTAAAAAAGTGTTTATAAACATGTTATCACATAAACAAGAATAATATATACATACTAAAATGGTGAAAATTCAAAAGTAGTTAGAATCTTAACTTAATTTTAAGTAAAGAAAATTATAACAAGAAGTTAGTAAGTTAAAAATCCTATTTAAATTTCAGCATAGTCCCTTAATATTATATTTCAAACAAGAATATGGTATGTTTATACAAACATTGTAACACCCCACAAACACACATAATCCTAAACTTAATTTTAAGCAAAGAAATGCCTAAAAAATTATCTAAACTTGTTATCACATAAGCAAGATTCCTATATACATACTAAAATGGTAAAAATTGAAAATTAGTTAGAATCTCAACTTAATTATAAGTAAAGAAAAGTATAACAAGTAGTTATAAAGTTAAAAATCCTATTTAAATTTTGGCATAGTCCCTTAATATTAGATTTCAAATAAGAATATGGTATTTTTATACAAACATTGTAACACTCTACAAGCACACATAATCCTAAACTTAATTTTAAGCAAAGAAATGCCTAAAAAAGTATCTAAACTTGTTATCACATAAACAAGATTCTTATATACATACTAAAATGATAAAAATTGAAAAGTAGTTAGAATCTCAACTTAATTATAAGTAAAGAAAATTATAACAAGAAGTTGACAAGTTAAAAATCCTAATTAAATTTTGGAATAGTCCTTTAATATTAGATTTCAAATAAGGATATGATATTTTTATACAAATATTATAACACCCCACAAGCACATATAATCCTAAACTTCATTTTGAGCAAAGAAATTCCTAAAAAAGTATCTAAACTTGTTATCACATAAACAAGATTCATATATACATATTAAAATGATAAAAATTGAAAAGTAGTTAGAATCTCAACTTAATTATAAGTAAAGAAAATTACAACAAGAAGTTAATAAGTTAAAAATCCTAATTAAATTTTGGAATAATCCCTTAATATTAGATTTCAAATAAGGATATGATATTTTTTATACAAATATTGTAACACCCCACAAGCACATATAATCCTAAACTTCATTTTAAGCAAAGAAATGGCTAAAAAAAGTATCTAAACTTGTTATCACGTAAACAAGATTCTTATATACATAATAAAATGGTAAAAATTGAAAAGTACTTAGAATCTCAACTTAATTTTAAGCAAGGAAAATTATAACAAGAAGTTAACAAGTTAAAAATCCTATTTAAATTTTGGCATATTCTCTTATATTTCTTAGTTTTTTTTCCAAAATTTGACCTATTATATATTCAAGTTAATAATATACTAATCCCTCTTTAATTCTTTACTATTTCCACAAATTTTTACCAACCACATAATAAAATATTTAACAATAAAGATTTATGATTAGTTAATGCCCAAACAAAAGTTTACTTCAAGGATTCTACCTAAGAAGAACCTAATTAGCTTGTAATCACACATTAAATAATATAAAAATTGAAATAAGAATCTAGTATACAAGTTGATATAATAATACTTTACAAGTACTAATAATCTTAAATGTAATTTTGAGTAAGAAAAGTTATAATAATAAGTTGGTAAGATAAAATTTCAATAGAAATTTTGGCATAGTCTCCCCTAATTTTTAGACTTTGCCAAATTTTCCCTGCTATTAATCAATTTAACAACATTGAACACCCAAGCAATCAATAACCAAATCAAAATTTAAAGATTTATGAAAACTACCAAGGAAGTGCCTTATTTATCATCACATGGTAAATAAACTATCATGATGACACTTCCACAAAGATTCATAATCCCAAACATGATTTAAACATAGAAAGCTATCAAAATAATCTTACATAATAATCTTTAGCCTCTTGATTTATCCATCCATCTTGACTTTTCCAATGAACTAGTTTGAATAGTTCAATTTGGCCAACCATCTCTCCATTCTCTGTTGACTGTCAAGTATTATGCATTAATATTAAGAATTATCAGTTATATGAATAACTAAAGAACCTTAGTTTTATATTTTACCACTTGTAGACCATGTTGGATAAATGAACGAGAGCCTCCTCGATGATGAAAAGGCATCTTTGATCTATTTACTGAATTGATTGTTGAACGACGCTGTAACAATAGTTATTATTGAAAATAATATAAATATAGTTAGTAGAATATTCAATAAGAAATAGGTTTGAATGATTATTCATTGAAAACTTTACCTTAAATTCTTCACTTGAAAATCTATCACAAAGATAATCCCAATCTTCTTGATTTGACACAGATTCATGAGGATTTCGTTTAGCCTCCACCACAGTTGGGAACTTTTTGAAGTGCTTGTGCAAATCGCATCTCCAATTTCTAAACCGGTCAGATAATTGTTTTTCTAAACTTTTCTTCACATGCTCTTGTGTCAAATCTAGGGCAAACTTTTCCTTCATAGTCAAACAAGGGAAGAACTAATATGAGATAAAGTAAGTTTAGAGATAACCAACAATTAGTTATAATTACAAGCTAAAAAAAATATATATTTCAAGCAACTTTACCTTGATTCGATCAAGCATTGTATTGATCTCAGCTCGAGGCATTTGCTTCCATTTTTCCACTCTAACAGGTGCATGTTGTCTCACTGTTAACCCAATCTCATTTGACAATTTCTCACAATATTTTCCTGTTTGCTTCCCATCTGATGGCTTGATTGTGATCGGAAGAGGTTTGCCCCCATTAGCTTCAATAAGTTTGTCAAGAATGACACCTCTAGTTTTGCCTCTTACATTTCTTTTATTAGGTGCTACCATGAAATTATTGATTAAACTTTAACAATTAATAAGAGTTAATAAAAAGACTAAAAATAAATTACATCTCATTACAATTTAAAATTTAAAAAAATAAAATAAAATATCTTACAAAATTATAATAAGTAAAATATATAAATGTAAGAAGTTTCTTACAACTACTAGTGCCCTCATTGGATGTGTGCATTGGAACATCAACATAAAAAGGAGTCATGGGTGTTGTTGTGCGTGGTTGAGTTAACTCAGAAGGTGACCGCTTTCGTCCAGGAGCCATCTATAATAAAATAACAATAAAGACAAATAAATAATAATACAAAAGGAATATCACAACACATAACATAAATTTAAAGAACTAGATCTAGATTACATTATGTTATTTAACATATAATAAAGTAAATAAAATGTAGCTTACCAGTCTCTTTAATCACTTTCACTTTCACTATCACTTGAAAGCCACATTTCATTCTCATTAGCATAATCATCTAGTGTTTCATCTTCTTCCTCAATGTCATCACATATGAAGTTATCATCATTGTCATTCATGTTCTCTAAAATCAAAACATTATCATTAACAACTTCTGGATCAATGTTTAAGCGGTCAGATCGTTGAAATTCAAATCCATCATCTTGCTCTACAAACCAGTTAAGCTCATGAGATTCATTATCTTGGTAAGCTTCTTCATCACTTCCCCCGCACACTTCTTCATCGATTTCTATATTAGTATCCCTTTCTGGTACATCCCACATGTGTCTATGATTCACTTTTTGTACTACTTTCCAATTATGACCATTTTTGTAGTCATCTAGGTAGAAAACTTGTTGTGCTTGTGTAGCAAGTATAAAAGGATCATTGTCATACCAGGTGGAGGTAACTTGGATTGTGGTAAAATTATAGTCATGTTTTATTCTCTTCTTCTTTTGGTTTGTGTCGAACCATGTGCACTTGAAAAGAATAACCTTATACCCCAAGACATAGTTCAAAACAACCACATTTGATAAAACACCATAGAAATCAATCTCCTCACCATCATGCTCCCCAGAGACACATATCCCACTATTTTGGGTGATACGCCGATCATCACGATCTTTTGTATGGAAGCGAACTCCATTAACAATACAACCCATGTATGTGTGGACTCGATTATCTGGTCCACATGCTAATGAGTATAGTTCATCAGTTGCTTCTGGTGATTGTTTAACACGCAAAGCTTTCATCTACAATATAGATATACATAATTATTTATAGTTTAATATCAAATCTTATTAAAATTATATTAGTTCATTACAACTATATTGTAGCAAGCAAATTACACAAATAAAACTTACACGATCTGCAAGCCACTTAGGAAACTCTTGTTCTTGTCGTTTCTCTAAGTTATGTGAACTTGTCTTCTCCAATTCTTTTGTATGTTCACTACATCATTAAATAGATATTAAGTAACGAGGTTCTAAAGAAATATCTTTAATGTTGATTCTAAAACTTACTCTAAGTATGGTCTCAACTCTGGGCAATTATTCATGATATACCAATGTGCCTTAGTTAACTCTTCCTTCGAAAATTGGAGATGTTGTCGACTGCCTAATGGTCGAGCCTGCTGTGAAAATATGGAAAGACATCCTTGTACTCGATCTTCAAATCGATCTTCATTCCTTTCACTTCGATTAAAACGTGTTTCAATTCCAGTAAGATACATTGAACAAAACATTAAAGCTTCATTCACGATGTATGCCTCTGCAATTGAACCTTCTGGTCGAGCTTTATTTCTCACATATCTTTTCAATGTTCCTAAGTTCCTAAATAGAAATAGTGTAAATAAATAAGCCTTAACACGTGTATTGTGTAACATAGTTAGATGAGAATATTAATAAACAAAAAAAGGTAAAAATGTACCTCTCAAATGGATACATCCATCGATAGCTAACTGGTCCAGCAAGTTTGGCCTCACGTGGTAAATGTACCATCAAGTGAACCATGACATCAAAGAAAGCCGGTGGGAATATCCTCTCAAGCTTACACAATATTAGGACAATCCCTTCTTCTAATTTTTCCAAATCATTCACGTACAAGGTCTTTGCACATAACTTTTGGAAAAAACTACACAACTCAACCAGTGTTGTACACAAATCTTTATTAAAATATGGACGAATAGCGATAGGGAGTAATTTTTGCAGCAAAACATGACAATCATGACTCTTTAACCCTGAGATCTTCCCATCATTGATGCTAACATTTCTAGATAAATTTGCAGCATAACCATCTGGAAATTTAACAGACTTTAGAAACTTACAGAACTCTTTCCTTTCCTCTACAGTCAATGTGTAGCATGCATGGGGTTTTACCAATTTGTTCCCTTGTATTTGCAAATGCAATTCTTTCCTTATATTCATATCAGCCAAATCTAAGCGAGCTTTGTTTGTATCTTTTGTTTTTCCTACAATATTTAATAAAGTTCCCACAACACTATCACATACATTCTTTTCAACATGCATAACATCAATATTATGTCTCAACTTCAACTTTGACCAGTACTCCAACTCAAAGAAAATACTCTTTTTTGTCCAATTTAATTCTTCAGGCACCCGCTTTCGCTTTCTATCAACGTTGTTTGGATGCTTACCAGGCTTTCGATGTTTAAGACAACACAATTGTTGCAATATTTCATCACTAGAGAACATTCTTGGGGGTGGTCGAAACTCCGGCTTACCATCGTGTTGTCTACTCCTTCGCCATCCATGATCAAGAGGTAAAAAACGTCGATGACCCATGTAACATATTTTACTTCTAATACCTAGTGATGATGTGTCTTCATTACAAACTGGACATGCTTTATATCCTTTTGTGCTCCACCCAGCCAAGTTCCCATAAGCAGGAAAGTCATTTATTGTCCATAAAACACATGCATGCATGCGAAAGTTTTCTCCTGTTGACACGTCAAATGTTTGAACACCTTCATGCCATAACTCTTTTAATTCTTCTATCAAAGGACGTAGGTATACATCAATATCTCTCCCTGGGGCTTGTGGGCCTGGAATTAGTAATGATAACATGAAAAACATCTCTTTCATACATCTCCATGGTGCCATATTGTATGGCACAAGAACAATTGGCCACATGCTATAACTATTACTCATGTTCCCAAATGGATTGAAACCATCTGTTGCAAGCCCTAATCGAACATTTCGAGGTTCTTGCGAAAACCAAGGGAATTGGGTGTCCATATCCTTCCAAGCTTCAGAATCTGCTGGATGCCTTAGGACTCCCTCCTCACTGATTCGTTTTTCTTTATGCCACCTCATATCTGATGCTGTATGCCTTGACATGAATAACCTTTGTAGCCTTGATTTTAGTGGAAAATGACGCAATACTTTTTGAGGAATTTTTTTACCTTTTCCATTACAGAACTTATATCGTGGCTCATCACACACTGGACATTTATCAAGAGTCTCATTCTCCTTCCAAAACAATGCACAATCATACTTGCATGCATGGATTGAATCATATCCTAAGCCCAAATCTCTTAACATCTTCTTAGCATCATAGTATGTCTTTGGAATGTTTGATCTTTCTGGAAAAGCATCAACTAAAACTTGGAGTAACATGTCAAAAGACTTGTCACTCCAATGATTGAGGACTTTAATATGCATTAACTTCACAAGGAATGTCAAAGCAGAAAACTTTTTACAACCCGGATACAATTCTTTATTAGCTTCACCAAGTAAGTAATCAAATTTTCCATGAGTAGTGGATTCCTCTAAGTTAATATCATTGTCTATGTGTCCACATGCATCATTTAATGCATCCACAACTTCATTAAGGATATCAGCATCAGTAGCGTCAACAATTTCTGTATCAACACCAATATCATTTTGCTCATTAGGTTGAGATTCATGTTCTTCCCCATGAAAAATCCATTTTTGATAACTTCTAGAAAACCCAAACCTAATCAAATGACGTTCAATTGTCAACAAATCATTGAATCGTGCATTTTGACAATCTCGACATGGACAACGTGTCTTGTTATCCCATCGCAAGTGTTCTTTTGCAACTTGAATGAATGACTTGACCCCTTCAACATAATCTCTAGATAACCTATTTGGCAACCACATCCAATCCCTATCCATTCTTATTATCCTGTAAATTAAAAATGAATCTCATATTCAATAAAGATAAAATATTGATTTCTATTTCTCAATCTTACATTGTTTTTCTCATATTATTTCATATGCCCAATATGGAATTCCATGAAATGTCATTTTCCCCAATATTGCACTAAAATTCAATTACCCAACTCATTGGCTTGTTTTGAATAAGATGGAAACTTGGGCTTAACCAACATAAAACTCTAACTCACCTTACATATTTTGTTATATACATGTAAATGTTAAAATCTAATGCATGAGTTGTACTTCCTACATAAATTAGGTGGTGGTTCCTATCCCATTTAGGATTGCATAATATCTAAGAGTCAATCACCAAGTTGCTTCGATCCATTTTGAGAAAAAATCGGCAGCATTTCCCCATAATTCTCCAAGTACACGACTTGGCCAAGGCACAAACAAACTATTAGTTAGCTTAATTAAGCAACTAACAATATGTCACCTTGTCCAAATATGCACCCAGAGAACAATAGGAATAATTGTCATAATCTTTCAATATGGACAAAGCACCAATCAGTGATTGAATAAATATTATGCATTCCTAAACTGTCCAAACGGACAATTCAAGCATTATTTGAAGACAAATCACTAATCATATGCTAGACATATAAGTTGTCAACTTGAATTTGGCTCAAAGAGAGTCATTTTCATAATTTTACAACTTATTTGTCTTTAAGTATATGATAAGATACACTTGTCCTACACTAATACTTGAACGAGATATCTAAGGTTTCATGCATGTAGTTTCATTATTAATAAAAAGATGTTTGTTGTTTTTCCTAAACTTATTTTATTAAGTTTAGTTCTTCTAACTTATATTGTCTTAATATGAAAAAAAATTATAATTACAAGATAAAGATAATGGTATAATTAACATTCCAAGATATAATACATAATAAATAAAATAATTAAAAATGATTTTTTTTTTAATTACAAATTATAAAGGGAATTATGTAATGTACCATTTTAACATAAGTTGTAGAAACTCTAAATAATTCATTTTGTGATAATAAAAATGTAAATGAAAAGCACTACATTTTTACCTAATCCTTGAAGCAAATCTAGACAACAATGTGGTAAAGCACAAATAAATAAAATTATATAAACATGTCATTTATAAATTTAATTGATAGAACATATAGATGATATATAATATTAATCCATTATATAATATCTAATATATTGAAATGGATAGGTCAAAGGTAACAAATCAAATTTTATTTATTAGCTTAAAATTCTATTTTCTTATCAAAATGTATTTTCCTTAATTAAATTAACTTTAAAAAAATAACAATTTTATTTTAAATATTATTCTTTTGATTGAAATTACTTAATCCATGCAAAAATTACTCCTCCCTAATAACTACTTTATTATTTCGTATTATTTTACTAATAAAGTGAAATTAAATAAATTAATTAAAATGATGACTTTTATTTATTAATATAATGTTTGGATTAACTCACAAAAATTATTTCATTTTTTTAATATTCTTTTTTTCATTGAAATTACTTAATCCATGCAAAATTACCCTTCCCTAATAACTACTTTATTATTTTTTATTATTTTACTAATAAAGTGAAACTAAATAAATTAATTCAAATGATGACTATTTATTTATTAATATAATGTTTGGATTAACTCACAAAATTATTTCAGTTTTTTAAACTACCATAAACTAGCATTATTTTAACTAATTTTCTATAAACTAATTTTTAATAACCTAATTTATATTCTCTCACATCTAGTTTTTTCTATATAATTTGCTTGTTTCCACTCGTCAAAAATTTTATTCTACTCTAAAAACCTGAATTTTAACTAAAATTATTTTTACATTAGTTTACATTTTCAATTTCAAATTATTTTTAGCTCAACTCAAACCAAATTATTAGAAAATTTTGTTAAGAAATTAAGTCCATTGGAGAGAAAGAAAAATAAATACTTATTAAATTTAAACACAAATTATTTCAACATTTTAAGTGAAATAAAGAGAATAATCAAGTATTAACAAACATGTAAACAAATAAAAAAAAACCAATAAAAATTATAAGGGGAACATACCGGTGGTAGATTTCTGTAGTATAACAGACCTATGAAAATGGCAGATAAGAAGCTTTGCCGGCTCGGTAAACTTTGGTGGAGAATGGTGGATATGGCTTGCAAGTGGGAAACGATTTTTTAAGAAGGTAGATGAGATGGTGAAAATGGTGGAAGGTTCAGGAGGTTATGGTAGATGTTAGAGATGTGGTGGGAAGTGATGCTCTTTTTCATTTTCAAAGTTGCAGGCAAATGATGGAGAGTTGGTGAGAAAGTCTTCTCACTTTTCAAAGTCCTAGTGCTACGTGGGTGCTTGGGAGATTTTTTTTTTCTTTTTTATTTCACTTTCTTTTCATTTCATTTCCCAACCAATACTCCACACCATCCATTGTGCCGTCTCTGCAACCAAATCTCATAAGCTTGCTGCTACAACTCGGCGCATTTAATGCATTTCATGATGTTTTATGTTTTATATTATTTAAAATTTTTAAAATTAAAAATATAAATTAAAAATTAGATTAAAAATAAAATTGAAACTTTATTATTTGCCTATTATTGGGACTATTTATTATTTAAAATTTAGAAAATAAAAAAATAAAAAAATTAGAATTTATAAATTACAAATTTGACTAAAAATAAAATGTAAGATTTATGAGTTTTGTATTATTTAAAATTTAGAAATTTAAAATTTAAAATTTTTAAATCAGAATTCATATATTCGAAATTAGAGTAAAATAAAAATTGAAATTTAAAGTAAGGAATAAAAATCATAGATTAAATATTTTATTAAAAAACATATAAAAGTGTAAAACAATCCTTAACAAATTAGTAGCTATAATAATTGCTACTTTTGTGGCATAATTTATTATCTTATTTTAGTAGTTAAGCTAAAGATCATTAATAAATCATAAAATTATTTAAAAATTAAACTAATCAATTGTTAATTAAGAAGTGGTTAGATACCTTACAATTTTTTTTTTTATGTATATAATATATTACTAATATATAATGCATTTTTTATTTTCTAAAATAATAATATAGTAGTTATGCATATGGTACAATGTATATGATATTTAACTTACAATCATATATTCATTAATGATATATGATATCTTTATAAACATAAACCATATTTGGAATTTACGTCAATAGAATATCTTGACAAAAATTAGGTTATTATTTGATAATTTCTAATATTAACAATTATTTAAAAACTAAACAATAATTAAAAAAAATATTTTTATTAGGTTAATCTAGGTAATTAAATATTAGTATAAATTTACTTTCAAAGTGAATAAGCCTAAGTGCAACGATTCGTGTCAACAAGTCATCTTTATCTTTTTTTCATTTTCTTTCTCTTATATTTCAAACAAAAATATCAAATGCAATAAAACACTATAAATATAAATGATATACTATTTTATGATATGTTACAATTATTTAGATAACTATATTTGTTTTACATGTTTTATTAAAAAATTGTATACAAATATAAAAACTTCTTTACAAGTTAGTATACAACATTTACTATTTTGTGATATAATTTATGATTTTATTTTTAATAAGTAATCATTTATGATAAATTAATATTTAACAATTAAAAATAAAAATTTATAATGAGATCAATAAAGTGTTCATACTTCCCAAGCTTACGAAGTTAACTATACACCACTAGGATAGTCATTTATTTGAGTTATTAAAGTGTCTACATTATATATAATTATGTTTACACCTAAATTTTATATACATTTTAAATATTAAAATATTAAGATAAAGTTTTAATAAATCTATTAATTTTAAATGTTTGATTTTATTTTCCATTTAATTTATTATTGAAAGCACAAAAATCATGAATGAAATAAAAATATAATAATTATTCACATATTATAAAGTAAATAAATTATCATTTTAACATTAAATATGCTTTCAAATACTGTTGATTATTATAAAATATTACAATTTATATCATTCATATATTAATTTCTTCATATACCCATTATAATATGTGTGTGTATATATATATATATATGACACATTTTTTATTTTGTTATTAATATTATAGTAGTTAGGCATATAATGCCATATATCATATCATATAATATTTAATTGCAATCATATATGTATTGATAATATATGATATTTTTTATACACACAAGTATTATTTGAAATTCTATGCAAATATAATGTCTTTATAGACATTAGGTAATTTATTTGATAATTTCAATTATGAAAAACTATTTAAAAACCAAGTAATAATTATAAAAATCTATTAATTTAAACTAGGTAGTTAAATATTAGTATAAATTTACTTTAGACGACATGATTTTGAATGAGAACAAATTAGAGGATCATTACTTATTCATAGCTAATTTAAGTTCAATACTACTATATTAAACTTGCAAAAATAACTTTTACATTGTATAATAAAAAAGATTTAAAATTATTTATGTTTGGTTAACATCATATAATAATATTGAAATTTAAATAAATTTATATTATATCTTGGATTATTTGTTATTATCTATATAAAAAAAATATAACATATATATTACACTATAAAAATTAATTGCTTAAATAATTTACCTTTTTATTATTTCATAACAATACTATTATTACATAAAAAAACATTTAAATTTCTATAAATCTATATTCTAGTATTTAATTTTATGAATCTTTAATTAGTATTATTATTATATATATAAATAAAATATTATAATTTAAATATCAAGTCTCAAAAAATACGTATTATATTATTTTATAGCATAAACCTTTTATCTATTTGTCAATATGACTTATTACTATTACAATTTAGCAACACTATTCAGTGACAAAATTACTCATTTTGTCAGAAAATAATATATTTACTGATGAAACCATTTTGTAAGCAAATATGGATAAAAATTTGTAACTTTTAGTAAGGAAATTATTTTCGTCACAAAAAAATTGTATTTAGTAACAAATATTTTCGTTGGCAAATAGTTTTTTTTTCATCACAATAACGTTTGCGCCAAAAAAAAGCCGCCAAATTTTCCCGCCATGTCTTTTGGCGACGAAAAATTCAAATTCGTTACCAAAAGTTTTCAGAAATTTGACATTAGCAACGATATCTAAAATTTCATTGGTAAAAGTTCCTTTTAGCGACAAAATTACAATTCGCCCCTAAATTTTTGTCAGGAAAAATAAGTTTTCTTGTAGTGCCTAAACCCTCAGGATGCTCCAAAGTCTTTTCGATTGCTCTTTTGAAAACTACGATATTTGGCTTTGGAATTGAATCATTTCCTTGTATCTAAAAAGAACTTCCATATTAATAAGAAGGAAGTTTAATCGAATTGAACTGAATCAGAATTTTTCTTTTATGATTAATCGCTATAGACATCAACAACTCCGAATTGAATCAGTTTCCCCTTAACAAATAAGTGTCCGAGTCGCCTGATCAACTCGTAGGGGTCGAGCTCCCTACTAAGCTCGTAGGTATCAAGCTACTCAATTAGCTCGTAGAGGTTGAAGGGGACAGTGTTCTTTGAAGAATTTTTTTTTTTTTTTTTTATGATAATTGACGAGTTTATCTCTATTATATATTTAAACATTTTTTGTTTAAATTTTTATTTTTTAGAAAGTATAGCAATAACCGAAAGTTTTATTATTATAACTCTTTTTATTCGCTTTTATTAGTGGATTGTTGAGTGTTAGTGCACTCCATAGATGTAAGGATACATTGATCGTCGAATCACATAAAAATCTTGTTTTTTTTCTTTATTTTCCATTTGTGTGTATACGTGGTTTATTAACAATAGTTATATGGTTTTCTTTTATATTCCATGGTGTGGATACATTTTTTTCTTAAGATGCATGGTAGTGCTTACACTATGCATAATTTGTTATGGGTTTTAAAAATAATATTGTCACACGTAGGAGAGATTTTCCCGCCTCTACATTACTTTACTTCAATTTCAGTGTGAGGTAATTGGTTCCTGCAAACCTTATTTGCTACATCTCCCTCTTTGTCAGGGATCAACAAACTCATAATTATAAGTAACATAAGTATTTTCCGTTCACATGCTATTTTCTTTGAATCATCAATTATTTAATATATAGGAATATAAATCACGGTCAGCCTAAAACCTAAGCTCTGGTGAATCTAAGGATTTGATAACGTAGCTATTAAATTATTAATTTAACCTAAAAATGTAAGTTATTAAATACTCAAATTAAGAATCTCAATAAAGAAAAGAATTTGATAACTTTACCATGTGCATCCGATGATTACGGTCTCCCTCTTTTCCATGGATCATGGGTTGAAAGCTCTTAAAGTTAGAGGTAGAACATCTACTCAACCTCTCCTTATGAGCTTCAATAAATTAAGCTTTAAATATGTTTTCCACCCCCTTTCCTTCTTAGTCACATGATTCTTATTGTTTCATAATTAAGAGTTCAATTAAGGCCTAAATTTTCTTAAATTGTTTCCGCAAGGCTTCCAAAACCAACATACACATCTTTAAACGATCAATTCTTAGTTTCAACACAGTACTGACAATGACCTTTAATCCTAATCTATAACCTTGCTCTAAACTTAAAAAAAAAAAAAAAAAAAAGATAAAGAATCTACTCAAAACTGTTCTTGAAAACATGTTTCTAATTTTTAAACACAAAAAAGTTAGTTTAAAATTAATTTGAAGTGTTTTCAAGAATTTTTGTATAATATTTTGATAAACAATTAAAAATATAGAGAATATTTTGAGAACTTTTGCATTATACATAAACATAAAGTACCATTATGAAAAAAAAATTAAAAAAAAAAAAAAAGAAGCCAAAATTCCTAACAAAATTGTATTTATGAAAGCAATTAAGAACTCTTTAAAAGAATTTTTTGATAACAATTTTCAAAAACATTGCAAAAAAAAGTCCCATAATGGTTACAAGTCTCCCAACACAATCAACCTCCATAATTAATCTTATCTACAAGTGCCACATATCTGAAACAACCCATGTTAGCAAGTTCCAACTTAAATTTTCAACCTTATTTTAAATTAACAATGAACACTTTATAGAGTATACTTATGGGAGGGACTTATTTCTAAGAGCTTAATTGGTTGCATGATACTATATGCCGAATGGAATGTTAGTTGTAAATATTGTCATCAAAGATTACTATAAGATCATGTATCATTCGTCACTAGGGTTGACAAACATGAAATATAGTCTCATGGATTATGTATCATCATATGTTAATGATATGCGAAGTTGCTTGAAAAAAGACAAAAAATAATGACTTTTTGATTAATTTGGATTGAAGGTGCCTTTTACGTAAAATAATCAACAAATATGCTACTAACAGACGCAGTTGCTGAGCTCAATGTGGCCTCAACCCCTTCTCCAAGTTATCTAACATTTGTCAACCCATCTCTCTTTTTAAATTTTTTTTACTAACAACCCTGCAACCTTTTAGCATCCAAGGAATTGACTTTGCTCTTATCACAATTAGTTTGATTCATCTTTATGGAGGACATGCCTCCTTGGAAAGACCACTGTTGGGGGCTCAATTATGCCCAAATGCAATTCTTTAAGGACCTTTTCTAGATCAAAAAAAATATTGGAAATATGCTAAATAAATAATAAAATAAAATTCTACATTTCTTGTTTGATTTACCATGAAAAAAAAATTATAAATTCATTCTCTACATATTAAATAGAAAAAAAAAAATTGGGAGACCATTTGAGTAGATTTATTATAGAAATTTATTCCTTATATAGAATAGGAAAAAAATAAAAATAAATTAGAAGAATATTTGAGAAAGATTTATTAAGTTTAAATATATTTTTTCTTTTTTTTTCTTTCTCCCAATATTTTTCTTACAACCTTCCAAACAAATTTGGAGTTTTTATGTTTTTTTGGGGTGAATGGCATTTTGAGACATGTATGAATAAAAGGTTGTGAAAGAAAAAGAATACAAATTATTATTATTATTTTTGGTCTAGGTGGAAAAGTTAAGAAAGAAAAAGATTATTAATTTATATCAAAATACAAAAATAAAAAAAAATAAAAAAAAAATCCCTCAAAACCGCAATTAACAAACCAAATTGCAGCCTCAAAAGTAGTAAAACGTGTACTTGATTACTCACATCTAAAAGGTACTTTGATTTAAATATAAAAAGGAGGCTACACCTATTTATTTACATAAAATTATGCCCCTCAACTCAACTGCTTCCATAAGATTGAAGACATTTGGGAAAGTCCACTTTTAAAAATTGGGATCTCTGATTTACCAAACCCAAAGATTAGAAATATACATCGAGGTTTACACGTGTAAGGAGTGACCTGGCACGTGGGAAGATTGACCTTAAAACGTAGGTCAAAGGCGCGTATTAGGTATTGTCGATTGGCGTCATAGAAATTGACCTTAATAGAGTTGGTGTCACCCCATTATATATATATATAATTAAAATCAATGGGTTTATACCCTTATCGGAGAATCAAGTCAACTGGCTATTGGGGCCTACCATAATCACCCAATATTCTCAATCTTGAAATCACTCTTTCATACTATGTGTTAATTCCTTTATATTTTAGGTAAAAAGTTTAAATGTCAATTTTTCATTTTTTTTAAAAAAAAATTAAATTACTTTTTATCTCCATTTATTGGCTTCTGATTTATTTTTTTTTTATGAATTTCACATTGGTAAAAGTGTAATTTTCTTTTTAAATTTTTAATGATAATTGTAGTTTTTTTTTTTTTCTTGTATTTCCCTACAATCACAAAAAAATTTAAGGAAAAACATGAAAAGAAATAAGAGCACAAATAAAACTAATGTTTTAAAAATCAAACTAGATCGGTCAATCAAACCGTTCGATCCGGGTCATCATTTGAGTTAGGAACAATACAGTTAAATTGTTGACTCGATAAAATTTAAGAGGAAGACTTGACCTATCTATCAGTTCAAAGAGTAAACATAATACCACTCTAAAGTTCAAGTTTGATTTTTAGTTTGCAAAACAATAAATAAAATATTAATTTTCCTTTATCCAAATATTCACAACCAACCAAAGAAAAATATTTGAATTTCTTCCCCTTCCTCTTTCCTTCAAGCCACGTTTGTCTCCAAAAGAATTTTTCAAAAAAATAAATATATATCTTATACATATTAAGGATAAAAAGAAGAAAATAATTTCCTCTTGTTAAAAATAAAAAAAAGTTTAAAAAACTATTTCTTCAATAATTTAATTTCCTTTCTCTCAAATTTTTCATAGACAATCAAATTTAAAAAATTATAAATTTTTCATAAACAATCAATTTTCCTATCCACCATTATTGTACAGCTAGGTATAAAAGGTTAATCAACACCCTGTACAATACACAGAATGAAGCAGCAGTGAATCAGAACTGAGACAAACTGGAGAAAGAAGCCCTTCCTGGGGTTTGGTAGATGCTCTCATTTCGGGGTTTTGCACCAAAAACCTTACAAACAAACCATAAAAAGACCCTGAAAACTTAGCAAAGAAGCTCAAACCCAAAAAAGGAAAACACAAAGGGCTGATATCCTTTCGTTCATTTCCATCATCCCAGATCTATACTCTGATATTTAATCAATCAACACACAATATAATAGATTTACAGCGTAACTTCAGACTCCAGTATGAATCTGTTAGGACAAAGACGGTGGAAGAATCCTAATAGATAAGAAAACAGGCTTCTTACTACAAAAATATCATTATACATCTTACAGCTACTAGAGAGAGAGTTAATGATGAATGAAAAACCCTAGGTATATTATAAAAATATAAGTGAAGAATCAACAAAGAATATCTCATGAATCCAAGTTCCAAGTTCCAAGTTTCATCCATAGTTATAGAGCATAATGCATATCATTATCCTCTGAAGATGAAGTTTAGAACACTCTATTAGAATAAATTTATATACACATCCTTCCATGGTAGCTTGGTTTCTCCTCGAGGACATATAATAGAGTATATAGAAAGCACCCATGTTGTTAAGATTGGTGCCACCATCCTAATCATGTTCAAAATAATGGACCTGCAAAGGAAAGTTAAAAACGTTTCATATCCGACTATTTTCAATGAACAGAAGATTCTAAAAGAGTGATATAAATTGGAAAAACTCACATCTCAGTTGTGCCTTGCAGCTCTTCTTGTCGCATTAGGTAATTTTCCCTACTGTAATGCAGTTCAGAGTTTTGGAGTGCATATATAAGTGCACTCTATAAAGAACAAATATCATTTCATGGGAGTACTATAAAAGTTTCATTTCATTCAAGATGGACGAAGGCATAGTGTTGCATTATTAGCCTGTGCATACACAGGGAACCATTAGGTGACTATAAAAAGCAAAATCTAGATTTCTTATTTCACTTTTGGGCCCAATAGTTGCTACTGTACAGGGTAGGCAAACAAACCGGTTGCAAGTCCAGCATTATTTTGTAATTGGGGCATCAGCCATATTCCTCAGCTTTTGAGAGATTTCTGAGAATGATGGCCTCTCTGCTGGATCGGAAGCCCAGCAACTCTCCATCAAATATTTCCATTCGGGTTCGCACCATCTTGGAATTTGTGGACGCAATGTGTTGTTCACGATTCCTCCTATAAAAGAAGAGGAAAGAAACAGAAACAAACAAATGAATTAGAGATTGTGTACTAACACCCAGGTTACCGTGATTGCCAACTACTTTATTAGGTTTTGGTCCCTTTCTATTTCAGTCTCATACATACACAACTTGAAGTTTAGAAATACGCTGTATCAAAAATCACACCCTTCTAAAAGGAGAAATTATTCAAAATCAATCTCCTCAAGATGTATAAGTTTCCCCAATCCTAATTCAGAAAATATCAAAACGAAAGGTATTATATAACTAAAGCATTAACTTCAACGTTGAAATGTCAAGATGATCTTGAGGATGAAAGGCAATTGGAGATATTAATTGAATGTCCTACATGTTTCAGAGTGACCATTACTTCATGGGCAACACCTACCCACCTCACTCCCATAAGAGCAAACGCAAAGATTATGTTAGATACTATTTCATGAATCATCAACCTATGATATGGGAAGGCAAGTAAGGATATTATGTATGTGTTCTATCATCATACATGTAGTTAATAAATTTTATAGGTAAAACTTAGGTGTCATGGGTGAAGCTCATAATTTTCCTGTTGAATATAAATCTAGCGAATCACAAGCCCTCCCATGAATCATTTAAGAGGAAAAACATAATGCGAATACTGTTGCAAAACCTTTGGTCAGTATATGCTCTTTAAGTATATCCTAGATTCCTAGGAATTTTAAGTAGATTCTGAGTCAGGTTTCCTTTGTACAAAGTATTTTTTTAAATTTTCATGCTCCTTTGTTTGATAATTAAAAAAACGACATTACTTCTCGTGTTGCATATTCTTCGAAATGTCATGGGTGTTCACAAAGGAACGATGATGTCATAGGGTACCATGAGATAGATGAGCGAACATTCCCTTTAGAATTAAGGCAAACCAGAAATCACAGTCACCAATAATACTTCAAAATTCAGTGTGGTCACAATAAGTGGCATATGGACCTAAGTTCGAATCCTGCTACTGATGATACCCTGAATTTACCCGGTGCTGGTTGTTGCAGGGTGGTTAGCACCCCGAGGTTTGGGTCCCCATGGAGAGTCCTAAGAGCTTGGCCATGGAAGATTCCTCAATTATAAAAAATAAATAAATAAATAATAATACTTCAAAATTCAAATGTTGATTGGATTCTTTTTTTTATTTTTTTTTTATAGGAAACGACGAAGGAATATATTGATAAAAAGGAAGTACAAGAGAAGGATGAGGAATCCTCCCACCAGAGAAAAACAAAACTACAATGAATCAAATATAAGAAAATACAAAGAAAAAACAAGCAATTACTCTAGTTAGACCAACCCATTAGGATTACACACCGCTAACCAATCAAGTTGTAACACGTTAAGAGGAATCCCCTTAAAAACCTTAGAACAAAAAGCCCAAAGAGAAACTAGGAAACGAATAGAATCCCAAAAATTCTTTGAATTCCTTGTTTTATCCTCAAAAATCCTTGCATTTCTTTCCCGCCACACCACCCACATTATAGCGATGCATGCATCTTGCCATAAAACAACCCCTCTCTTAGAAGATCCAAAACCATTAAAATTAATAGATAACATGTCAGAGATGCTCCTTGGGGGGACCCAATCCGTCTTTGCTAATTGAAATAATCTGTGCCACAACCCCATCGTCAAAGAGCAATGGAAAAAAAGATGATCTACTGTTTTTCCATGTTTCATGCACAACTTACAAATGTCGGGACTAAGTGCTTTGTAGGGTCTTCTCAACTGTAGCAAGTCATTAGTATTAACCTTCTTGTGAACCACCAACCAGACAAAGGACTTGACTTTGAAGGGGACTTGAGAATTCCAGACGAACTTAGTAGGGAAAACTAGAGGCGAATCAGAAAATTGAGATAAGGCAAGAAAGAAAGATTTGACTGTAAAAAGTCCTAAATGAGACAAAGACCAGGATCTCATATCTGGAACCGAAGGTGATATATGTAGACGATCAAGAGACCGCATGAGGCCTTCTAAATCTTCTATCTCAGAATCGGAAAGATTTCGACAAAAGTTAAAGTTCCAAGAGAATGGGCGAGTAGATCCAAGAATTGAAGAAATAGGAGTATTTTTATCCGTGACTACAATAAGTAGTCTTGGATATTGGACCCCCAAAGGTTGGTCCCCCCACCACAAGTCTTCCCAGAACCAAATTCTATCCCGTCTCCTACCACAAACCGAGTAAACTTGGAAAACTCTTGGAAGACTTGTGCAATGGCCTTCCAAGGACAACGATGTGACCATCTGACTATATTGTTGACATCCCAACCATTGGAGTGTGATCCATAAATGCTTAAAATAACCTGATGCCACAGAGCTGAACCCTCCCTAGGATATCCCCACAACCACTTCCCTAAGAGAGCGAAATTCCTTATAGAAATCTTTCCAAATCCCAATCCCCCTTTTGTCTTCGGCTTACACACTACATCCCAGCTAACTAGATGATCTCTTTTTGATAAAGATCTACTCTAATATGTTTAAAAGATATCCAAGAATTGGTTGTGATACCGATTTGTGCTTGGATATGTGGATGAGTATATGTCATGCTCAAGGTCAAAGAATAGATTTGATGGTTCCTACACTTGCATTCACTTTTTTTTTTTTTTTTGATAAATCCTACACTTGCATTCACTTGATTAATTCAAGATACAAATCCCTAATCACGTTGGTAGAGGGCCCAAAATAATAATTCCTGAAATGTCAAGTAAAACATACTCCGGATAATAGATGGGTCTATGGTTGTGAAGTTGGATTATGGATTTAGTTCTCACACATGAAGTACAAGTATTGAGGAAACTTCCAAATGGGCAACTGAAATTTTGGATAGCAACTAGTTTAGGCTTTGGGATGTTTTGGTAAAAGTCAAAGGAAGAAGGGACAAAAATGGGGTTCTAGAGGTTAGAAAACCAAAGACAATGGCTGGTTGCTTATGGAAACATTATATAGCAGCCCTACAAATAAAAGATAACAAGGAAAAAATACAGTTCTTAAAGAAAAACAACTAAAACCTGAATGATAATTAAAAAAAAAAAAAATCTCAAGTGAATATAGGAGCTCATCTTAGCCACATAACCAAACAAAAACTCTGCTAAACAGTAAGATCAAGTACTGATACTGTCCATAGATACATTACAAGAGCTCTCAAGATGACTAACAAAGCCTTGATTCTCTTGCATTTGCATCAAATATAAGGACTTGTATCCAGTTGTCATATTGTAAACCATATTGTGTTTCTGTACATTGGGAAATAGATAGACAAGGATAGGCACATAAATAAGGAGTACATACATACAGAAAAAATTAAGTATAACAATTTTTAACCAACATCATAAAAGATACTAAGGGAAAAATAGATAAATAAAACCTATAATACCACACATGTAGCATTGGACATTAGAGTTCTCATGAAACCAACTTAACAACATATGACAAATAACATGGATTCATAAAAAAAATCCAAAAAATAAACTTAACTTTTTAACTATAGTTTGATATTCCAAACTTGAGACAAATCTCCAACTAATATACTAAAAAAGAAACGACAAGCATCTACAACCATACACTTGCTTATACTCATGTTAAGATTTCTATACTCTTAAATTCATTGTTCCTAGCCCTTCCCTCAATAAGAAGGGAAGATAAATTTAAAAGGAAAAAGTAATATATTAAGAAATCATTCTATATTTATTATCATCCTTAAGGTTACTATTCAGATCATCCGAATTGTACCTGTTCCCACTTAAGATCATGGTCTCTCTTTCTTCCCTCTTTGTCATCTATTTAACCAAATCATGTGTTTCACTCAAATAAAGCTCCCTTCTATTGCAACAATAATTACATTCCAGTTTCGATGGTACACCTTCAACAACACATACACTTCGTCTCCACACAAGATCATCCCCTTTTCTCCCATCATTCAACCCACTTCTAATTTATATTTGATTACCCATTTTTAATATATAATAATTAAAAAGAAAAATTGCATACAAAATTTTTGACTAAGCGCCACAAAAGAGACTTCCTAAAACTTACTTTACCGAAAAGCATCCTTTAATCAATAATATAATGATCTTCTTTAAGGAAAAGTTCAAAATTTGACTTTTCCTACTAGCGTTTATTGTACACACCGTCTCATAAGGGCATCCAATTGAATAATCAGATACACCTATGACATTAGTGATAAGCACAGGTCTATATGAAAACTGTCTTGCAACATATATTGAATCATTTAGAATAAGTACATGAAATGGTAAAGGTCATTTCGTTGGAAAAAAGAGAAGCCAAGCATGGAATGTTGGTTTTCTATGATTGTTTTGGACTATCGAGAGACAGAGAGAGAGAGAGAGAGAGAGAGAGAGAGAGAGAGAAATAGAAGAGCATTAGAAAATGTTGAGTTATCAGATCAAAAGCTTAAATCCCTGTTTTTGTGTAACTTTCTAGAATGGACAAAAGGGGGCTTAGAGGTTGGGTCCATGTACATGTTTGATTTTGTCAATGGATTAAATGCAAGGTCCAAAAAGAGATGCAATGAAAAAGACATACAATTCACAAAGATCAAACAGAAGTCCTATGGCAAAGAAAGGATCCATGTAGCCAACCACAGGTAGTTGGGATTAAAGTTGTTGCATAAGATGAATAGTTTTAATGCATTAGAATCCACAATCAGAAACAAGTCATTCCAACCCACATGGCTTTGTTATGACACTGCTCATTTAAAATATCATTACATGTCCAAAGCATAAGTCATTACATGAATTTCATAAGTGAACAACCATGACTTAGGTAACAAATCATTTCCTCTTAAATGTTGGCAGTCCATGCACAGAGATATGCACTTGGATCTATACATGAGAGACCAAAATAGGATCAAATCCAATATAATTACATAAATGGAATGCATGATCAAATTCTTAATATGTACCATCTATTCAATTTATGTTCTTCCAACATCTTAAGTTCACAAATAATACTATTCAAATGCAATGTGTTCAAGAACCCTAATTTATTGATATTTTTCAAATCCAACATTAGTACACATTTTAGATACCAACTCTTGCACCCCTGCCCAACATAGAAAAATGACATACAGCACCACCCAGTAAACAAAAGGATAATTTCCTTGCCCAGCATTATTCAGGTTATGATCCAAAATAATTGGGGAGAAGGGCTGTGTGAAATACTAGTAAATAAGCTGCAAGGCCAATCCTAATTAAGCCAACTCATTTCCTGGTGGAACTGTTTATTTCTTCCCAAATACCCATTCCCTCCAAAAAGTTCAAAGCAACACATCTACAAGATAAGGAGATCGAAGTGAAGAACTGAAACCAACTAATAAATGAGCTGCATCACCAATCCTAATTAAACCAACTCATTTCTTGGTGGAACTATTTATTCCTTCCCAAATATACCCATTCCCACTAAAATGTTCAAGCATCATTTCTTGGTGGAACTGTTTATTCCTTCCCAAATACCCAGGCCCACTAAAATGCTCAGGCATCATTTCTTGGTTCAGGCATCATTTCTTGGTGGAACTGTTTATTCCTTCCTAAATACCCATGCCCACTAAAATGTTCAAGCATCATTTCTTGGTGGAACTGTTTATTCCTTTCAGAGCAACACATCTACAAGATAGACTGAGCAGATTGAAGCAGAGAACTGGAACCAACTATTTCCTTAATATTATAATAATTAGATGATAATGACCACATGCATATCAAGATCAGGAAGAATAGAAACAAATTACGTTGTAAATGAAACAGAACATATAGTTATGTTTCAATATAGCTCCTACCAATTATAGAAGCACAATGCATATCTGCATAAGGTTCGTCCCCAGTAAGCAATTCCCACATCACAATTCCAAATGAGTATACATCAATCTACAACACAGAAAAAGAAATAAACAAGTAAGAAACAAGATAAAGAATAGGACTTGGAGATCTTGAAGAAGGCCTTGGCAAATATCATATACTAACAACACTAAAAGTTTTCAAATTTAAGATTAATCCCCACCTTTTCTGTTACCATGTTGGTTTTCCCACTAAGAAGCTCTGGTGCCATCCAAGGAAGTGTTCCACGAACACCTCCTGATACTAACGTATGCTGTTTAACCTTTGATAAACCCAAGTCACCAATCTACAAGATATGAAATGGATAAGCTCCCAAATCCAATCCCATTTAATATATATGATTACTATTAGGTACAGCAAGTAAATATGCAACATAATCTGCTAAAGAATGTCCTTAACAAGAGTCCGACACCAAAAGTTTCATTGTTCTCCCCAAGCATCCTAGTTCTAGGACAAATGATGGAAGGGAATAACATAATTCACAAGATTAGGTGCCGCAGAAAAGCTCAAAAATTAATATTTATAATTATAACAAACATACCTTGCAAACAGGCCGATGTGGATCTCTCATATTTACTAATAAATTCTCACATTTTAAGTCAAAATGTACAATATTCTTGCCATGTAAATACTCCATTCCAAATGAAGCATCCATAGCTATGATGCGTCTCTTCCGACGATCTATTGTCCTGTTCAATAGCATAAAATTGTCACATTCCACAGGAAATAAATTTTTCATTTCTTTTCAGCAAAAAATGAGCACTTCTAAGTATATGCTTTATAGCCTACATCCTAAAACAGAAGAAAGTTAAAAGGACTCATAAACTGCAATTCAGTAAACCACCATCAAAACAATTACCTGTCCTTTTTCTGCAAAAATTGTTTCAAAGAACCATTAACCATGAATTCTGTCACAGTTGCTAAAGAGCCACCAGGGCCATCACGAACTATACCATAAAAGGAAACGACATTTGGATGATGTAATGAACTCAATATCAAAGCCTCCTTCCAGAAATCCGCAATCTGTAACGGCAAGATGGATAGACAAACAGTCAATGCAAACTGAAGCAAGTGTAATTGGTAATGAACTACAGCAGAACACTGAAGTTGCAAAATTATTCTCATCAGCTTGCTTCCCAGAAAGAAAGAAAATATTCAAAATATAATTCTAAATAAATTCTATAAGTAGAAAGGGCCTGACAATTTGCACTAACATAAGATGGACTCACTGCCAATTGAAAACATTCCTGTCTATGACAATCAGATACATATGCCTTTTCTTTTATGAGAAACCAATTAAAAAGCAAAAGGGATAAGTCCCTTAGCAAGGCTTACAAAGAATGAATGGAAAAAGGGAAAAAGGAAAAAAGAAAAGGAAAAATTAAGGGGCACCACACCAGCATGGAATGATCACAAAAGTGTCCTCCAGCAAGAGACTTCAACTTCCTCAACACACATTTGTCAACAAGCTAAAATAGTAGCTAAAATAACGATGATGACATGATGAGGCTCAACAATTAAACCATTATGGAAGAGATCAAATGAGAACTTCAAGGATACATACTTCTAGTTCCTTGTCCTGAATTGTAATTTTCTTAAAAACTAAGCACATTCTTGTTTGTAAGCAAATAAAAAATAAAAAAACTCGCCATATCTGGTACTCAACAACAGCAGAAGTTTACAAGTTCCCACAAACTTACCAAGGCCCAAAAAAAATTTAAAAATAAAAAATAAAATAAAACCGATAGAAGCTAACAATTAATTTAGTCATATGTCCATTAATATTTTTAGATTAATACATGAGCAACTGCAACGCACATTTACTTACCAAGGTGTGTGTGTGTGTGTGTTATATACTATTATGTCCAACAAGGATTCAGGATTTAACATAATTTGTGGGCTATATATATAAAAAATTGGAATTAAAAATTTACGATGCATAAAACTTAAAAGGACACCTACATCTTACACCATCATTTTCACTAATTAAACAATGATAAAAGAATATGCAAGAGACTACTTTTAAAAGGTAGAACAGACAATACTATCAAGAGCATGTCATCTTATGTATAGCATGAGCATATTGAACTGTAGATGAACTCCAATTTTTGTGCAACCCATCACCAATTTTGAGCCTGAAAATGTTAAAACAGATCCCCAAATAAAGCCAAATACTTCCAGACCCAGTGGCCCACACAACAGACATCCCTGCACCACCACCCAAACATGAGAGAGAGAGAGAGAGAGAGAGAAGGGACCGCGGGAGGGGGGTGGGTAGTTGTCCAAGCCGAAGTGTTTTACTTATTTCTATCTAATAAAATACAAGTATAGTTCCTTATTTTATTTCAAAAAATAAAGAGTTAATCAACTGGCCAAGGAAACGAGGGACAACCTTGGCTGCAGACTCTTGAAAAGGAATGTATTTAGATGCATAAGGACATAAAGCAAGAGATTCAAAACTCTTGTAGATTCTTTAAATGAGACTTTTCTGGTTTGTTATATAAATTTAAACATGAATTCTTTCTACTCCTTGAGGTGGTACATTCTTCTGGGCCTCTTAGAGGATTCTGAGTGAAGATGAATCATATTTTTTTGAATGTCCTTTCCACACTAACAATCTCAACTTCCCTTTCAAATTATTTTCTTCTGCTTGTAGCCTCTTTCTTTATTCCTTATCCAAACTTCAAACACAGATCAAGGGCATTTACAGAACGCAAAGAAGCAAACATAGGAATCTGAACTATGTAGAACCCACTAAGAATATGAATAGTGTGTTTGAGATGCATCTATACAAATGCATTTATGTGCATGTGTCAGTGAGAGAGAGGCTTAAAAGAAATAAATAAATAAAGGAGCAATATGCTAATAATTACTAAGAACAAAGCATTTAGTAAGAACAGCAAAGCATTTGTAATGTCCTTTTTAAATAAGAGGAATAGTTTTAATTTTTAGAAAACAATGTAAATGGTCAAAATATGAACTGAAATTTAATAAGAGTTAAAGAAATGTAGGGGTATTTATTATACATAAGCCATAAACTTTAAATAGGTCTTCTAGGTTAACTTGAAGAGTTCATTTAAATGGTTTGGGGGTGTAGAAAACCCCACTGATAGTGCCTGTGTCAGCAACATCACCAAAACAAAGAAGATTTTGGGGTTACCCAGCCACATCCTCTCCAGTTCTTCAGGAAAAAAATTGAAGAAAAGAAAAATGCCCCGTTGCACCATGACAGAAATATACGTCCAAGTGCACAAAACCCTGATTCTGTATCATTGCTTCACAGATGTCAACCATATGTATGTCCGGCATCAGATATATCCAACTTAGTGGTTGAGAGTACAATGAGAAGGATGCACCAAATATAAGTCTCAAATTCTTAAGGTTCACACCTCAGCAAACTCTACATGACAATATCCCACCATATGACATGTGCAGTGTTGGTGTCACATCTAAAAGACTTTACATGACCTTGAAATTTAATCTGTTGAGAGACACTAAACTCTTAGCTTTTGGTGTTGAATTTATAATCTGTACATGATGCACAAACATTGAGTCATGGCAAACCTCTAGCACAACCCATGCATCTCACATGGCAATTATATTTTTTTTTTTTTTATAGGCAAATAAGAGGATGTATTATAAAAGCCTAGAAAGGCGAAAAGAGTACACACGAAGTATACAAGCAACGCCCAAGGAGCTAGGCCAAAAAGAAAAACCTTTCTTCTATCTAGACAAAAGCCATTCTACAAAGTCAAACAAGGACAAAGAATGAGTCTCTAAATATACCCTACCCCAATTCACAAAAGTGTACAAAAAAAAGAGTTTTAGAGCTTGGTCGGTACGTTCATTGTCATTGAACACTCTTTCATTTCTCTCCCTCCATAATGTCCACATTAAACAAAGGGGAGCAACCCTCCAAGCTTTTTTCCTTTCCCTTACTCACAGAAGCACCATGCCAAGCTATCAAATTCCTTTTGATTGAGGAGTGCAGGACCCACTGCACGTCAAAAAGGGAGAAAAGCAAGCTCCATAACAATGTAGCCTTCTTGCAGAATAGGAGCAAGTGGTCACTAGTTTCCTCTTCCATTTTACACAAATAACATCTATTTGGTAGTATCCAGCCCCTTCTTTTAAGCTGATCAGTAGTCAAAATTCGGTTCCAAGACGCTTCCCAAGCAAAAAAACTAACTCTCATGGGTGCCCAAGATCTCCAAATGATGCTCCAAGGAAAAGGTTCACTAGAGGTAGCTGTGAGGGATCGGTAGAGAGATCTAACAGAGAAGGAGCCATTCTTACTAATCTTCCAACTTAAAGCATCCTCCACATCACTATGCAAAACCAAAGGGTGTATTTTTTGGAGCAAGCCTCCACCTCTTCCATTTCCCAATCATTAAAGCTTCTTGAGAACAAAGGATTTCAGCTTCCCACCTCTCCTTCCTCTTCCCAAGCATCACATACCCATTGATTCTTATTGACCGCCAATCTAAATAAGTTGGGGAAGGCATCCTTCAAAGCTTGGTCCTCACACCACAAATCCTTCCAAAATTTGACCTTCCTCCCATTCCCAACTATAAAGCGGGATCTTGAGCGAATGATTTCCCAATCTTTTCTGATAGCTTTCCACAATCCCACACCATAGGCACCCCTCACTTCTTTAGAACACCAACCTCCCTCTTCTTCCCCATATTTGTCTATAATTACTTGTTTCCACAAAGAATTCCTTTCTATAGAAAATTTCCAGTTCCATTTCCCAAGTAAGGCTTTGTTTAGGGCCACAAGACTGCGAATACCCAAGCCTCCTTGTCTCATATCAGTACAAACCGCGCTCCAATTCACCAAGTGCGGTTTCTTTTCTAAAGCGCCACCGCCCCACAAGAAGTCTCTTTGGATCTTTTCAATTCTTGCACACACCTTCCGCGGAATAACAAAGAGAGACATTAGGTAAATAGGGAGGCTTGAAAGGGTGCTTTTTATCAAGGTAAGTCTTCCCCCTTTGGAAAGATATTGTCTCTTCCATAAGGACAAGCACTTTCTGAATCTCTCCTCCACTACGTCCCACACCCTTGGAGATTTGAAAGGAGCACCCAAGGGAAGTCCCAAATAAGAGGAGGGAAGATTCCCAATTCTACACCCCAAAACCGAGACGATATTCTCCAGATAGTCAACCCTTCCTACAGGGATCACCTCACTTTTATCCCTATTCACGTTTAACCCTGAGATCGCCTCGAACCATAAGAGCACCCAACTCAAGTAACGCAGCTGCCCACTGTCGGCCTTGCAGAATAAAAGGGTGTCGTCAGCAAACAGAAGATGAATCAGATCCCTTTCTATTCCGTTATTGTTTCCCACCTTAAACCCCTCAATGAAGCCCCCCCTTCTAGCTCTGAAGAGCAGCTGGCTGAGAACTTCCATGACTAATAAGAAGAGATAAGGGGATAAAGGATCCCCTTGTCTCAAGCCCCTAGTGCTGCGAAAAAAGTCTGAAGGGGTCCCGTTAATTAAAATTGAGAAGTTGGTTGTGGAAATGCACCAACTGATCCAATTTATCCACTTCTACCCAAACCCCATCTTGGACATAACTGAAACAAGGCAATCCCAGTTGACATATGATCAAACGCCTTCTCAATGTCTAGTTTCAGGAGGAGTCCAGGGATGTTAACCTTCAGCCTAGAGTCTACTGTCTCGTTTGCAATGAGAGCGGCATCCAGAATCTGCCTATTCCGAATGAATGCATGCTGGTACTCTGAAACCACCTCCCCAATAGCTTGTTTCAGCCTATTAGCCAAGACTTTGGTGAGTAATTTGTAAAAGCTCCCTACCAAGTTTATTGGTCTGAAGTCTTTCAGCTCTTTCGCACCCCCCTTTTTTGGATTAAGACGAGAAATGTGGAATTTAAGCTCCTCTGGAAAGTGCCAAGGCGGAAAAACTCATCAAAAAAGGCCAAAATCTCAGCTTTGGTAAAATCCCAGGAGAATTGCCAGAAGGCCATGGTGAACCCATCCGGACCTGGCGTTTTATCTCCAGAGAGGCTGTAGAGGGTTTCAAAAACTTCTTTTTCTGAAAAAGGCTCCTCTAAGCTTCTGGCCCTTTCTGATCCCAAAACACGAAACTATAGATTCCCCATCCTTGGTCTCTAATCCTCGGTTTCCGCTAACAAAGTCCTATAACCCCTACACACCCCATCCTTGATATCTTCCGCACTAGTAAGGGAGTTTCCATTAATGTTCACCTTGGATAAGAGGTTCTTTCTCGCCCTGGCATTGGCCATCTTATGAAAGAATTTGGTGTTCTTATCCCCCTCCTTTAGCCATGTCTCCCTGGATTTTTGCCTCCAAAAGGTTTCTTCCATTAAAACACACTTCTTATACTCCTCCAAATCCCCCAAACGAGCCTCTGCTTCCTCAGAGGACAGGGGATTAAGACAAGCCTTTGAATCCCAGAACTATATTTGAGAAAGAGCCTCGACTTTTTTAGCAGAAACGTTACCAAAAACTTCCTTGTTCCACCTTCTTAGGTCCCTTTTAAGGGATTTCAGTTTTTCAGCAAGACAGTGACTGGTAGATCCTACAACCGAGTAACTCACATGCCAATTATATACAGGAAAAAACAGGTGCCTAGCAAAATGTGACTGAACCCTAATACATAGAAATTATATACAGCTCACTGAAGGCCAAAGAAACAACAGGGAAAAACAGCAGGTGCTATAATTGCATAATAACCCAAGGCATCAATGAAATCTACAAAAATGTAAATAAATAAGGTGGCCTTCGGATGCACTTCCTTTTTTTTTTTAATTTTAAAAATAGAAACCCCTATATAAACATAAGAATTCTTGTACAAAAAATAGAAAGTTACTGTGTGTCCTTCAAAACTGTTTACAAAATTTCAAAAATTTGAGGAAGTGAAAACTTTTTACTTCCTCATAACAAAAAAATTTTAAGAAGTGTTTTCAAGTGCACAAAGTTTGTACGTATGTTTTATAACAGCATTCATACCTTTAATATAAGACTATTTTTAAAAACAAAAAATTAGGAAATGTATTCAAACATCACCTAAATAAACTAGCAACCCAAAGGATCTCTAGACCAAATGGAAAAAGATTTGAGGGAAGTTTCTTTCATTGCCAATTCAGAATCCTCCAAGCCCTGAAAAATCATATTCATATGCTCTTTCTAAACACAACAAAATAAGCATAAAGTAACCATCTAACCTCTTATGACTCTTACCCACAAAACTACCATGTAAGCAGAGCATCATATCCTTATGAGTATGGGGAAGCACCCAAGAAGCCCCAGGCAAAGGAAATAACAAAGTCCACAAACAGCAAGCCTTCCCACAGTGCATGAAAATACGTTTAGCCAACACCATTGTTTACATAAGCATCACCAATTCACATAAGTCCAACCCCACCCAACAATAAGCTAATCATTTCTCCAAACTGCTCTCCTATGCAAAGAATCCAACATAGATGTAACCTTAGAATCCCACACTTATTCGCAACAGGAGGCCCCTAAATTTGACTCACATAAAGGCTTCATAGAGAAGCAAACATTTCTAAAGATCTTCCACACCAATCTATCACCACAACCACCTGAAACAACTTCAGAGTGTATATAGTGCAGAAGAAAATTTCAACTCCAACTCCCCATCATTGGACGTTGGAACTCCTTAAAAATATCAGTTCCAGCAGCCCCAACATCCCACCCTATCCCATTCACCCAAGCCTTTTCATGAGCTACCATGCTAAACAAAATTGAGGAACAATCCTTCAAGGGGATTCCTCACATCACACACCACCCAGACCTTGGATCTAAGATCATCTCCCATGACAATACTCATCCTTAAATGTGAAGTATTTCATCCACTTCTAACGGCATTTGGCAGACTCAAATTGCACACCTTCCCTCTTTTCTCCGGAACACCAACACATAAAACTTCAAAACTTGAATACCTTAATATAAGCATCACTCAGCACCAAGTCAATAATGCAAAAAGACATTTTCATATCTGCTATAAATCCTACAAGGCCTATATTGTATACAGATGGCACCAGAGGTAAACCAACTTCAATGCTAGCAAAACATATAATCTAGACATGGTATAAGCAGATTAGTATAAGTAATCAGCTCAAATTGTTTCTTTTCTTTTTCAGAAATAAGTAAACAACCTCTATTGGCTAAAAAGAAATTGTTTAACACTATTTCAGAACTTTTTCCAAATTTAAAGAGCATCAACAGACATGTCTATATTAGATTAAAATGAAAATATACAGGCTGAAAATAATTTATTTAATCCCATTTTGAAAGTTAAAAAAGATGCTGGGATAGTAAGGAACTAGCTTGAAGCTATCAAAATATCTTGCCTTCAATTTAAGTGCTAATCATGAAATGCAGACTGCTGTTATAACAGCACATACTACTACATATGTGAAACTATCTCTTTCTCGACTTTATATACATACATGAAAAATAATGCAATCATATGCAAAAATCGCACCACTTGGACACCAAAAGTGGCTGATAAAACAAGAAATTATAATTAAAAGGATTCAGTTACTACCAAACGTTCTCTTTCAGATGGTCTCCCAGCAAAGCAGCTGGCTTTGATTCTCTTTATTGCTACATCAGACCCCTTCCATTTTCCATGGTAAACAGCTCCATACGTACCAGAACCTAATTCCCGAATCTCCTCCAGATCATCATTTTTTATTGTCTAAAGAAAGAACACAAATTCGAGTTAGGCAGAGGAAATAAAATGCATGAAATAGTAAAAAGACACTAAGATGGAGAAGAGATAATGAAGAGATAAAGGTGTGATTTCCAAAGAGATGTTTTACAAAAATAATGGTGTATATTGGTCGAGAACCTGTAATCCCCTTGAAAGAGCTTCTTCTTCAGCCTTTGTTGGCTCAATCTTGAATGTATTCACATTATCATTGTCAGAATCCAACTCCAAATCCCCCAGGGCATTCTAAAGGACAAAGGATATCTTGAGAAAAAGAAAACATAATATTAAAGAGCAATCTTTCAGAAAAGAAAGTTCAGTTAACTCACGGCTGTCTCCAATTCGTTTGAGGCCTCTTTAGTTGATGAAGCATGCACTGCATCAGCATTTTCTTGAACTTTAGCTTTCACCTCCTCAGCACTTTCTAATGCAGCCCTTTTGACAGAAGCAATCAACTCTGGTAAGAAAGACAAATTGCTAACATCCAGTTTAGCATCTTCTTCAAGAGGAGCACAATCGTTGACAACAGGTTTAAAAACATTATCTTCAGCTGGTAAATTGACAGGCTCCAGAGATGCCACCTCACATTTCTTATCTGCATTATTGTTTTTCTCTGGAAGGGAGGTAACTGGCATATCATTATCTTCAACCTTCTCCATGTGAATCTCTTCTTTTCCTTCTCTAAAAGCTTGTTTAGCCTCCATTATAACTGTTTGATTTACATTATTATCATTCCTTGATTCTGGATTGTAACTCAAATTGGCTGAAGCAACAAACTTATCATCCATTAAAGTTGGAGATGAATTTGTGAAATGCAATGGTTCCATAGGAGCAGCAAACTTTAACATGTCAGATGGGGATGGAACAGGACCTGGAGTAAATGGGTGTTGGCCTTCCTGACCATGAGTGTTTGGGTTCAATTTTGTAGCATGGCCATAAGAATAATCAGGGAGAGCAGAGCCATCAAAACCTAGTATTTTCTGTGATGATTCACCCCAAGGATTTTGATTATCTAACCCAACACAGAACCTAGGACTACCCTCCCGTGTACCCCTAATGGGTCCTGGATTAACTGAACCACTTGCTTGACAGGTAGAAGTGGATGCTTCATAAGAGGGAGCACCATGCATTGGGTTCTGAACATTTCTCCATAAAGCATGTGCAGGTACATGTCCGTGTGAGACTTGGTAAAGATTATCAGCTCCATAAGGATAAGGCAAATTGCCATAGCGAACAGCACGCTCTTCCAGAGGAGGAACATTGATAGCAGGGCCAGCAGCTGCAGCTTGGTCATGGAATACTCCATTCCCCAATTCAGGTCCAGTTCGAATGTACCGTGGGTCTTCATGATGGACATAATTTGAAGACACATGATGGTTATCCAGCAAATTACCATGTGCAACTGGAAAATTCACGCCAGAACCATCTACAATGTACGGATCATTCAACCTTCCAGCTCCAGAGATTTGAGCTCTTGCATCCTCAGCCCGAGGATTCAACTGATGCTGTAGAATCCATCCCCGTTCATGATTATGAGTTTCATTATACAGAGATCGAGGATCATTGTGCTCTTTTGGATATATTCCATGCTGCATTTTTGCATCTGTATTCAACAAAAAAGACTCCCTACCTGGGGGGCACTCTGCACATGGATTAGCAACTGGAGGCAATCCATTCCCCATGTTGGGTTGCTCTAAATGTCTATGGAAAGTCATCCGGCAATGCTCACAGATACTATTCCCTTCAAAAACATTGGGGCCATGAAGCATGCTACCCGGAAAACCTGCCTTCTCACTGGATATAGCTCCTGTTGGCAGCCATACAACATTATCTGAAGCTTGTGGTTGATGATCATATGGAGCTTGGGGATTCACTGGCTGCCGACTGTATTCTTCAGGCAGTCTATCAATGCATTTATCTGGTAACTCCCCAAATGGCATGCGGAACCTCGCAGATGAAGGTGAAGATGGATACTCTGCCAGCGGCCTTGCATCATGGTGTCCGTGATGCCTAGGGGAAAAGTAGGCAGGGTTCCACTGAGACTCCATTTCATTATACCTCTGAGCAACAGGTTGGTGTTGCCCCGACCCCATATGAGGAATTGTAAGGTGATGCAAGTTGAACTGAGACATAGGCATCTCACAGTTTCTCTGGTTATGGAGGCCACCCTCAAGACTTATGGAGTTAAAGAACTGTTCGGCCAAATGAATATCATCAATTGCACTCATAGTCGGCGACTCACCCACCTGCTGCTTCCTAAAATCCGAAGCATCGTTTAAATTATTCAAAGCATCCACATACCTCCTCTCAGTATCATCAACATCAACAAAATGCGAAGAACCACCATCTTGGTCGGGATGCGAAAACAGAAAAATCCTAAGCCTAGTGAACCCATCCCCAGAACCCAACTTGTCATATTCCTCCATCATATTGGTCACGTCATCATCGTTCACAACCGAGACAAGAGCATCAAGATCCTCATCAGGTTGCTGGTATTTCAAAACTGCCGCCATATCAAAAAGCTCCTTCATCTTCCCCATCAGCTCCTCATAACCAATATCCCGGGGCACGCTTACAATTCTCGTCTCCCCACCCACATACCTCAGCTTCCCATCCTGTGGCCTGGGCAATATACTACCAGAAAAACTACACAAAAACTTCACACGAGGGTTCTCATCGTTCGACCCATGTGCTGAACTAGGAGTCGCAGAAGGGCTATCCATCAAATACACAGCCTGGTGCTGTTTCTGATCAACAGAGTCGCTCACGCGTGCAATTCCTTTATTACACATGAGTATGGAATTCAAGCCATACAACGGCCCACGAATTCCCCAATCACCACCTCCGATGCACACCCGCAACCCCCCAGTTTCCCACTCCAAATCAATCGATTCTCCATCGGAAAAACAGACGAACAAACAAAAAATTTCACCCAAAACCCTAACGCGACGAATCAAAAACCCCAATTCTAACCGAAAAGAAAAATCAGCTCGGAAAAACAAACCCTAATTCCTCGATCTGGATTCGGAATCCGAAAAAAATAAAAATCAAAGTACCTGAAAAATGGAGAGGCGTGGAGGCAGTCGGAGGAGGATAGAGAGAGAAAGTAGGGAGAAAGAAAGTGGTGAGAAGAAGACGGTGGCTCTGATGATGTGGTTTCCCTACCTCTTCTTCTTCGTCTGCCTCTCTGTGTGAGGTGAAAATGATGATGGTGATGATGATGATGTGGATGATGATGAATGGAGACGAAGGACCGCCATAGCCCCGCCTTACAATGCCTGCTTGCCAGGTAATGTCCCACGTGGCAACACCTCCTTTCCGCAGCTCAAAGCATCTCTCTATCCTCCGCCCTCCACGCTCCTCCCGCGCGTCCCCTCACTCCACATTCGTGTACAACTAATAAAATCCTTTTAGGAAAAATTTACGCCACCAATTTGATATACTCCACCGTCAATCCGAGCCGTTTTTTAAGCGACAGTACAAGTGTATAAATAATTAAGACAAATATATAAAATTAAAACATAAATAATTAAGATATAAATTTGTAATTAAGGTACAAAATAAAATTACAATATGACCAAATTAAGATGTCCATCCACGACCTCCTAATTAATGATACCTTGTTCATATCATACTTTATTATTAATATTATAATGAGATCAAATCTATGTCACAAAAAATTTGCAATCTAAGCTATTGAAGTACATGACTAAATTTAAATGAAAATCATATGAAACTCAGGAAAAAGAAATTTGGTCAAGATAGAAAATAATAATAATAACATTTAAATATACAATAATAGAATCATTTATAAGATACCAAGAAATGAGATAGTTTTTTACATGTGCAATTTATAATTAATTGACACTTCAAAAAAAAAAAAAGTCCCTTATTTTATTTATAGAATATGTAGTTAGGGTCATGTAATAGAGTAGGAAAAAAATTAATTTTTAGCTTTGGGGTGAATTTTAATAAAAGGAATCAACAAAATTTCATTATTTTATTTATAATAATGAAATATTTATTTGAATAATTCTTTGTTTTCTAAGTTTGAAATAAAAAATTTCTATACACAAAAAATTGTGGGGCTGCTCGGTCATGCTTTTTTTAATCTTGTTTTAGAAACATGTTTTTAAGTTTTAAGGACAAAAAAAGTGTTTTTGAGTGTTTTATAAAAAAAATGAAGGTGTTTGGCAATTGTTTTTTAAAAATAGATTTTAAAAAATAAATAATAAAAAATTTGTTTGGATAAATTATTTTTAAAAATAATTTTTATGTATTAAATATAGTTTGATTTATAATTTATATGTTTAATGAAGATTTTTTTTTAAGGAAAAAAAAAGAAATTTAGAAAAGCGATTTTTGGCATTGGTATTGGATGGTGAAGAATGATATCATATCCACTTTTATTTGTGTTTTATGTTTATTTTTTAAAAAAATTAATAAAAATAATTTTTACTTGTCCTTTAAAAACTATTATTTATTTCATTTTGTTTTTAAAAATTATTCTCAAATAACATTGTCCAAATACTCTTCTGAATTTTTAAATATAGTTTTTTGTTTTTAAAAACAAAAAATCGGTTTTTAATCATACAATCAAACAGATTCTAGATATTTACATTACGTCTTTAATTAATGACTTAAATTAAGTTATTAAATTAGTTTATCAAACACCCACATAATCTAATTTTTAGCTCAACTTCAATCACATTTAATAAGTTTATTTATAAATATAAAATAACAATATTTAATTTTGTAGTAGTTCTTGCACAATTTTTACTGGCAAGCATAGTAGGGCTGATTGGACTTGGGCTAACGGGCCAAATTTACAACTCTAAATAGGGGATGATCTTAAGAAAAGGAGGTGGTGCCACCATGGGTGGATGGCAAGTGGTGGTGGTGGGACAATCAGGTGATGGTGGTGGTAGAGGAAGATACAAAAAAGAAGTGGGTGGTGTGATGGGTTTGAGAGACGCATATGTGAGGGAGGGTGATATTTGTGAGTCTCCCATTTTTGTTGTGTTGTAATTATTTTGAGTCGATATAAATGTATCACCATGATCACTCACTTTCTAAATAGGTGATTTGGGATCAAAATGGAATGGTAGGAAAATGTTGCATACAAAAATTTTAAATTTATATCACATAATATTAGTATAACAATATAAAAAATCTAAGGATCGGTCTAAATTTCAAACATAAAAAGGCATCCAATAATTAAAAGCATCCAAAAGGAATACAAGCAAATTGTGAGATATGACTTTATTTTCTTATTAAATTTTAGAAAAATAAATGAATTTTTAGTAATCTTTATATTTCATTGTTATAAGTTTTTTTGATATTTTAAAAAAAAATTCACGTACGAAAATTTTGAGTCTTTCTTATTTGAATCTTCTTAATGAAAGAAAATGTTTAAAGAGTCACTGATAAAAATTTAGCAAAAAGAATAAGAAAAGAATCAAATGAAAGAAAGTAAAAAAGTAGAGATTTTGATGATTTCAAAGAAAATAATTTAGCCTATGGAAATAATTAAAAATGTTGAAGTAATAAAAATTGCCTCTCTTGGTTATTTCAATTATTTGTGCTTTCTTCTTTTGGGAATGATTTATAATTGAAGTATAAGGTCATCTATCTATAACAAAAGAAATGTACAAGTATAACAACTTTATTTAAGGTACAACTTCCCGTTAAGAAAGAAAACAAAGAATATTTAGAATTAAAATGGTAAATGTGTTTCAATATTTTCATATGTTATATAATTATGTTTACGAGAATTTAGAACTTGGGAGACATAATTAATACTCTCATTAATATGTAAGAGTTCTATTTTCGAAGAAAATGATTCAAGCATATCATTTGTGAAAACTTCACAATCCCGAGTTCTTAATGTTTCCTTCTTTTTTTTTTTTTGTCTTGCCTTGAGCCTAATCACAAAATCAAAATAATAAAATAGAAGAAGGGTCACAACAAATTCAATTTACAAAATACTTATTTTTCAATTCTTAATCACGATGTTAATTCCTAATTGTCATTATCTTCTATGATTTCATGGAGCATGGAACCAAATAAATAACCTTGGTGCTCATATTCATTAAAAAGCACCATAACAAATGATGACACAGTTGCTCGTGTGGATCATTTTGGCATTGGACAAATTTTTGTCAAAAATAAGGTTGTGATACAAACTAAAATGGAGTTGGTTTATTTATTTATTTATTTATTTACTTAAGTTTAAATAGAACTTAATTTAACTTAACTCTCAATACTAAGTATTAAATATTATGTTTTTTTATATTAAGTATTAAGTAGTAATATGGTGATGGTTGTGTTGAAATTGTATTTTGGTTATTTCAAATAAAATTTTTAGCATTCAACAAAAAGTAATATATTTTGACTTTTTTTTAATTAAAAAATTTTAAAAATAAGTAATAAGTAAAAAAATGTTAAAAATAAGAAAACAAATTGCATTTAATATTAAATTAAAAAAAATAAACACCATCTAAAATCGTCTCTGTATTCTTTATTACATGACATCAGGTAAGCATTTGAACCTATGGTGATATTACTTTTCAAAGGTTATTATAACAAATTTCATAGCATATATATAGGCTATACAGAAGTCCATAAAAAATCTCAGCCATGCTTAAAATCTCATGACACAAAAAATAATGAAAATTTTATTACATTTTCTTCCTTAAAATAAACTTCCAATTCTTGATGATAAGTTGTGGAATAAAATTGTTGTAGTTACAAGAAAGAAGATTTTGTTGCGATGTAACAATGAGTTTGAGTGAATGCAATAATTCCCAACAAAATAATGGAGGTCATAAATGACAAAGCATTGGAGACTAAAGATAGAGGAGATTTTGTTGCTACACAAGGTAATCTTTTGGCCATTGGAGTGTAATAAAGATAGAAATTCCTACAAGAGAGGATTGAAATAAAATATGTTGTGGTTAACGGTTAACGATAATAAGATCAAACTACAACTACTTTGAAATAGACATTATATATACTTAAATTTATTAATCAATTCTATTTGAAGGAGCAGTACATTCAAGAAATGAAACATCATGATACACATAGAAAATTAGATAAATTTGTGTAAAAGTTAAATTTTCTTATGAATGTAATGTATTTGAAGTGTTAAAATGTATTATTCTTTCATATAATGAAATTCAAATAATTTTTTATCTTCATGTTAGCATTCGTCATTCACTTTTTAAAATGTATTATTCTTAATTAGATTACCACATATGTAATGTGAGTATGATTTTGATAATAAGAAAAAAAAACAGTTTAAACAATTTTTACCTTTGCATTCATACCAAATATATTTTTGAAATTCATATTTTTTTATTTGTGCATATTATATTATTATCCAATGTAACAAATTTTATCATACATATATTGTGTTTTAAAAAAGAAAACTTCAATATGGGTATTATAATTTTTTTATTATTTAGTTTTTTTTTCCAACATTTCTATCAATTTTAATCAATTTTTGTGCCTTCAATATATTGTTTTTTAGAATTTCTATCTAATATTTTTGTTAATTAATCCAATCATCAATATTCCATGAATTTCTAGTATTTTTGTTATTGGTACCCTTTACACAATGTTTGGTTCTAAGAAAATAATAAGCAAAAAAACATTAAGAAAAATGGTTTTCTCTTATTTGATTTTATTATAGAAATTATGAAAAAAAAAATCAAATATAATTAAAATTAATTAAAAATTTATATATATTTATATTATTTAATTTTTTTTTATAGAATAATTGAAAAAAGGAAAACGAGTTAAAAGTAGTATATACAAATAATTTATTAATTTTAAATCTATATTTTATTTTTCTTAACCTTTTCTTTTTTTACACTATTCCTTCATTTTTTTTTCCTTCATATTTTTCTCTAAATATTTTTGAAAACCAAACATAGCTTTAGATTTCCAATCAATTTTAATGTTTCTAGTCCACGTGAATAGCCCATATGTATGATCGATGATATTTTAATTATATTATCGATACATTACTAACCGCATATTAGTCCTCTATTATCAATTGGTTCTTTTCTTTATCAACTATCTATATTGAAATGAATAGCTTTGGACAATTATTTTTCTTAACACACATAGAATAAAAACATTTATTTATTTATTTTTGATAGGTAAAATAAAAACATTAATATAGTTCAGACAAAGAACTCAAAATTCATGTTAGGCTAAAATTAAGGTTATCAATTAGAGATCTTGATTATTGAATTTAATTTTCTTGCATTGATCATGCAAAAGATCAAGTAAAAAGAATTTGAGAATTTCTTTTTCCTTTCTCTAGGAATGTTGAGATCCACCATGGAGCCTCAATTTGATCATAGTTGTAACTCGAATTTGCAAAATTGTCCACCTAATTTTGATTACAATTATAGTTTCCTCAATAAAACTCATAAGTTGCAACAAAATCCTAAGTCAAAGAAAATCTTCCATACAACCAACACTTGATATTGGTGGTGGTATATAACTTTGTTACTTAGGAGGATCCATCTTCATCAAACAAGCACTATTATTTTACCATTTATAAACTACTCAAGCATATCTTGAATTTTCAACATGGTGTTGATTGCAGTGCATTACAAGGAGAAACCAAAACACTTCCAAGGAAATTCATAGGTAGTCTTAATCACCTTTCCTCAAATTGGTGTCGTGCATATTGACAAGACTAAATTCAGCTTATTATAAGTTGGGTGATAGCGTCAATGACCCTTCAAAATTCAAAGGAGTATGGAAATTAAATTAAATTATAAGTTTAAGGTTGTGAGAGATATACTCCATCAATCAATGTGTGAATGATCAAAGATATCATCATTGTTCGGATCATACAAACTACAAGTGAATCGTTATTCCTTAATTTTATTATGTTCTTCTCCCCTTCCCCCCTTTTCTTTTGTTAATTGTAAATTATAAGTGGTGCCCCCGATGAAACTGAGGGCAATACTCAAGGACTTAAGATGACATTCTTATAAATTTTGTTCTATTTGTTGACATAAAAACTTAAGATCCATTTAATTCTTACCTTAAAGTAATTTTTAAAAAAAAAAAATAAGGTATTTTGAAAATATTAAATTCAAAAGAGTTGGTTGTCATTGGAGATCTAGGGAGATAAATGAGGGAGAAAATGTCTTGTAAGATCGAAGTCAAGAGCTATAAGGTGATAGGAAGTATATCGGATAGGCTCATTCTGATGGCAATAAGGTGCAAAGCTATTAAGAATTCAATGAAAGAAATAATGAATTTGAACCATGATCAAAGTTAAAAAAACAAATAATAGTACATGAGCTAGTTCAACCAAATTATTTGTTGAAGTATACCTATAGAAACATTGCTTTGAAGCAACTAAATGGTACTGCTTCAAAGAAGCAACTTAAGCAATAATTCAAACCCAAAACAAGTTTGCTTCAAAGTAATTGCAAGTTGATCATATGAAGCTTGACCAAAACATCTTTTATATCAATTCTCTCCTCTGGGAATTCTTTGCTACCCTCCAAGCCCAATTCTATTTTAGCCAAAAGGTTACCTTGTGTAGCAATCGCATCTCTTCCATCTTCACTTTTTAGTAGATTGTCATCTATGACCTCTATGATTTTGTCCGGAATTGAAGCCTTAACCCATTGCCTCCAACTCAATTCTCCGAAAAACATATCATCAGTGTGTTTTTTCCTGTAAGCATTTCCATCAACATTATTCCATAGCTATAAGTATCCCCTCTTGTGGACACCCTTCCTTCTGAGCTGTACTCTGTTAAGAATCTATAGTTAATTTTGAGGAAGAAAGCATAGTAAAATTTCGATCACTTTTATGGACACATACATGATCTATGCGCTATAAAACTAGTGACAATAATCTTAGAAGAAATATCACTCCAAGATCCAAATGCTTACCTGGTGCAATATAGCCAAGAGTGCCTAGAGTCTTGGTTTGTGTTTCAGTCTTTTTTTGGGTCAAAATTTTTGCAATGCCAAAGTCACCCACATGAGCAACCATCTCATCATCCAAGAGGACATTGCTGGGCTTCAAATCACATTGCACCACAGGCTCGGCTTGACCATGATGAAGATACTCCAAAGCTAATGCAACATCCTCCATGATGCTCACTCTTTGGAAGAGACTAAAGCAGTAGTTGAAAGAATACAGCCATTTCTCAAGGCTTCCATTGGGCATGTATTGCAGCACAAGAGCTCTTAGCTCAGGGTTGGAGCATGAGCTTATGACTTTAACCAGATTCCTATGTCGAACCCTTGCCAGCACTTTGCATTCTGCATCAAAACTTTTGAAAGCACCCTCCAGTTGTAGATTCAGAACTTTAACAGCAACAAGTGTCCCCTCAGAAAGTATTCCTTTGAAAACAGAACCAAAGCTTCCCACTCCAAGGATGTTGGCTTCAGAGAAATCATTTGTAGCATGGCAAGATCCTCATATGAAAAATTCTATGCTCCATTGCAAGTAATACATCAACCGCATTCAGTGTTTCCACAGTCTTTTGATATTAGTTTTAGATTTTTTGGTACTATGACTTTTGCAATGTGGGACTTGAAAGATTGACTTCCCACAGAGTGCTTCATTCTCCAGGAAAGATGTTGCTGTGAAGTTAGCAAAAGGCCCTTCAATTGGAATTTCCCCTGAAAGCTTGTTGAAAGACAAATTCAAGTATCGAAGATGTGAAGTCCACCAAAGATTTTGGTATTTCTCCAGAGAGATTATTGTGGGAGAGGTCCATGTAATCCAATGATACCAATTCGCCAATTGATTCAGGAATGGGGCCAGAGAATGAGTTCCCTCACAGGTTAAGAGCACTTGCGCTTTGGAAGGCCCCAACAATGGTCGGAATGTAACCTGAGATATTGTTCCAAGATAAGTCCATGCTTTGCAGCATTTTCAACGTTCTCATGTTTGCATCAAGGCTGTCTCCCAGTGAATTAAATGACAAATTCAGGAAAAGGAGATTCTGAAGTTGCCATAAACTTGATGGAATGGCAGAGGAGAGTGAATTGCAACTCAAGAGCATGCTCTGTAAATGAGTAAGATTTCCTTTACAACTTGGAATTGTTCCAGACAGCTTATTATTCCCGAGGTCCATTTCTCCCAATTTTCTAAGGAGGCAAATCTCGTTTGGAATGGTTTGCTCAAGTTGGTTACCAGCAAGATACAATCTCCGCAAGTTTTTCATTCTCGTAATTGTTGATGGGATGGCTCCATTCAGATTGTAGTCCCCCAAATCAAGCCAATTCAAATATTTCAAGGACATGATTCTCTTTGGAATTGAGCCCTTTATTTGGCATGAATCTGCAAGAAATATTTGAAGGGAACTTTAAAGGCTTCCAGCAAAATCCGGTAGGCGGTCGTTCAATGGATTCCTACTTCTGTACTGCCTTTCCAATGATCTGCATCTTGTCAAAGCAGTAAGGAAACTGAGTTCATGACTTTCTGATTGACTTCTTGGTTGATTTTCTACCAGATTAAGTGAGACGAGGTGTTCCAAGAGACCAAGACTTGTGGGAACTTGACCCGCAAATTGGTTTGCAGCTGATGCCAACCATGTGAGCCGAGAACATACCGAAGAATATTCCCACAAAGTTGATTTACTCCTAGTATGAGTTGCTCCAGATTTAAAGGATGCTGTGTAGCAATCCCACATCGGTTGGACGTAATAACCAACTGAAAGGACCTTCATATAAATAAGGAGAACTTGTAATATTCTTGATTTAAAAGGGTCGGTTGGCTAAATATGCCACTCTCACCCTCGTCTGGTGAGTGCTGTATGGCTATCAAGACATATGGCCGACATAATTTATGGAAACCTCATAGGGTTGGCTCCTCTGGCCGACCCTTCATTACTACTATAATCTTTTGCTCTGTCGTTAGGGCCCAATTGGAATATTTTAGTTAGCGGCTCTGTTTAACAGAAGTATTTACGAGAAAGGCAAAAACTCAAATTTGAAAATATAATATTTATTTATTATCTTTTTTTATAAAAATATCCTCAATTTGATTTTTTTAAATGATTATTTTTTGTAATTTTATTGAAGGGTAGTATTAAAAACTCATTGAAATATCAATGATAATTTTGATAGAAAAAAGTTCCATAAATATATTTCACATAAAAAATAATATGATGTCTATAACTTTTTTTTTTATTATTTAAAAATGATATTTATGACTTATTTGTTAGTTTATAATCATATATCTTATGTTTACTTATTATTATGATGTTTTTATATCATCAATAATTAATTAAATAGACTTTAAAAATGAGATAATTAAAATAAACTGATTTATTAAAACTTTATTTATATTTTATTTTTAATTTGAAAAAAGCTTTAAATTACACCACTAGTATATATTTAATTTAATAAACATTTCTCTATTAAGAGTAGCCTGCCCTAGTCGTGAGACTCAGCAAACTCAGGGGAAAATGCCGGCGAAATTCGGTCCAACCGACTTTCCATGCCCGATTTTCTATCAGTTTAAAAAAACCGATTTTTTAATCCAAGTATGGGCCTGGCTATGTAGGAGGCTAGGGATATTCTCACTTTTTTATTATAAAATAACATTTTTTTTTAATTTATATGATGGAAAATATTTACATTAAAAATAAGTTATTTAAATAAATAAAAAAATGGAGAGATTAGATATAACTTTTGGATTATTTCTTCCTTTTAACCAATTAAAATTTAACAAATGATAGTTATATCTATGGAGGTCATAGACGGCAATCCATTGAGGCTTGAAGATGGGAGAGATGCAATGCGCAAAGCCATTACTCACTGGCTGCGACTGCCTTAAACAACATTCCAAATTAGAAAGATCTTGAAAAAATGACATCAACATTTTGTTTGAAAGCCCAGATACAGAGGCAGGCTTTAATTTCAGTAGTGTCACCACTCTCACATGTGAGCTACACCTATGGATGAATAGTGAATGACTGACATCCAAACTCTATTATTTTCCTTGATTAACAAAAGAAAAAAGCCATGAAAGAAGAATGAGCTTAGCAATATGCTTGAACACATAAAGGTCTTCTTAGTCAACAAACAGGGATTCCATGAAGCTTCTTTTTGCCACCCTTTCCATGAAGTGGGTTTCTTAGAAAGTTTTACAAAGTGGGCATCCTGGAATCTTATTCAAGGTAAGACTTTCTATCTCTTCTCCCAAAAACCTTGGTTTTAATTGTGAAATGTCTCATTATTGCTTGATTTTACGAATCTTTCAATGTTCCATTGATAATACCAACAAGGAAATTCATATCTTGGTTTTGTCTCTGATACCAATCATGAAACTCTAACAACATTGACTTGGTGTCACCATAGAAGACTCAAGTCAACCTAGTCCCCAAACAAGTTGTGGGGTGGGGTTGATGGCCTCTTAAGTCCAAAGAAGATATGGAAAATTTTAAGTGGAAGAATGGGAGAGATATATTCCATCAATCGGTTTCAATCCTATTGAATTTTTTCTTTTAAAAAAATTTGGTTAAAAATGATGAAATAATCCCCAAATTGGAAATCTAACCCATCCCATGTTTTTTCTGGAAAAGTAATCAATTTTTGACATAAATACCATTTTCTATTTCTAGTATTTATATGTAAGTTTTAAAAGAAATTATCATTTTTATAAAAATATAACAAGGGTATTTTTGTCCAAATAATGCCAAAAAATGGTGAAATGTTAAATTTCAAAATTTGGGTTTTGAGAGGCCCTTTTAATCAAATAACCCTTTCTTCTAAACCTCTAGGACACGCCTTGGTTCCTCTCACCATCTCAATCAAGTGTCACCTCCCTTTATCATGTGGTATGGAAATTTTTCTCACATAATTTTTTATTCTTTTTTTCTTTTGTTAATTATAGAAAATTTCTTGGATAAAATTATTAACATATACATTGACAAAAATGAAATAACAGTTTTTGAGAAACATTTTCATTTTATAACTGCTTAGGACCATTAGTTTTGAAGTTAAATAATGCAAAAAAAAAAAAAAAAAGGGTGCATGACTCACAGAAGCTACAGGATCTGCTAGTTTATATCTAAGATCGAACTTGTAACCAGCTAGTTTGATTAATCAGAAGTTCAAGAAAATATTGAAAAGAGGTTAGAAAATCTCTGGGTTTTGACTGCTGTGACCCTCTTGTGTTTAGCTGATTGAAACAAAGCAATATCCAATCAGTCCAATGGATGGCTCCTGCAAAGCATGGCAGCAACCTTAATTATAACAGTATATGCTTAAGCTCAACTACTTTCTTATTGATGAATGTATCTTTCACTATTTTTCCACTCATAATTTTCCACATCCCCTTTGGATATGAAGGCCATGTAACCCACCACACAACTTGTTTGGAGCTCAAGATTGACTTTCATGGTTGGTTAGAGGAGCAAAGTCGAGCTATGAATTTCCTTGATGTTGAGGAAGAAAGGGCAAAACTGACCATTCATGAATGCTCAAAAATCACCCCCTACTAGGGAGACCATGTGAAACCTTCCCATCAACATGTTCTTTGAGAGAAAGAGAAAGCTTTAGCCAGTCTGTGTTACCAGTATCAGTAAACAACCAACATGGATGATATTATGATTGAAATACCTTGTCATACTTTGTATAAAGTTGGCCTTCTTCACATTGTTAATGGAAATTATACCACCAATCAAGTGCTGATTCTCTGGAATTTTTTCATTGCTTTAGGATTTTGTTATAGGACTTGACTTATTGACAGCAGGGCAATCCATGAGTTTATTGAAAGTGTTTGTAATGAAATTTAGGGTGAGAAATTTGGAAATTCAAGATATGACCAATTCCATGACAGCCAGAAAAATATTACCTCCTGTGACCATCACCTCTCCTCTGGCTTCTTTCTCTTCTATGCTCAATAAGCCAACATCAACAACTGCTATTATTTTTTGTGAGGTGATACATTTACCCATTGCTTCAAACACAGTTCTCTAGTGACCATTTCATCATTGGGTTTCTTTCCCATAGATATCACCTACAGTAGAGGGGGTAGGAAAGAAAGGCTGATCTCCTAGGTTCCACATCAGAGTTGGCATATCAAATGTCCATGGACTAAACGGGGGACCCAACTCGATATAGTGAGCTTGATATCACATGTGCCCTATTTAAAGGAATTTTTAGAGAAGAGGTTGAGGCTTTCCTTGCCTTTTGAAAGAAGAAGGTAGGACAAAAATACGGGCTTTCCTCTGTTTGAGAATTCCCTGCAGTAGAAGAGGAGGCATGCCATGGCTAAAGAAGGGGACAGAGATCGACAGAGACCCTAACTAGGCCTATTCTTTGTGGACAACTCTTTTGCTAGGTGGTATGGCATTGGTGTGTATATAAAGAAAAATAGTAAGATCATGGCTCCCTTTAGGAAGGAATTTCTAGAGAGGAATCAAATCCCCTAGCATTTTGGGTGGATTATTTCAAGACTTTCTTTCAAAAAGAAGTTATACGACAACTAAACTAAAAACACCAAGACCCCGAAACTTATTTAGTTCCAAATGATGCAGGATCAAGTAGAATTCCGAATCTCTAGTGCAAGGTTATCTTTGAAGTAATTACTGAAACTTATTTAGTTCTAAATGATGCAGAGCCAATTAGAATTCCGAATCTCTAGTGCAAGGTTATCTTTCAACTAATTACTTAGAATTAGGCATGTATTGCAAAAACAGGGGTCTCATCTCAGGATTCGTTAACCAGATTTCTGAGTCAAATTCTTGTCAGAACCCTACATTCTGCATCAAAACTTTTGAAAGTACCCTCAAATTGCAATTTTAGGACCCCACAGCAATAGTTGTCCTATCAGAAAGAATTCCATAGTATACCAAGCCAAAGCTTCCTAATATAAGCAGGTTGATTCACAGAAGCAATGTGTGGAAAGTTGAAGCTTCAGATTCCAAATAATAAATCAAATGAAATTTGGAATCTCAACTTTACCTTTTCTATATTTTCTCAGCATAAAAACAGAGCTATGAATACTGGTACTGCTGCAATGCTGGCACAATGATTTTGAAAAGAATTTGATCAAACATTGCTTCCTGGGCTCCTATTACTTTGGAAGGTGATATATATATATATATATATATATATATACACACACACACACGAAGATAGATTATTTCAAATGATGGTTTTAGCTGTAACTTCAGCTTTCAGATAAAGATAAAAATAAAAAGTTAAATTCAGGAATGGTACTCTAAATGGTACTGCTTCAATAGCATATCAAGTAACTTTTCTAGTTTCCATTTGTCATTTGCCATTTGATCTGGTCAAGCTTGATCACAACTTCTTTAATGTCAATTCTCTCCTCCGGCAACTCTCTACTACACTCTAACCCCAACTTGAAATGGCTAAAAGATTGCAATTTGTGGCAATTGCATCTCCTCCATCTTCGGTCTTCAATAGTTTACGATCTATGACTTCCATTATTTTGTTAGAAATTGAAGACGTAACCCACTGCCTCAAAGTTAGTTCCCCGGAAAACATATCATCAGTGGGCTTCTTTCCTGTAAGCATCCCCAACAACATTATCCCATAGCTGTAAACATCAGTTCTTGTTGACACCCTTCCACTCATGCCATGCTCTGTGAAAATTCAATATTTCAAAGCAAATATGTAAGCTTGGATTAAACTTGAAACAAATTTGTGATAATAATCTTGGAAAAAATCATTTATCCATGGGTTCGAAAGATTTACCTGGTGCAACATAACCAAGGGTACCTAGAGTAATGCTTGGTGTGGCAGGCCTCTTATGTGTCAATATCTTTGCAATGCCAAAGTCACCCACATGTGCAACCATGTCATTGTCTAAGAGGACATTGCTGGGGTTCAAATCACAGTGAACCACAGGGTCTGGTAGACCATGATGCAAATATTCCAAGGCTGATGCAACATCCACCATGATGCTCACTCTTTGGAAGAGATTCAAACAGTAGTTTTCAGAATACAACCACTTCTCCAGGCTTCCATTAGGCATATATGGTAAAACTAGAGCACCAAGCTCAGTTTCAGAGCATGAACATATGAGCTTAACAAGATTCGTGTGCCGAACGTTTCTGAGAGCCACAAATTCCGCATTAAAGTGGGCAAGAGCTCCCTCAAGTTGCAAATTTAGAACTTTAATGGCAACCGTGAACTTGTCATTAAGTATTCCTTTGAATACAGAACCAAAACCTCCCACTCCAATAATGTTGGCTTCTGAGAAATCATCTGTAGCTTGACAAAGTCCTTCATATGAAATTATCTGATCCACTTCACGTACCAGATGTTCACCTGTTCTTGCATTACACCTTCGGTTCTTCATCATCATTCGAATGAGAGCTACAAGGATTGCCGCTACAAGGATTGCCGCCGATGCCAAAGTTGGAAGAATATATTTCAAGAGAGATGCAGATTTTGAATTCCGGGGCCCATGACTTCTACAAGGTGGAACTTGAAAAATTGCTTGCCCACAAAGCGCTCCATTCTCCAGAAAAGATGTTGCCGTGAAGTTTTCAAAAGGCCCTCTGCTTGGAATTTCCCCTGATAGGTTATTGACAGACAAGTTCAAGTATTGGAGATGTGAAAGAGCCTCCAAAGATTTGGGTATTGCACCAGATAGATTGTTGTGGGAGAGGTCCATAAAATCCAATGTTATCAATTCACCAAGTGATCCAGAAATATGTCCCCCGAATGAGTTCCTTGAGAGGTTAAGAGAACTTAAGCTTTCAAAGGCACCAAAAATGGTTGGAATGTTACCTGAGATTCGGTTCCAAGATAAGTCAATGCTTTCCAGCATTTTCAAAGCTCTCATGTTGGCATTGAGGCTTCCATGCAGTGAATTACATGACAAATTCAAGAACCAGATATTTTCAAGGCTCCATAAGCTGGATGGAATTGATGAGGATAGTGAATTGGAACTCAGGTCCATGATCTGTAAATGATTTAGATTTCCTATGCAACTTGGAATTGATCCTGACAGGTTATTGTTTTGAAGTTCCATTTCCCCCAATTTAGTTAGAAGGCAAATCTCATTTGGAATGTTTTCTTCAAGTCGATTGCCACCGATATGCAACCTCTGCAGGCTTTTCATTCCCTTAACTGTTGATGGAATGGTTCCGTTCAGGTGGTTGTTGCTCAATTCAAGCCAATTCAAAATTTTCAATGAACCAATACCCTTTGGAATTGGACCCTTTATTTCGCATGAAGAAGCAACAAACATTTGAAGGGAACTTGACAAATTTCCAACAGATTCTGGTAGTAGGCCATTCAATGGATTATTGCTTATAGACAACTTTTCCAGGGATTTGCATCCTGTCAAAGCTGTAAGAAAGCTAAGTTCAAGACTTCCTGATTGACTTGTTAGTTGATTTCCTGCCAGATCAAGCTCTACCAGGTGTTCCAAGTGGCCTAGACTTTTGAGGACTGGTCCCGAGAATTGGTTGGAACTTAAACGTAATTTTTTGAGGTAAGAAGAATTTGACAGACACAAAGGGATATTTCCACTAAGCTGATTACCTCCTAGGTCAAGTTCTTCAAGATTTGGAAGCCAAAGCCCAAGGCTCGATGGAAGAGTTCCTGAAAGGGAATGGAATGACAAGGACACTCCTCGTAGAGAGGAGATATTGAAAATTGAGGGGGGTATCAAACCAGTAAGGCCATTTTGAGACAAGCTAAGTTGCTGCAAATTTTGAAGATTCCCTATCTCATTTGGAATGCTTCCTTGAAGGTAGTTTTGTTCTAAACCAAGCCATTCTAACTTTGAGTTGTTGACCAAGGAAGGTGGAATGGTACCTGTAAGATTGTTTCGTCCAAGGAATAAGTGACGTAGTGAAGATAAGAAGCTTAACTCTTTTGGTATGACTCCAACAAATCCATTCTTTGAAAGAGAGATGACTTTAAGCTTTTGGCAGTGATGTATACTTGCAGGGATCGCTCCTTCCAACAGGTTCCCTTCTAATATGAGCACTTCCAAGCGACGCAAATGACCTATTTCAGGTATCAGATGGCCATGAAAACTGTTGTTAGAGAGATCAAGCCTAACAAGGAAGGAAAGGTTACCAACATAAGGAGAGATGGTGCCTTGGAGACCCATGCCTCCAAGGCGCAAACCTGTTACTCGCTGTCTTCTATGGCTGCAAGTTACTCCAACCCAGTTACAGAAGTTTTCAGTTTCAGTCCAGTTACTTCCCACAATCTCTGATTTAAAGGCAAGTAGAGCAGATATATCAGTGACGTTTGAGGAAGAAATAGCCAGGCTGACCCTAAATGAATGCACCATCAGCATTCCCATAAGGGAGATCTTGTAAAAGTGCTTCTTCATCAACATGTTGTTTGAGAGCTGATAATTAGAGGCAGGCTTGAATTTCCTCTATGAATAAATAATGATTGACCCACATCAAATCTCTATGAATCTTCCTTGATAAACAAAAGAAAAATGCATTTGAAGAGGTCTTTTTAGTCAACAAACAGGGCATCCCTGAAGCTTCTTGCCACACTTTCCATGAAGTGGGTTTCTTAGGAAGTTTTTCAAACTGGGCATCCTGGAAGCTTCTTCAGGGTAAGGCTTTCCATCTCTTTTCACAAAAACTTTAGCTTCGAGTGTGAAAATGTGTACCTTCCTGGTCACATTCCTGCTTCCGTACTCAGATAAAAGATAGGCAATCTTCATGTTTTATTGCTGATTGCTTTTCTCATTTGACCTTTAAAGGCGGTTAGAAATCTCTGGGTTCCTGCAAAGCTGATTGAAACAAACCAGTATCCAATCAATCCAATGGACGATCCTGCAAAGCATGATTAAGCTCAACTAATTTCTTCATCTTCTAGCTTAAATAAATATAAATTAAATTTATTTAAATCTTAATATACGTGATAAAATAAATTTTAATACATTTCTTTTTTGGTAATATTGTATTTGGTATTTTGTTAAATACTTTTAAAAATGTTTAAATTTTTAGATTTAATAAACTAATTACTAATTTACATTGACAATATAATTATCTAATTAAATTATATATTATTTATCTTTGATAAAATTGAATTTTATTTAATGATTTACATAGAGTTTTTATTTAATTTTATACCCTAGGAGGGTTTAATAGAATACTTTGAGTTATAGATAGTAATTGTTAGGCCGGACAACTATTTCTCAAAAAGTTTTTTGTTCTCTTAAAAAAAACATGTTTAGTAGCTAAACATTTTTTGTTTTTAAAAGCAAAAATAAAAACAAAAATTAGAATATTTTTAAAAAATATCTTTTAATTATTTTCACTTTGTCTTATAAGGATTATTTTAAAAAATAATTATAAAATACAAATAAATAATTAAAAATAAAACATTACAGATAAAAGTTATTTTTAAAACATATTTAAAAACATAAAAAATGCATATTAAAAGCATTTCAAGTTCTTAAACAAACTTTTATTCTATAAAACATCAAAAAATAATTTGTAAAAACTGTTCTTAAAATTTGTTTTTCAAAACTATTTTTAAAAACACTTTTCAAATAGAGACAAAGTGTTTTTTAGAACATCTTTTAGTTGTTTTTGCATATTTTCCCCTATTTTCTCATGATTGATTTTAAAAATACTTGCAGCCTGCCAATATGCAACTGCCCAAAACCCCTCATTTATTTGTTTAATTTTCTTCTACCCCTTGACTTGACTCAAGGATATTCTAGAAATGTGCAGTACTTTCCATGAAGCAACTACTTCTATCCTACTGCTTATTAGAACAGCTCTCCACCACTCAGAAAAAACCGAAGCATATAGCTGCAGTGGAGGACCGCTGACCATTGAATTGCCACTACCGTGTGATCTATGTTACTAACCTTTGACTGCTATGTGGAATAGTCTTCTTTGCTTTGCAAAGTCTTTACTCGATCTACCGGGTTCATTGACATTTAGTATAATAGTTCTTCGACATTAATTGCTTTGTGGAATTGTCCCGATGACCTCAATTTCTTCAGCTCAGAACAAGTCTACATGTAAATTGGCTTGCGAGAATTAACAGAGTGCTCTCTCTTATGTCTGTGTTTAGTTATGGTACCTAATCTTTCTCCCATGTCATTCATTTTCCTCTTTCTTTTCATGTTTCCTATCACATCTCATGCAAATGGTGAAAACCCATCTCCATTTGAGTTTATCAAGGATCTTGAGGGATGTCAAAAGGGACACAAAGTTAAAGACATCCATAAGCTCAAGAAGTACCTTCAACAGTTTGGTTACTTGAGCTATAGCCATTCCGAATACCAAACCCATGCCGACAATGATGATTTTGATGATCTCTTAGAGTTTGCCATCAAAACCTACCAGACCAATTACTACCTCAAGGCCAGTGGAAATCTAGACTCTGAAACAGTGTCCGTGATGGTGAAGCCTCGCTGTGGCGTAGCAGATATCATCAATGGCACGAGCAGAATGAGGTCGGGAAGCAGAAGCTATCCGCATGGCTATGGATCTCTCCATACAGTAGCTCATTATTCCTTCTTCGCAGGATCCCCAAGATGGCCACCTTCCAATACCCATCTCACCTATGCATTTCTTTCCGGCACCTCAAGTACGACCATGAGCGCTGTGACGAGAGCTTTTGGCCAGTGGGCTTCTGCAACGGACTTCACCTTTGCAGAGACTCAAGACTACACGAATGCTGACATGAAAATTGGTTTTCAGAGGGGTGATCATGGAGATGGATTCCCGTTTGATGGCCCCGGTGGAACCATAGCTCATTCTTTTTCCCCAACTGATGGAAGGCTTCATTTTGATGGGGATGAATCATGGGTAGTAGGTGCTGTTGCTGGTGCATTTGACGTGGAGACTGTTGCCTTGCATGAGATAGGTCATCTTCTTGGACTTGGTCATAGTTCAGTTGAAGGCGCTATCATTTTTCCCACCATTGCCTTTGGAGTGACTAAGGGTTTGAATGAGGATGACATTCAAGGAATTCAGGCTCTGTACAACTTTAGGACTAGAACTGGCTCTTGCTCTTATGAAATTATGTAGATGTGGTGGATATGGAGCTCTCTCCCAAAAATATATATGTAAACTTTATTTTTGTTTTAATTCTAGATTAATATTTGTGGACATTTCTAAATCAGTTTCCATATTCAAACATGAATTCAGGTAGCAGTATAAGTGTAAGGCACAACACTAAATACTTCGAAATTAAACTCAACTTGAAATTTTTCTTTTTCTCACCACTGTATAATCAACCAAAAGGACAATTCACATTCTTGGGATTGGAGATATTATTGTTAGAGTGAATGATATATATATTACGAGCCTAAATCCTATAAGTTTATATTTTCAAGAAAATTGACAGTTCAACAGAATCTAACAATAATAAAAATTGGAAAATTAGTAAAACTCAACATAGGGAAGTACGTAGAAAAAGAGAAAAGACATAAAAGACAAGTGTTAGACCCTTGACATAGACCATGAGACACTAAGGGGGCATCATAAGTGGGTATCTTGCACCCATGAGGGAGCCCCTAGAGAAGGACTAAGGTGACGAAAGGTTTATGACATCAAATTGGATGAAAAGAAGTAGGACTTGGGCGGGTGCATGAAGCCACACACACGGGTTGCACACAGACCACACATGGGGGAAAGCACTCAGGCAGCATGCATGGGGCGTAGAGCTGGTCGCATGGGGACGTACACAACATGCAAGCCAAGGGTAGGTCTTGGCACACACAAGGGCCGCCTACATAGGTGTATGTAGTAGCAATACAAGAGCATGTTGCCTCGGCTTAGATGCAACTTGGATGCGTGAACCCTATGAGTGTTTAGCTAGGTTGGCAATTCCGAACAAAATTCCTAAGTGTCCCCTAACTCTACTTTCCAATTCCTCTTCGAACCACTTGACTTTGAAGACTAAGACTTTGCTAAGAAGCCGAGGTATGTAGTCGAGTGTGTGGTGATTGAATGTGAATTAATCCGATTTTTAATCTTTAAATGTGTTAGAAAGTTGGGAGAAATGGTTTTTGGTGCAAGACTTTTATTCCCCTGTTTCTAGATCGATCCAGGTGTGGGGGGATCAATCCAACTATTTTTTTTAAAAATCAAATCTCAACCATTAGATTAAGGCCTTCTCTTAACTCTTTAAAAAGCAATTTTCTCTCATATTTCTAGAGAATGACTGCAGAAAACGTGGAGAGAGCAGCCACCCCATGTGTTCTTCATTTTCTCATATTGTTTTCCTAATTTGACGTTTTTTATTGCAAAGAAAATCCACTTCTTTTAATATTTTCCAAACAAGTTTTTAATGGATTTTCTTGAGTAATAAATGGGTTCATTCATTCCTTCATTCATATCTCAATCTCTCATTCTATTTGGGTTTGTGCAAAAACTCATTTTCTTCTTGTGTGGATTCAAAAAGAGGCCGAGATTGAACTTGGTGTGGACTCCAAGTGTGCTCCGGAAGATGAAGGTGAGAAGCTGAAAGTGAAGGCAGTAGTCAAGTAGTCCAAGAAGGATTGGTTGGCTTGAGCTAGGTAAAACCTTGTACTCGGTTTTTATTTTTCATAGTGGAGTTTTTCAATCGGTGGTAGGCCCGTGGTTTTTGATCTCTTCGGAGGTTTTCCATGTTAAAATCCTGTGCTAATTGTCTCTTTCTCTTACTCTACACTTTGATTTAATTTCTGTTTTTGATATCATTGATTACTTGGGTATACATGTTGAATGGAAGAAATATGAGGTTATATAAGTGTGATGATCTATGGAATATCCTTAATAATCTTTTTGCTCATTTTGGTTAATGATATCATGAAGTGAATTGATGTGAGTTGAAGAGATAATTGTTCTTTTGATTTATTTTTGAGGATTGTTGAAGCATTTGCATGTGGTTTGCATTTATAAATTGTTGGGAGAGTGTTGTTGCATATATTCTTACTTGTGTATGTTATACTTTGTTGAATAGTTGTTGGAAGAGAAATTTCTTGACATTAAGAAAGTCTAAGGTTAGGTAATCTTTGTTAGGAGAATTTTTAAATTGTTCTACAACACCTATTCACCAGCGCTCCCCCCTAAGTGTAGTCCATTATTGAGATTCACATTTTCAATTGGTATCAGAGCGGGTTTTTAGCAATTTGGATTCTAGGTTTTTTTTTCCATGGCATGGTCTTAGGATTGTTTGATGCGGATCAACTGGGATGTTTGCTGCTTCTTTCCATTATTCTTGTTCTTGCATATGTCGTATAGATTTCAGAAACATGCAGACGCATGAAATGAAACTTTTGAATTGTTCACTTTGTAATATATACATTCAATATCTGGTGATAGGTGTGTATCAATGATTAATGCAAGTAATACAATTTGGCTTATTGAGTACTAAATTTCAAACTATTTTTTATCTGTCTTCTGGGTCATGTTCAATCTAAATTTAGGTATTAGATTGGCCATGTTTGGTAGATGGGAAAGGAAAACTGAATTCAAATTATCTAAAGCCTTAGCATTTTTGATTGACTGTAGTTATCACTCCCGGTAAAATACCTTTTTCCTTCTTTTCAATATAGGTAAAAGGGTCCTAAGAAGCAGAAACACTATCAGTCAATTTAGAGTGCATTTGTTAGTGATTTTAAAAAATGCTTCTAATATTTTTTATAATTGAAAAGATAAAAAAATTCAAATATCGAAAGCATTTCTTAAAATTATTATCAAATAAACTCTTGAAATTATTGATATGTGATTGTCTTAATGCTATTTCCTATGGAGAGTCAAATGAGGCTCCTTTTATATCCAATAATAATTCCCACGCAGTGGGCCATTTGATAACATTCTGTTAGCCCATGAATCTGATATGGTTACCAATAAAAAATTGTAAATCATGATTAATTCCAAGTAGTTTACAGGTTAAAATTGATAAGTTAGGCATAAAGTTTTATTAAAGAGCAGCATTTTCATGGGATTGAACTTTGATCCTCTTGGCCGTGTGATTTAAAAACTTTTTTTGTTTTTAAAAATAGAAAACTTTTATAAAAAAATACTGACATTGTTTGGTCAATGTTCTATAAAAATAGTTTTTAAAAACAAAGTGAAATAAAAAATAGTTTTTAGATAATTAACAAATAGGAGTTGCTTTCATCATTTTTTTTTTTTAAAACAAAGGAAAGCATTAAAAAGTAAAAATAAAAAATAAAAAACTATTAAAAAACAAATAAAATTGAACATGATATCATTCCCTTTTTTTTTTTTACACAATCTAATACTGATATGAAAAATCTTCAAATATGATATTCCTTTAAATTATAGGTGTTTTTAAAATTTCTTTTAACTTCACTAAAAATTTTCATTAAGCAAATAAATTTCAAATCAAATTGTACTTTATACGTAAAATTTATTAATTTTCAAAAATAATGTAAAACTCAAAAACCGATTCAATTAAAAAAGTCATGGAACTTAATAACATTAGATAGTCATAGACCAAAATTTATTATATATGCAAGGTTAGTAAAATATATATATATCATATTTTTGTAAAAAAAAAATATTAGGAAAATAAACTCCAAATTAAGCAAAACTTAATGCTTTGGATTCATTAACCACTCTACTAATTTTTAAAAATAACTTCAAACTTAAATAATAGCTCATTCGATACTAGAAATTTATGAAAAAAAAATAGTTTAAAATAACTCTATTGTTTCTCTTCTATATAGAATCATTATTTTCTATTTTTTTCACAAGGGAAATAAATTTCAAATTAAACAAAACTTAATATGTTGGATTCATTAATGAATATAGTAATTTTTAAAAGAAATTTAAAACTTAAATAATTAAACAATTAATACCGAAAATTTATAGACAAAAATTGGTATAGAACAACCTTATTGTTTCTTTTTTATATAGAATCATTATTTTCCAATTTTTTCACTAGGCAAATGAAATTCAAATTAAACCTCCTTTACACACAATTATATTTTTTGAATTTAGATAAATAAATTATAAATTAAGTAAGACATAAATAATAATTTAAATTCTTTAATTGATTATTTAATTTTTAAGAATAATTTTCAATTCAAAAAATTGATCTAATTAATTGTAGATTAAATCAAAACATTCTAGAATATTATATTCGTAAAGTACTAAATGTGTACATGAAATGAAAAACTTGACTTATTTACCTTTTAAAAAATTTAAACTTTATTCATTACACACCTTAAATAAAATATTATTAAAAATTATTATTATTATTCACTTGGAAAAAAAAACTTACAAAGATGTGATATCCTTATCTTTCTAGCATGCATATACTAAAATAGTATTTTTTTTAATAAAATAATATATTTATGATTTTATTATAATATTATTATTCATGTTTTACCAAAAACTATTTATTTTTAAATTTATTTGTAATTACAAAACTATTTTCATTTTTAATAACACTTGAATTAAATTTAATACATATAGATATATTAATTATATGAATTGAATTTACAATGTTTTTACATAACCAAAACAAATAATAATAATAATAATCATTATTATTATTATTATTATTATTATTAAAGTAATTTTCAAAAATAACTTAAAACTTCAATAAGAATTCGATTAATATTAGAAATTTATGGACAAAAATTGATATAAAACAACTTTATTGTTTCTCCTCTATATAGAATCATTATTTTTTTATTTTTTTATTAGACAAATGAACTTCAAATTAAACAAAACTTAATGTATTGGATTCATTAATGAGTTTAATAATTTTTAAAAATAACTTAAAATTCAAATAATGAACCAATCAATATTAGAAATTTGTGGACAAAAATTAGTCTAGAATGACTCTATTGTTTCTTTTCCACATAAAGTCATTATTTTCTATTCTTTTTTCCCAAGAAAATGAAATATAAATTAAACAAGACTTAATGTGTTAGATTCATTAACAAGTCTAGTAATTTTTAAAAATAATTTAAATCTCAAATAATAAACTCACTAATACCAAAAATTTATAGATAAAAATTAGTTCATAATGTCTCTATTATTTTTTTATATACATAATTATATTTTTATAAATTTTCTCTCTATAAAAATGAATTTCAAATCAAGTGACACTTTATATTGACTTATTAACGTATTTAATAATTTTTAAAAATAATTTGGAACTCAAAAAAATAGATTTAATCATTAAAAAAAATAATAAATCAAAACTGATAGATTATAAGTCATGATTTTACTATTTCTCCCATATAAAGAACTATATTTTTTAAATTTAGGTAAATAAATTATAAATTAACTAAGACATAAATAATAATTTAAATTCTTTAATAGATTTTTCAAATTTTTAGAATAATTTTGAATTCAAAAAAAACTAATTTAATTAATTATAGTTTAAGTAAAAAAAACATTTTAGAATATTATATTAATTCAGTTGAAATGAAAATTTTGACTTATTTATATCTTAAAAAATTAAACATGTATTCACTATTCATTTAAAATAAAATATTATTAAGATTATTATTATTCATTTTTAATCTAAAAAAATATGATGTTAATATCCTTATGTTTTTAACTTATACTAAAATGGTATATTTTTTTAATAAAAAATATATATAACTTATGATTGTGTTATAATATTAGTATTTGTGTTTACTAAAAAAAAAACTATTTATTTATAATTAGAAAATACTTTCATTTTTAATAAGACTGAAATTAAATTAAATTTATATAATATAAATTCAATTTGTAATGTTTTTACAAAACCAAAACAAAAGATAAATTAATTAAAAACTTTTTTAAACAAGTTTTTTATTTTTTATTTTTTATTTTTTATTTTAAAAATGACTTGTCCAACACTCTTATTTTTATTAAAGACTAGAGAATTATTATTTTTGAACTTAAAAACAAGTTCCAAAAAACATGGTAGAACAACCATTGAGATTTCCTATGCATCTTGGAATTGATTTGGAGATAGTTTATCATTCTTTAGGTTCAGTTCCCCAAGTCATTGATAAGTTAAATTTTCAATGTTTTTAGAATTAGACCGATCATTAAATCGAAAAAGTTATAGGTTTACGGTTCACTAGTCAAATCAATAGTTGAACCTGATCAAACTGATAACATCATAAATATATAATTATATATTATTATAAAAATTTTAAAATATATATATAAATTAAAAATCAATTATATTTCATTTTTTTCTTATGCATAAGTATAAATGTATTAATATTTTAAATTTTATTAAATAAAATTTATATAATATTTAAATGTGAATATATTGAAAATGAAAGCAAAATTAATTATTTTATTTTAACTAATTTTATAATTTTAAAAAATATTTTATATATATATATATTAATATTATATTTTTTTAGTAAAAAATGTATTTATTTTGTTCGTCGTATGAAACAATAAGTTAAGATGTAGTGGAGTGGTGTCTCAACTCATTTAATGAGTTTGAGGCCCAGAGTTCAAATTGTTTAATGAAAATTTTAAACATTTAAATGAAAATTGTTTATTTGGGCCTTGGGCCTTTTAACGATAAAAAGGGAGGGTGGGCCTTTTGAATGAATAGAAAGGGGGGTGGCATTTATTCCCTTAATTGTTGATGGGATATTTCTCAAGGAACCAATTCCCTTTGGAATTGGACCCTTTATTTTACATGAATGTGCAAAAAAATTTAAGAGAACTTAAAAGATTTTCAATAGAATCTGAATAGAAGTTCCTTCAAATTATGAAGATTGCCTATCGCATTAGGAATGTTTCCATGAATGCCATTCCAACTTAGAATTATTACCAATGAAAGTGGAATAGTAACTGTAAGATTGTTCCTTCCAAGGTATTGGGTATGAAGTGAGGGTAAGTTGCGTAACCATTTTGGTACCCACCTCCATTAACATGTTTTTCAGGTCTTCTTTGATCAACAAGAAACACAAGCCATAAATTTGATAATTGAAAACCATTAGAGAGTTGATAATGCATTCATAATATAACCAGAGTACATGCATACACAAGAAGAGCATGAAAATTGACCAAGACAAGTTTAAATGATACATGTTTACTTCAAGCTTGTAGTGCCAGCGAAAGCTTTGATGCCAACAATGTTAGTTCAAGAACACAAAGATAAAACAATCTCACATACGGTACACGAGGTTTTAACGTGGTTCGGCCAACCATGCCTACGTCCACGGATGAGAGAGAATAATTCCACTATACAATAGAGAATATTACAGAGGATAAAACCAGATACAACTATTGGGTTCCCGAAACATCCCATGTTTCCCCACTCCTTGTATCCATACCTTACTACGAGCCCTCTCGCTCCACCAGGTACCTCCCGTTCTTCCTCACATCTCTATCCACTTCGTATAGTCTCTATAGGCCCATCTCCATCTCATAACTTTTTCCCCTCATGACCTAGAATATTTATAGAGATATTTCCAACAACCTTCCTTATTCTATAAAGAAGTCTAATATTACAATAATATATCAACCTAGAAATATTCTATACAATATTCTTTACAAAAAGGAATATTTACTAATTAGGAATTTGGGACAATTCCCAACAATCTCCACCTTGGACCAAATTACATGAAGTTAATCTTCAATCTCTCCATGACACAAACCTTTTTGTATCATATCACCACGAAAGAGCAATTGACTCCACCTTAAGTGAAAATTCCTTTTGTTTTCATCTTGTGTGCTTTGTGATCTTTTACTCTTCCAGAAATCTTCAACCCAAGCTCTGATACCAATTGTAGTGCCAGCGAAAGCTTTGATGCCAACAATGTTAGTTCAAGAACACAAAGATAAAACAATCTCACATACGGTACACGAGGTTTTAACGTGGTTCGGCCAACCATGCCTACGTCCACGGATGAGAGAGAATAATTCCACTATACAATAGAGAATATTACAGAGGATAAAACCAGATACAACTATTGGGTTCCCGAAACATCCCATGTTTCCCCACTCCTTGTATCCATACCTTACTACGAGCCCTCTCGCTCCACCAGGTACCTCCCGTTCTTCCTCACATCTCTATCCACCTCGTATAGTCTCTATAGGCCCATCTCCATCTCATAACTTTTTCCCCTCATGACCTAGAATATTTATAGAGATATTTCCAACAACCTTCCTTATTCTATAAAGAAGTCTAATATTACAATAATATATCAACCTAGAAATATTCTATACAATATTCTTTACAAAAAGGAATATTTACTAATTAGGAATTTGGGACAATTCCCAACAATCTCCACCTTGGACCAAATTACATGAAGTTAATCTTCAATCTCTCCATGACACAAACCTTTTTGTATCATATCACCACGAAAGAGCAATTGACTCCACCTTAAGTGAAAATTCCTTTTGTTTTCATCTTGTGTGCTTTGTGATCTTTTACTCTTCCAGAAATCTTCAACCCAAGCTCTGATACCAATTGTAGTGCCAGCGAAAGCTTTGATGCCAACAATGTTAGTTCAAGAACACAAAGATAAAACAATCTCACATACGGTACACGAGGTTTTAACGTGGTTCGGCCAACCATGCCTACGTCCACGGATGAGAGAGAATAATTCCACTATACAATAGAGAATATTACAGAGGATAAAACCAGATACAACTATTGGGTTCCCGAAACATCCCATGTTTCCCCACTCCTTGTATCCATACCTTACTACGAGCCCTCTCGCTCCACCAGGTACCTCCCGTTCTTCCTCACATCTCTATCCACCTCGTATAGTCTCTATAGGCCCATCTCCATCTCATGACTTTTTCCCCTCATGACCTAGAATATTTATAGAGATATTTCCAACAACCTTCCTTATTCTATAAGGAAGTCTAATATTACAATAATATATCAACCTAGAAATATTCTATACAATATTCTTTACAAAAAGGAATATTTACTAATTAGGAATTTGGGACAATTCCCAACAAAGCTAATTTCAATTTGATTTTGTTGAGCTTAACCGCAACTTCTTTTATATCTGTCCTCTCTTCTGGCAATTCTCTACTGCACTCCAAGCCCAGTTCAATGATGGCCAAAAGATTTTCATGTGAGGCAATCGCATCTCCTCCACCTTGGTTCCTCAGTAGATTTCATTTGGTTGGGAATTGATGTATGAATCCATTGCCTCAAACTCATTTCTCTTGTAAACATTTCATCCATGGGCTTCTTTCTTGTAATCATCTCTAACAACATTATCCCATAGCTATAAATATCGCCTCTTGTGGACACCCTTCCTTCTGAGCCATACTCTATAAAAGATTCGAAGTCAATTTTTGGAGAAGATAACATAACAAGATTTCTATCATTTTTCATTGTCTATCTCACAGTCATTAATATGCATTTTACATTATAGTACATTAGCAAAAGAAAAAATATGGTCTTTCAATTGGATCATTGAATTCAAATTCTCTTGGTGCTATTTAAGTTGTAGTACTAAATTTCATCATGGGCCAAAAGATTTATCTGGTGCAATGTAGCCAAGAGTACCTAGTGTCTTGGTTTGTGTTGCAATCTTGTTTTCAGCCAAAATCTTTGCGATGCCAAAGTCGCCCACATGGGCAACCATCTCATCATCCAGGAGGACATTGCTAGGTTTCAAATCACAATGCACCACAGGCTCGGATTGACCATGATGAAGACACTTCAAAGCTAATGCAACATCCAACATGATACTCACTCTTTGGAAGAGACTCAAGCAGTAGTTGTAAGAATACAACCACTTCTCAAGGCTTCCATTTGGCACGTATTGCAAAACCAAGGCCCGTAGCTCAGGGTTAGAGCATGAGCTTATGATTTTAACAAGATTTCTATGTCGAACCCTTGCTAGCACCTTGCATTCTGCATCAAAACTCTTGAAAGCTCCCTCTTAGTTGCAGATTTAGAGTTTTAACAGCAACAGCGGTCCCATCAGAAAGTGTTCCTTTGAAGACGGAACGAAGCTTCCCACTCCAAGGATGTTGGCTTCAGAGAAATCATTTGTAGCATGGTGAAGCTCTTGATATGAAATCATTCTATGCTCCACTGCACGTAATACAAGAACCGTCCTTTGTGTTTCCATATTCCTCTTTTGATATTTTACCATCATGAGAACGAGAGCAACCAGGATTAACACTGATGCAATGGCTGGGAGAATAACTTTCACCAGAAATTTAATTTTTGATTTGTCGGTACCATAACTTCTCCATGGTTGGACTTGAAAGATTGGCAGCCCACAGAGTGCTTCATTCCCCACAACAGATGTGACTGTAAAGTTTGCAAAAGGACCTCCACCTGGAATTTCCCCTGACAGATTATTGAAAGACAAATTCAAGTATTGAAGATGTGAAAGTGCCTCTAAGGATTTGGGAATTGCTCCAGAGAGGTTGTGGGAGAGGTCCATTTAATCCAGTGTCTTCAATTCTCCAAGTGACTCAGGAACCGGTCCCTAGAATGAGTTGCCTGACAGGTTTAGGGAATATAAGCTTTGGAAGCCCCCAAGAATGGTAGGAATATTACCTGAGATGATGTTCCAAGATAAGTCGATGATCTGCAACATTTTCAATGCTCTCATGTTTGCATGGAGGCTTCCACTCAGTGAATTAAATGATAAATCCAAGAAATGGAGATTCTCAAGGATCCATGAGCTAGAAGGAATTGATGAGGACAATGAATTGGAAGTTAGGAGCAAGGTCTGTAAATTAGTAAGATTTCCTATGCAATTTGGAATTGATCCAGACAGCTTATTACTTTGGAGGCCTATTTCCCCCAAGTTTGTGAGGAGGCAAATCTCTATAGGAATGCTTTTTCCAAGTTGATTAAACATCAAGATATAACCTCTGCAGGTTTTTCATTTCTTTAATTGTTGGTGGAATGGCTCCACTCAGATTGTTATCAACCAATGTTAGCAGATTCAAATTCCTCAAGGAACCGATTCCCTTTGGAACTGAACCTGTTAGCTGATCAAATTAACTATAACCTTTCAAGGCCATAAGACCAATAAAATTGAGCATAATTGCATGTATTTATTTAATTTGATTAGTAGTCTTTTCTTTGCACATCACTGCATGACAAAATTGTCTTAAAACAAAAGTAAACATAGAACAAGTCTCAAATGCGTGAAAATGAGGATGAGATTGGCTTTTCGATCATAATCAATACTACCCAAAAGGCATAAAATTAGCTTGAGCCAACCATCAATCAATCCGGGTTAAACATTTTAACTGCTGTCCTTTACACCCAAGGATAAACAAGATGTTCCCAAGTTCAGGCTTTCAAGTAGCCCAAACTAAATTCAACCTCATTAGTGCTAATAACCATTTATCAAATGTTTTGAGTTTGAATGTCTGAATTTGTCTGAAATACAAATTAAAACCTCTATATGATGTTCTGTATTATTTGGGATTTCTTAGCATGCAAAATTAATTCAGTCACATAAAGGATTTAATAATCAGAGAGGTGAGCTGACTGCACAACTCTTATGAACTCAAGACACAATTTGGGAACATAATCCAGACAGCTGCTATAAGAGAAATATATCCAAAGCTAAGAAAGAAATTGAAAAATAGATCAAATAAAATTCGAAGAAGATGGAGCAAAATTCACTACTGGTAAGAGCTTCTTTCTTGTAACCATTATTAACAACATCATCCCATAGCTATAAATGTCACCTGCTGTTGATATCCTTCCTTCCAAGTTACACTTCATCAAATATTCAAAATTAATTTCTGAAGAAGGCAGCGCTTCTATGAAGAAGACCAAGTAAAAACACCCACATCAACTTGAGCCGACAGCACTCCTTCAAGAACCTTATCTCACTTTTCGTAAAGGAGATGTAACTCTGAAAGTATATCTTGAGCTAACAACAACTCTTGATGCTTTTACTATATATGTTAATAGGTTACTTTCTTTTAAAAATGTAGTTTTGATCATTTATAGGCTAGTGTCCTTGTTCAAAAGTTGACTTGTTAATTTAGCTATAGAACATGGACTAAATTTGAATCAATACATTTCTTAATTTTGTTGTTAATAGACACACGGATTCTTAGCCAAGTACTTCAAAGTTATCTATTAGATTTAACATTCACACTCATTAATTTTGAGAAATATAAAATTAGAATTCAAAGAGTTTTAGTTAGTGGAACCATAATTTTCACCTTCTTGGCATCCATCTGTCCAAAGAGTTTTTTTTTTTTTTTTTTTTTCCTTTTTTTACTTTAAGTCTTACAACAATTTTCTTTTAGACTTGAAACATTTTACAAGAATCAACAATTTTGTTTTAATGAAAAAAATTACCTTAATAGAAAAAATCACTTTTTTATTTTTTTTCTCTTCACATATTTTCAAATATTTTTAACTTTTAAAAAAATAACACTTAATAGTATTTAGACTTAAGGATTCCGTTCTATTACAACTTAATAAGATTAAGGTTTAGTAATTAGATTTAAGGATTTTGTCATACTTTTCATAAAGTAGATGTAACGGGGATGTGAATGCTTTTCTCATCTTACTTTACAGAAAGTATATTTTGTTCCAAGTCCATAAATGGGGCACCTTGGAATCTTCTAAGAGTCGGGACTTTGCGTTTACATAGGTTCATCTATAAAATTTTAGCTTCACATTTTATAGAAAGGCTTTCTTTTTTATTAAATTCCTACAGCTAGTCAAGACTTATGCATTCCGCTCTATTACAACTTAATAAGATTAAGGTCTACTAAGATTTAAAAATCTTCATAAAGTAGATATAATGGGGACATGTATGTTTTTTCCATCTTACTTCAAAGTCTATAAATAGGACACCTTGGAATATCTTAAGAGTCGGGACCTTGCGTTTACATGGGTCTATCCACAAAATTTTAGCTTCAAATTTTATAGAAAGACTTTCTTTCTGAGTACCTTCCCACAGCTAATCATCTTAATAAATTTCATTCCTTCACTTGTGTCCTTCCATTCTAAGTTTTCTACATAATTAAATTTTAGTTAACTTACTTTTGTTTAAAAAAAAAAAAAAAACAAAGTTTCCAAAATTTAAAAATGGTTAATTTCATTCATTGCCATTGAGGGGAATGTACATATAATTACCATTAGTTTGAAATTTCATCAAATACTTCATTTTCGTTTTTCATTTATTATTTTTCTTATTTATTATGAAATTCCAAACTCGTAGTGATTAAGTACATTTAATTCAAACACGAGGGGAGATGAGTAAAATTTACCTAATTACAAATAAAGCTATGATTTTGATTATAATATATATTCTATCCATTCAAGTAAGAAACCACATTTCCAAACCAATTGCTTGTCATGGAAATAAAAAGAAAAAAAAGGCTACCAAGATGTGAACCATGTTTGATTCTTTAACAAAAGATATGGTTTGAGATGAAATTTAAATATAGAAAATGTACAAAAGAAAATAGAAAGACAATAACACCAATTTTTTTAACGTGGAAATCCTCCGAAGAGATAAAAAATCACATGCCTCAAGCAATCAAATAATCCACTATGAAGAAAAATTAGTTGAGTACAAGGTTTTTACCTAGCCCAAACCTTCTATCCCCCTATGGACTACTTGCCTAGAACCTTCAAGCTTCAGCTTCCACTTTTCTTCTTCAGGAAAACACTTGGAATCCACTCCAAACTTTAATCTCAACCTCTTCTTGAGTCCACACAACAAGAATCTTGGGTTTTACCCCAATAAGTTGAATATGAGAGCAATATGAGGGTTAGGATGAAGAACACAATGAATCAACCCATTTTGAACAAAGATTTTTCACTCGAAAACGGTTTTCAATTCAAACCCAAATGTTTTCTCACAAGGCAAACACTCCCCACTATGGTAAGAGAACCTTGAAGCTCAAAAAACCAAGGTTTTCACTCTCACAACAGCCCTTACCACATCTCAAAACTCATCCTACAATTGAGAATGATTTGAAAAAAGATGAAGGAATGTAGATGTGATCAAAGTTTGATTGATCAAACAAGAATAGAAACCACCCAAGTACAACAGAGACTAATACCCCTAAGTTTGATCTATCATAAATCAATCCAAATGACTTAAACATTATGTTTTGCACTCCTTAAACAACCACTCAAATTTTCACTGAAATGATAAGAGTTTATAACAAGGTTGATCAGTGTTAGTCACCATCTAACAACTCAAAAATATTTACCATCTCCTCTAGCCATCTTCAAACATGAATAACTTGGAAAAGGTGAATGTCTAAGGGAGGATTTTAGAAGTATGAGCCAAGAGACATAATGGGAATTTTGACCCAAAATTGCCAATACACAAAGTACGCTTACAGAAATAAAAAGAAAAAAGGCTAACAACCACATGTAAACCGTGTTTGATTCTTTAACCAAATTAAAGATATGTCCCAAAACAAGTAAATGAAACAATGCCTAGATATTTGTATGTGCCTATCTATTATGTGTGTGTGTGTATAGGATACATGTATATATATATGAGTATATATGTGGGCCCATGAGCTTATAAGTATTCATATGCACATGCATATGTAGAAATGAGTATATACGTGGACCCATCAGCATGTAAGTATTCAAAAGAATATGTATATGTATATGTATATGTATATATAAGTATATACCTAGGCCCATGAGCATGTAATTATTCATATGAATATGCCAATGTGTGTGTGTATATATATATATATATATATATGTGTGTGTGAATGTATACATATGCATGAATGATGATGAAGTTTTTCATAATTTCTTGGAAGTTAATAGGTTACTTTCTTTTTAGAAATGTAGTTTTGATTAATTATAGGCTAGTGTCCTTGTTCAAAAGTTGACTCGTTAATTTAATTATCAAACATCGATTAAATTTAGATTAATATATAATGAGAGAATTGTGTTTTCAACCCACTTAGGCTTGATAATTAACATAAAGTCTTTTAATCACCCATAATTGATTATAAAGATATGAGATAATAATGGACAAAAATACTCTTTTGACTCATTTTTATCTTTATTCTACCACTTTTCACATGTGACTACCATCAAATTCTCTCTTATTTAACCATTTTTAGATTTTTCATTATTTTTTAAAACTATTTTATAAATAATTAAAAAATAAACATTATTTTCTATTTTTAAATTATAAATATAAAAAATTATATTAATGATTTAAAGACTATTTTGGAAAATACTTTCTAAAAAATATTAATTTAAATAAATAAATATTACCTTTTACATTTTAGAAGTAAATAATTTAATGATTAAAATACTATTTAAAATAAATATATTCACTATTTTCTTTTCTTTTATACTAAAAAGTATTTTAAAGTTTTTTTATTATTACAAAATAAAAGTTTAATTTTTTAAAAAAATTCTTCCTTCTTTATTTTAATAACTTTTTGAACATGACTTTTAGTAATAAGTTATATGAAATGTTACAAATTTATTTACTAAGGATTTTTTTTAATGATTTGAATTAATTGAAAATTTATTAAAATAAGAAAAAGAAAAAGAACTAAAGAGGATGAATGGAGAGTTTTTATTTTAAATATCCAATTAAAATATTTTTGTATGACCTAATTTTAGAAATAGATTATATCAATACATGGTAGAGATTGAATTTTTTTTATATAAAAGGGTTGAAAAGTATATTTACTCATTTTAGATGAAAACAAGTAATTAAAAATTATATAGATTATGTTTGAGTTTGATTTAAAAATATTTTTCTAGTTTTTATTTTTATTTTTAAAAATAATTTTTATTTTCTATATTATCTCTTTTTGAAAATATGTTTAATTAAAAAATGAAAACTATTTTTAAAAATGAAAATTGAAAACAGTGTTTAGTACTATTTTTTAAAATGAAAATAATAAAAAAAGAAGAATTAAATTTCATTTATTTATTTATTGTGCCACTATACAATGTTATTATACTAACTATATAAGGGAAATGTACTAAGTGTACAAGGGTGTATAAGGCTACATTTTTGTGAAACTTTTTAATTTATTTTGAACCATTTCTTTATTTTTCTTATCATCCATGAATTGTACACCTATGTCATGCATTTTATTTAATTCTCACATAAAAATTTCATTACTTTCCCAATAATGATATTTGAGGAAAAAAATTTGACCGTAAGTCATCCACCATTTTTTTAACTAAACCATTGGAAATATGGTTAAACACACCTACGTGGATACATAACTTAGGAGGACTATCAAATTTGTGTTACTATATAAAAGTATTACACTAAGTGTACAATGGTGTACAAAACTACCCTTTTATGAAATATTTCAACCGAACCACTCCTTTACTTTCCTTGTCACCCAAAGATTGTACACCTATGTCATGTACTTTATTTAACTCCCACATGAAAATTTTAATATTTTCCTCAATAGTGATATTTGGGGGGAGGGAATTTAACTCTAAGTCATCCACCATTTTCTCAACCAAATCGTTAAAAACATGGTTAATACATCTACATGAACATAAAACTTAAGAGGGATATGAAATTTACACTATTGTACAAAGGTATTACACTAATCATATAAGGGAAATGTGTCAAGTGTACAAGGGTGTACAAGACTTTTAATAAGTTTTGTACAATTTTTGAACAACTTGAACTTGACATTAAGACGATTATTGATAGGTTTTTTTTTTTTTTTACCAAACTATGTCATTAAGACCTTCCCTACAAAAATTAACACATAGGAAATAAAATTAAAATCAATCATGTTTGAATTGTTTATTATAACTTATAAGTAAACTAACTGAAATATATATATATTTTTACTATTTGAACTTTATAAACATAATTTTATTGTTATCAAAAGAGATTAAAAAACATATTTAAATGAAATTAAAAATAAACAAAAATTATTTTTGTAACATTTTTATTTTTTAAAATCATTAATTTAAATTATGAAATTAGTTTTAAAATTAAAAATATTTTTTGTAATTATAATTTTGAAGATATCATGATTTTTATCTTATTACTTTTAAAAAATTGCTTTAATAAGAAAATAATTATTTTTAATAGTTTTAAATATTTAAATCTTTATTTAAAAATATTTAGGATTAGTATGGATAGCAATTAGGTAATTTTGGAATTAAGAAATTTTGAATATCTTGAAAACTTTAATTTTGTCAATTACCCTATTTACATTTTCAAAATTATTGGAAGATTGGTAAATTAGTGTTAGAAATATTATTTTCTTGATTAATATTATATATATATATATATATAGCATGTGAGTGATTACATTAATTATTTTCGAAATAATACGGGAAATAATAAACACTTTGTGTTTAATTTGTAAGTTAGAAAAAAAAAAGAATAATAATATTTTATGAGGTATTAAAAAATTATTTAATATATATATATATAAGAAATAATGTACAACATATTTATCATTTTGTAAGTAAGAAATAAAAAAAAACTATTTGCTAAGGTATTTAAAAAGTATTTATTATATACTCTATAAGTTTGAGAAAAAATAATAATAATACTTGATGATGTCTAATTTGCAAGTTAGAACAATCAAAGAATATTATTATTTTATGAGGTGTTTAAAAATTATTTAATATGTACGAGAAATAATATAAGTTTGAAATAAAGAATAATATTTATTATATATTATATAAGTTTGAAAAAATAGAATAATATTTGATGAGGTATTTAAAAGTTATTTACATCAAAAATGTATTTAGTAATAATAATTTTTAACCATTTATCTTTCATATTCAATTTGATGGAGAAAAATGATTAGGAAATTATTCAACTTGGTCTCACTAATAAATAGGTGAGAGAAGGGTGAAAGAGCCTGAAAAAAAAAATGTGGGGTGGTCGATTAGCTTTTTCATTTAATAGTTAAGGGTATTTTAGGGAATTTTTTAAAGATAATATCCTTCCTCTCAATTTCTACTTTTTCATTGGGTTTTGATTTTAATTATGAATGATAGGAAGACCTTACCTCAATTACCAAGTCTAACGGGAGTGAAAGCATAATTTTCCCATATATAATTTGGTTGTTAATAGACACTTGTTTTAATTCTTAGTCAAGTACTTTATAACTATAAATTAGATCTAACAATCACACTCAATTTTGACAAATAATAAATTAGAGTTTATGAATATGATTATATAATCATAAATGCATAAATTGTATGATCCATTGTATAAAAATCATTGATTTAGTTAGTGGAACCTCAATCTTCACTTTCTTGGCAACAACTCCTAGGATTTACCAAGAGAGGTTTTTGATTTTTTTTAACTTGGAGTCTTGCAACAATTTGCTTTTAGACTTAAAACACTGTAGAAAAATCGATAAATTTATTTTAATGAAAAAATAGATTTAAAAAATATATATTGTAATAGAAAAAATCACTTTTTATTTTTTTTTCCCTTCTCCATTTATTTAAAAATATTTTTAACTTGTAAAAAAATTAGCACATTATAGTATTTAGACTTAAGCGTTATGTTCTATTATAACTTAATAAGATTAGAGTCTACTAAAATTTAAGAACCTTATCATACTTTTCATAAAGTAGATGTAATTGGACTTGGATGGTTTTCTCATCTCACTTTAAAGAAAGTATATCTTGTTTAAAGTCTACAAATAGGGCACCTTGAAATCTCTTAAGAGTCGGGACTTTCTGTTTACATGGATCCATCCATAAAATTTTTAGTTTCAAATTTTATAGAAAGACTTGCTTTCTAATTACCTTCCCACAACTAGTCGTTTTTATAAATTTCATTCATCACCTTTTTCCCTTCCATTCTAAAGTTATCTATATAATTAGAATTTTGGTCAACTTAACTTTTGTCCAAAAAAACAAACTTTTCAAAAAAGAAGGAAAAAAAAATTATGTGAGAAATTTCCACCACCACATGAAAAAGGAGTGTCCTAGACGTTTTAAAGGAAAAGTTCACCTCCACTTGAAATTTTGCATATCTTCATTGGACTTAGAGGCTATCTACCCCACCCCACAACTTGCTTCGGGGGCAAGGTTGACTTGAGTCTTCTAAAAAGATACCAAGCCAATGTTGTAAGAGTTTCATGGTTGGTATGAGAGACAAAGGCAAGATATGAATTTCCTTGTGAATATTATCAACAATGAGACATTTCACACTGGAAACTACAGTTTCTGGGAAAAGAGATAGAAAGTCTTACCCTGAATAAGCTTTCAAGATGCCCACTTTGTAAAACTTTCTAAAAACCCCACTTCATGGATGCCCGGCTTGTTGACTTATGAGACCTTTATCTGTTCAAGCATATTGCTATGCTCAATCTTCTTTGATGCCTTTTTTCTTTTGTTGGAAAATATATAAAGTTTAGATGTCAGTCATTCACTATTTATCCATAGCTGTACCTCACATGCGAGAGTGGCCGGTGACACTACTTGCTGAAATCAAAGCCTGCCTCTGGATCTGAGCTTTCAAACAAAATGTTGACATTATTTTTTTCAAGATATTGCTAATGGGAATGTTGTTAATGGAGTCATAGCAGACAGTAGGTAATGGCTTTGCGCCTTTGCGCCTTGCATGTTTAGGCTTGATATATTGAACAAGAACATAAAAATTGACTAGAAATCTGAAAGGTACAACTTAACTCAAGCAATAAATTAAAGCACATATATGTGTTCTTCAAAGTATTTGCGATTTGATCTTGTTACGCTTGATGATTACATCTTCTATGCCAATCCTCTCCCTACGCTCTAAGCCAAGTTCCATTGTCACCAAGATCGCCTTGTGCTGCAATTGCATCCCTTCTAGAATTCCCAGAAATTGAGGTTATGGTGCCCTCTTGGATCTCAAGATAGCATGTGGAAAAGAAAAATGAAAAGCAAAATAAAAATGTCAAATTTATTTATTTCAATTTTATAAAAACTATAGAGGAAAATGAAATTATATGTACTTATATATATATATATATATATATATATATATCTAGTTTCTTTAATCTAAACCAGGCCATGGTCTAAATGAATTTGCCACTACAATATTTGACTTCCATTTTAAAAGAGATATTGTTCAATCAATTTTTTCAAGACAGAATTGACAAATATAGAAGATGGCCAATTTGATAACCGTAAACTACCATAGAGTTGATACTGCATTCATAACATAATCGATATAAATAGTATGCGCATTGTTTATGCATACAAAGCATAAATATGAAAAATGTTGACTAACACAAATTTAAATGATACATGTCCACTTCAAAGTAGTTGCGATTTGATTTTGTTAAGCTTAACCACAACTTCTTTTATGTCCATCCTCTCCTCTGGTAATTCTCTGCTACACTCCAAGCCCAATTCCATGATGGCCAAAAGTTTTTCTTGTGTTGCAATCGCACCTCCCCCATCTTGGTTCCTTGCTAGATTTTCGTCCACCACCTCCATTATTTTGTTGGGAATTGTTGCTTTAACCCATTGTCTCAAACTCATTTCTTCAGAAAACATCTCATCCATGGGCTTCTTTCTTGTAACCATCTCTAACAACATTATTCCATAGCTGTAAATATCACCTCTTGAGGATACCCTTCCTTCCAAGCCATACTCTATCAAAAATTCAAAAGCAATTTTTGGAGCAGATACAATAACAAGATTTCCATTTTTTTTTTATTTTTTTTTTTGTGTTGGACTTTATCTTACATATATTCTGTATTTTAAATTATATTACATAAAAAAAAATGGTCTTGGAAATAGATCATTGAATTCAAATTTTCTTAGTGCTATGTTACAGTATTCAATGGTAGCATGGGCTAAAAGATGTACCTGGTGCAATGTAGCCAAGAGTACCTAGAGTCTTGGTTTGAGTCACAGTCTTGTTTTCAGCCAAAATCTTTGCAATTCCAAAGTCGCCCACATGAGCAACCATCTCATCATCCAAGAGGACATTGCTGGGCTTCAAATCACAGTGCACCACAGGCTCGGATTGACCATGATGAAGATACTCCAAAGCTAATGCCACATCCAACAAGATGCTCACTCTTTGGAAGAGACTCAAGCTGTAGTTGAAAGAATACAACCACTTCTCAAGGCTTCCATTGGGCATGTATTGCAAAACCAGAGCTCTTAGCTCAGGGTTGGAGCATGAAGTTATGACTTTAACCAGATTCCTATGTCGAACCCTTGCCAGCACCTTGCATTCTGCATCAAAGCTTTTGAAAGCACCTTCTAGTTGTAGATTCAAAACTTTAACAGCGACTAGTGTCCCCTCGGAAAGTAGTCCTTTGAAGACAGAACCAAAGCTTCCCACTCCAAGGATGTTAGCTTCAGAGAAATCATTCGTAGCATGACGAAGCTCTTGATATGAAATCATTCTATGCTCCACTGCAGGTGCTACATCAACTGTGTTCAGTGTTTCCACCTTACTCTGTCGATATTTTATCATCAGGAGGACGAGAGCCACGAGGATTGGCACTGATGCAATGCATGGAAGGAAAATTTTGAAGAGAAATTTATTTTTTGATTTTTGGGTGATATGACGCTGGCAAGGTGGGACATGAAAGATGGGCTGCCCGCAGAGTGCTTGGTTCTCCAAAAAGGATGCTGCTGTAAAGTTCTCAAAACACCCGTCCCTTGGAATTTCCCCAGACAGCTTATTGAAAGACAAATTCAGGTGTCGGAGATGTGAAAGAGCCACCAATAATTTGGGTATTGATCCAGATAGATTATTGTGAGAGAGGTCCATATAATCCAATGTGATCAATTCGCCAAGAGATTCGGGAATAGACCCCCAAAATAAGTTTCCCGACAGATTTAGAGAACTTAAGCTTTCAAAGGCCCCAAGAATGGTTGGAATGTTACCTGAGATTCTGTTCCAAGACAAGTCCATGGTCTGCAGCATTTTCATTGATCTCATGTTGGCATGGAGGCTTCCACCCAATGAATTAAATGATAAATCCAAAGACCAGAGATTTTCAAGGCTCCACAAGTTGGATGGAATTGATGAGGACAACAAATTGGAATCCAACAGCAAGATCTGTAAATAACTAACATTTTCTATGCAACTTGGAATTGATCCAGACAGCTTATTATTTCCAAGGCTCATTTCCCCCAAGTTTCTAAGGAGGCACATCTCGTTCGGAATGCTTTCCTCAAGTTGGTTACGATCAAGATATAGTCTCTGCAGGCTTTTCATTCCTTTAATTGTTGATGGAATGGCACCACTCAGATTGTTATTACTCAATGCAAGCAGATTCAAATTTGTCAAGGAACCAATTTCCCTTGGAATTGAACCTGTTAGCTGATTTCCATGCAGAATAAGTGTTTGGAGCTGTTCTGAGTGGCCTATATTTCTGGGGACTTCTCCGGTAAATCGGTTGACTTCTAAATCTAAATATATGAGTTGAGAACAATTTGATAGATACAAAGGGATAACTCCACTGAGCTTATTTACGCCTAGGGCAAGGACCTTTAGGTTTGGAAGCAAAAGCCCAAGAGTTGAAGGAAGAGTCCCTGAAAGAAAATTTTGTTCTAATAATATTCGTTCTAGGGTGGAGACATTGAAAATTGTCAGGGGTATCAACCCAGTGAAGTTATTTCTGAAAAAGTTAATGCCCTTCAAATTCTGAAGATTCCCTATCTCATTTGGAATGGTTCCGTGAAGGTGGTTTTGTTCTAAACCAAGCCATTCCAACTTTGAATTGTTACCCAAGGAAGGTGGAATAGTACCTGTAAGATTGTTCCCTCCAAGGAATAGGACTCGAAGTGAGGGTAAGTTGCTTAACCATTTTGGTATCACCCCTGTAAATTCATTTTCTGTGAGAGAGATGATCTGAAGCTTTTGGAAGTGTTGTATACTTGCAGGGATCACTCCTTCCAACAGGTTTTTTTGTAATATGAGTACTCTCAAGCGATGCAAATGACCTATTTCAGGCACTACATGGCCATGAAAACTGTTGTTACCAAGATTAAGCCAATGAAGGAAGGAAAGATTACCAACATAAGGAGAAATGGTGCCTTGGAGACCCATGTCATTAAGCCTCAAAGCTGTAACTCTTTGTCTGCGATGGCTACAAGTGACCCCAACCCAATTGCAGAAGTTTTCAGCTTCAGTCCAGTTGCTCCCCAAAATGTTGTTGGGGTCAAGCTTGATCTCAGACTTGAACGCAAGCAGAGCAGATAGATCAGTGACGTTGGAGGAAGAAATGGCCAAACATGAGTGCACTAACAGCACTCCGACAAGGGACTCCTTGAAAAGCCTCTCCACAGACATGTTTCGTAGGTCTTGTTTGATCAAAAAGAAAACACACAACTAAAGAAGAATGAGCATGGCTTACCTAAGAAAATTAAGAGGTCTAGTTGAAACACCTTATCATTGTGATGGAATGTTTACTAAATTTTAGCTTCATAATCTATGCTTCCTGATAAGATCTTCACTGTGAGTCATCCATCACCATGTGTTTTATTTCTTGACCTTTTTTTGATGGGGTCCATCTTAGGATTTGGTAGGATTAATTCTCTTGACATTTAAGGTGGAGGTTGAGTAACCCTAAAAGGGAGTAGATTAGGTTAGAGAATGCAGGGTTTGTAGCTTTTATATATCATCGGGGATTACGGTATGAAGAAGAAATTCAATTGTCCAATAATAAGGTGAATAAAACAACCAAAAACAAAATACCCAAAAGGCACAGAATTAATTAGCTTTATTAGATATATTTGCAAATACTCTGCTTAATAGATATCACAAATATAAATGAAACAGTTGCCACAAAACATGTAATTTTTATTTCCTAAACCATTTTTTTTTCATCTGGGGGGCAACCCATTATCACAAGGCTGGACATCATATTATCTAAATGCCTGAGCCTGGGTCATGATTTAACGATGAGATAGCTGCTGCTCAGAAAGCTCACTGAAAATATGGTATTTGGCATCATGGTACTTCTTCTCCTTCAGGTATTCAGATGGATGGATGACCAGCTCGAATCCAAGCACTTAGCTAAAAGAACAGAAAAAAAAAAAATATATATATATATATATATATAATGGACCCAAGGTCCCCTTAAGTGGAATTTAAGAGATGATTCTATGATATTTCGTTTGAATTTTGAACTTGAGCAGGAGGTCCCTACACTGTATTCCTTATACGAATGTTCATCTGGCGATTAAGCATTTACCAGGCAGAGTGTCAACTCTTTCAAGACTTCTAATAGTTTGTAGCGGCCTTGTAGAGACTTCTACAAGCCAGGATTGTCTCAACCTATCCAGAAACTCATTCCAAGGAGCAATTCCACAAAACATTTGGTGACTTGAGAGTGTTGGAATTCATGGACCTTTCATACAATAATCTATCAGCAGGCACAATATCCCATGTCTCTTGAAGAACTGTCACTTTTCAAGTACCTGAATCTATCTTTACTGGTCTCTCCTTGCCCTGGCAATAGGACCCTGGAATCCAGAGCAAAATAAATTCTCTTCAAATTCATTCTTCCAGGCATTGCAGCAGTATTCTGTAGCTCTCTGTTTTTAGCTGAGAAAATATGGGAAAGGTAAACTGCAGATTCCAAATTTCATTGATATATTACCTGCACAGCAGCACAAAACATATCATATCAAGGGCTCTGGCTTCACAATGAATGCCTGATGTGCAGCTTTGGGATGCAACAGGGTACCTTGTTATCATTCTTTGCAGAAAGTGTATCTTGTTCAAAGTCTGAAAGCAGGGCACACTAGAAGCTCTTAAGAGTGAGGACTCTGTATTGACATGGCTCTGTCCACAACATTTTTAGTTCCATCTCAAAAAGGCTTCATTTCTTCACCTTTGTCCTTCCATTCTGAGTTACCTACATACTTAGATTTTGGTCAACTTAATTCTGTCCAAAATCACAAACTTTTCAAAATTTAAAAATAAAGATATGAATCTTGATTATAGTACTGCATCCATTCAAGTACAAAACCACATTTCCAAACCAAGCGCTTGTCATGGAAATAAAAGGAAAGAAGGCCACTAAGATGTAAACGATATGATCCGAGATGAAAAGAAAGAAAAATGGGATTATAAAGATTAAATGTTTTCAATAAATCACTTCCATCAGTATCTCTTGACATTCTCAAGTTTTTCCACATTAGATATATATGAGTATATATGTGATCCCATGAGTATGCAAGTATGCAAGTATGAAAATATGCGTGCATGAATGATTAAGTTCACTGGTATTTCTTAAAAGTCAAGTGGTTATTTTTCTTTAGAAATACAGTTAACTTGTTAATTTAAATATAGAAAATTCATCCTTTTCTACCGCTTCAAGCCTCCAATTGCCAATCCGATTTTCTCCAGTCAGATTGTTGTTGGTCAGTTGAAATGTATCGAGTTTCTCAAAGAACTAGTCCCTTTGGGAATATGGCTCTTTATTTGGCATCCCAAAGCAATAATGTTTCCAACGCCAGCTCAGGAATTGTTCTGCATAGTTTGCTCCTCAGAGAGTGCAGTCTAGAAAAAAATCTATATGCTATAGAGATACTTCATCGAGAAGAGATGGTAAAGATTTCTTGAGGTAGTAGCCTAGTGAGGTGATTCATTTCAGGATTGCGAAGATACTTTTTTACATTTATCTTAGTAAAAAAAAGTTTTTTTTTCTTTCTTCTTTCTTTTAGATTTTAATAAAAACAAACATATGAGCTTTATGTTAAGCATTCAATTCTATTAAGATTTAAATCATGTGGTAATTATTTTCTATTTTTTTTTATTAGAAAAATCAACTCCAAATTAAACAATATTTAATCTGTTAGATTTATTAACAAGTCTAGTAATTTTTAAAAATAATTTAGAACTTAAATAATAAACTCATTAAAATAAAAAATTTATAGATAAAAATCGGTTCATAATAACTCTATTAATTTTTTCTAACATAAATATATTTTTATAAATTTTGTCATTATAAAAATGAACTTCAAATCGAGTGACACTTTGTATTAAATTTATTAATAGATTTAATAATTTTTTAAAATAATATGGAACTAAAAAAATATATATAATCATTAAAAAAATAGTAGATCAAAATTGAATCATAACTTTATTATTTCGCCTATACACATAACTATATCTTTTAAATTTAGGTAAATAAATTATAAATTAAGTAAGATATAAATAATAATTTAAATTCTTTAATGAATTTTTCAATTCTTAAGAATAATTTTGAATTCAAAAAACTAATATAATTATTTATAGATTAAATCAAAATATTTTAGAATATTATGTTAATTCGGTACCAACTATATGAAATGAAAAACATGTGTAGACCCTTCATTTTGTCCTTTTAGCACATGCCTTAGGTGTTATTTCAGTACTCTATAATAATTCCCTTGTGGCGCATTGCTACTCATACAACCTACCTTTTTTAGCCACCTTGAAGACTCTATTTGAGGGATTTATCCTACCTCTCATTTTGACACTTGGCAGGCCCAAATTATATCTAGGATTTGAATTATCTATAATCAAGATATAATTACATCTTGGTCAAATTATTTCTATATAAAAATAAATAAATAAATAAAAACTTGTGAAAAATTAAAAATAAAGATGTGAACCAAGTGGCTACTTAATTGCTATGGAAATTGAAGATGAATCACACCTATGGATAACACTTAGAGGGGAGTGAATATGTGTTTTTGCAACATTTAGAGAAAGTGTCTTACAAATGTTAACAATTCTGGTGTTTTTCTCCTATGAATGAATTTTCTTTTTCAACAATAAGAAAAAATAAGCAAATCACAAGCAATAATGGATGTACCAACACTCTCCCAAACAAGTTTTTCAATGCAAGTCACATGCAAATGAAACAACACTTCCCAAACATAATATATAAGATATTGCATCAACACACTCATTTTCACATGGCCCTTGATATCAATCAACAAAGACTAAAATATATATTGTTCTTTCGAATCTCCAATAACAAATATTAGTTCATGCTCCAATTAAGCATTCAATATAACTCAATAACAAATATCATAAGCTAATGAAATCCTAATCAAAGACAAGAAAATAGAAAGACAATGACACCAATTTTTTAAACGTGGAAATCCTCCGAAGAGATAAAAAAAATCACAAGCCTCAAGCAATCAAATAATCCACTATGAAAAAAAATTAGTTGAGTACAAGGTTTTTACCTAGCCCAAACCTTCTATCCTACTCTAGACTACTTGCCTAAAACCTTCAAGCTTCAGCTTCCACTTTTCTTCTTCAGGAAAACACTTATAATCTACTCGAAACTTTAATCTCAACCTCTTCTTGAGTCCACACAACAAGAATCTTGGATTTTACCCCAATCAGTTGAATATGAGAACAATATGAGAGTTAGGATGAAGAACACGGTGAATCAACCCATTTTAAACAAAGATTTTTCACTCGAAAACGATTTTCAATTCTAACCCAAAAGTTTTCTCACAAGGAAAACACTTCCCAATATGGTAAGAGAAACTTGAAGCTCAAAAAACCAAGGTTTTCACTCTCACAACAGCCCTCACCACATATGGAAACTCACCCTACAATTGAGAATGATTTGGAAAAAAAATGAAGGAATGTAGATGCGATCAAAGTTTGATCGGCCAAACGAGAATAGAAACCACCCAGATACAACAGAGACTAATACCCCTAAGTTCGATCGATCAGAAATCAATCCAAATGACTTAAACATTATGTTTTGCACTCCTTAAACAACCACTCACATTTTCACTGAAATGATAAGAGTTTATAACAAGGTTGATCAGTGTTTGTCATCATCTAACAACTCAAAAATATTTACCATCTCCTCTAGCCATCTTCAAACATGAATAACTTCGAAAAGGTGAGTATCCAAGGGAGGATTTTAGAAGTATGAGCTAAGAGACATAATAGGAATTTTGACCCAATATTGCCAATACACAAAGTACACTTACAGAATAAAAAGAAAGAAGGCTAACAACCACATGTGAACCGTGTTTGATTCTTTAACCAAATTAAAGATATGTCCTGGAACAAGTAAATGAAACAATGCCTAGATATTTGTATGTGCCTATCTATTATGTGTGTGTGTGTGTGTGTGTAGCATACATGTATATGTATATATGAGTATATATGTGGGCCCATGAGCTTATAAGTATTCATATGCACATGTATATGTATAAATGAGTATATATGTGGACCCATGCGCATGTAAGTATTCAAATGAATATGTATATGTATATATAAGTATACACCTAGGCCCATGAGCATGTAATTATTCATATGAATATGCCCGTGTGTGTGTCTATATATATATGTGAATGTATACATATGCATGAATGATGATGAAGTTTCTTGGAATTTCTTGGAAGTTAATAGGTTACTTTCTTTTTAGAAATGTAGTTTTGATTAGGCTAGTGTCCTTGTTCAAAAGTTGACTCATTAATTTAATTATCGAACATCGATTAAATTTAGATTAATATATATATAATTTGGTTGTTAATAGACACTTGTTTTAATTCTTAGTCAAGTACTTTATAACTATAAATTAGATCTAACAATCACACTCAATTTTGACAAATAATAAATTAGAGTTATGAATTTATGATTATATAATCATAAATGCATAAATTGTATGATCCATTATATAAAAATCATTGATTTAGTTAGTGGAACCTTAATCTTCACTTTCTTGGCAACAACTCCTAGGATTTACCAAGAGAGGTTTTTTTTTTTTTTTAACTTGGAGTCTTGCAACAATTTGCTTTTAGACTTAAAACATTGTAGAAGAATCGATAAATTTATTTTAATGAAAAAATAGATTTAAAAAATATATATTGTAATAGAAAAAATCACTTTTTATTTTTTTTTCCCTTCTCCATTTATTTAAAAATATTTTTAACTTGTAAACAAAATTAGCACATGATAGCATTAAGACCTAAGCATTATGCTCTATTATAACTTAATAAGATTAGAGTCTACTAAAATTTAAGAACCTTATCATACTTTTCATAAAGTAGATGTAATTGGACTTGGATGGTTTTCTCATCTCACTTTAAAGAAAGTATATCTTGTTTAAAGTCTACGAATAGGGCACCTTGAAATCTCTTAAGAGTCGGGACTTTCTGTTTACATGGATCCATCCATAAAATTTTTAGTTTCAAATTTTATAGAAAGACTTGATTTCTAATTACCTTCCCACAACTAGTCGTTTTAATAAATTTCATTCATCACCTTTTTCCCTTCCATTCTAAAGTTATCTATATAATTAGAATTTTGGTCATCTTACTTTCGTCCAAAAAAACAAACTTTTCAAAAAATAAGGAAAAAAAAAATTATGTGAGACAAATTTCCACCACCACATGAAAAAGGAGTGTCCTATACGTTTTAAAGAAAAAGTTCACCTCCACTTGAAATTTTGCATATCTTCATTGGACTTAGAGGCTATCTACCCCACCCCACAACTTGTTTCGAGGGCAAGGTTGACTTGAGTCTTCTAAAATGACACCAAGTCAATGTCGTAATAGTTTTATGGTTGGTATGAGAGACAAAGGCAAGATATGAATTTCCTTGTGAATATTATCAACAATGAGACATTTCACACTGGAAACTAAAGTTTTTGGGAAAAGAGATAGAAAGTCTTACTCTGAATAAGCTTTCAAGATGCCCACTTTGTAAAACTTTCTAAAAACCCCACTTCATGGATGCCCCGTTTGTTGACTTATAAGACCTTTATCTGTTCAAGCATATTGCTATGCTCATTCTTCTTTGATGACTTTTTCCTTTTGTTAATCAAGGAAAATATATAAAGTTTGGATGTCAGTCATTCACTATTTATCCATAGCTGTACCTCACATGTGAGAGTGGCCGGTGACACTACTTATTGAAATCAAAGCCTGCCTTTGTATCTGAGCTTTCAAACAAAATGTTGGACATTATTTTTTTCAAGATATTTCTAATGGGAATGTTGTTAATGGAGTCATAGCAGACAGTAGGTAATGGCTTTGCGCCTTTGCGCCTTGCATGTTTAGGCTTGATATATTGAACAAGAACATAAAAATTGACTAGAAATCTGGAAGGTACAACTTAACTCAAGCAATAAATTAAAGCACATATATGAGTACTTCAAAGTATTTGCGATTTGATCTTGTTACGCTTGATGATTATATCTTCTATGCCAATCCTCTCCCTGCACTCTAAGCCAAGTTCCATTATCACCAAGATCACCTTGTGCTGCAATTGCATCCCTTCCAGAATTCCCAGAAATTGAGGTTATGGTGCCCTCTTGGATCTCAAGATAGCATGTGGAAAAGAAAAATGAAAAGCAAAGTAAAAATGTCAAATTTATTTATTTCAATTTTATAAAAACTATAGAGGAAAATGAAATTATATGTACTTATATATATATATATATATATATATATATATATATATCTAGTTTCTTTAATCTAAACCCAGGCCATGGTCTAAATGAATTTGCCACTACAATATTTGACTTCCATTTTAAAAGAGATATTGTTCAATCAATTTTTTCAAGACAGAATTGACATAGAAGATGGCCAATTTGATAACCGTAAACTACCATGGAGTTGATACTGCATTCATAACAGAATTGATATAAATAGTTATGCACATTGGCTATGCATACAAAGCAAAAACATGAAGATTGACTAGGACAAATTTAAATAAAACATGTCCACTTCAAAGTAGTTGCAATTTGATTTTGTTAAGTTTAACCACAACTTCTTTTATGTCCATCCTCTCCTCTGGTAATTCTCTGCTACACTCCAAGCCCAATTCCATGATGGCCAAAAGTTTTTCTTGTGTTGCAATCGCACCTCCCCCATCTTGGTTCCTTGCTAGATTTTCGTCCACCACCTCCATTATTTTGTTGGGAATTGTTGCTTTAACCCATTGTCTCAAACTCATTTCTTCAGAAAACATCTCATCCATGGGCTTCTTTCTTGTAACCATCTCTAACAACATTATTCCATAGCTGTAAATATCACCTCTTGAGGATACCCTTCCTTCCAAGCCATACTCTATCAAAAATTCAAAAGCAATTTTTGGAGCAGATACAATAACAAGATTTCCATTTTTTTTTTTTTTTTTTTTTGTGTTGGACTTTATCTTACATATATTCTGTATTTTAAATTATATTACATAAAAAAAAATGGTCTTGGAATTAGATCATTGAATTCAAATTTTCTTAGTGCTATGTTACAGTATTCAATGGTAGCAGGGGCTAAAAGATGTACCTGGTGCAATGTAGCCAAGAGTACCTAGAGTCTTGGTTTGAGTCACAGTCTTGTTTTCAGCCAAAATCTTTGCAATTCCAAAGTCGCCCACATGAGCAACCATCTCATCATCCAAGAGGACATTGCTGGGCTTCAAATCACAGTGCACCACAGGCTCGGATTGACCATGATGAAGATACTCCAAAGCTAATGCCACATCCAACAAGATGCTCACTCTTTGGAAGAGACTCAAGCTGTAGTTGAAAGAATACAACCACTTCTCAAGGCTTCCATTGGGCATGTATTGCAAAACCAGAGCTCTTAGCTCAGGGTTGGAGCATGAAGTTATGACTTTAACCAGATTCCTATGTCGAACCCTTGCCAGCACGTTGCATTCTGCATCAAAGCTTTTGAAAGCACCTTCTAGTTGTAGATTCAAAACTTTAACAGCCACTAGTGTCCCCTCGGAAAGCAGTCCTTTGAAGACAGAACCAAAGCTTCCCACTCCAAGGATGTTAGCTTCAGAGAAATCATTCGTAGCATGACGAAGCTCTTGATATGAAATCATTCTATGTTCCACTGCAGGTGCTACATCAACTGTGTTCAGTGTTTCCACCTTACTTTGTCGATGTTTTATCATCAGGAGGACGAGAGCCACGAGGATTGGCACTGATGCAATGCATGGAAGGAAAATTTTGAAGGGAATTTTTTTTTTTGATTTTTGGGTGATATGACGCTGGCAAGGTGGGACTTGAAAGATGGGCTGCCCGCAGAGTGCTTGGTTCTCCAAAAAGGATGCTGCTGTAAAATAGGCAAAACACCCGTCCCTTGGAATTTCCCCCGACAGCTTATTGAAAGACAAATTCAGGTGTCGGAGATGTGAAAGAGCCACCAATGATTTGGGTATTGATCCAGATAGATTATTGTGAGAGAGGTCCATATAATCCAATGTGATCAATTCGCCAAGAGATTCGGGAATAGACCCCCAAAATAAGTTTCCTGACAGATTTAGAGAACTTAAGCTTTCGAAGGCCCCAAGAATGGTTGGAATGTCACCTGAGATTCTGTTCCAAGACAAGTCCATGGTCTGCAGCATTTTCATTGATCTCATGTTGGCATGGAGGCTTCCACCCAATGAATTAAATGATAAATTCAAGAACCAGAGATTTTCAAGGCTCCACAAGTTGGATGGAATTGATGAGGACAACGAATTGGAATCCAACAGCATGATCTGTAACTGACTAAGATTTTCTATGCAACTTGGAATTGATCCAGACAGCTTATTATTTCGAAGGACCATTTCCCCCAAGTTTCTAAGGAGGCAAATCTCGTTTGGAATGCTGTCCACAAGTTGGTTACCACCGAGATATAGCCTCTGCAGGCTTTTCATTCCTTTAATTGTTGATGGAATGGCACCACCCAGATTGTTATTACTTAATGAAAGCAGAGTCAAATTTGTCAAGGAACCAATTCCCCTCGGAATTGAACCTGTTAGCTGATTTCCATCCAGAAGAAGTGTTTGGAGCTGTTCTGAGTGGCCTATATTTCCGGGGACTTCTCCGGTAAATCGGTTGGCTCCTAAATCTAAATGTATGAGTTGAGAACAATTTGATAGATACAAAGGGATAACTCCACTGAGCTTATTTCTGGCTAGGCGAACTTTGTCAAGGTTTGGAAGCAAAAGACAAAGAGTTGCAGGAAGAGTCCCTGAAAGAGAATTATCTTCTGATAATATTTGTTCTAGGGTGGAGATATTGAAAATTGTAAGGGGTATCAACCCAGTGAAGTTATTGTCGGCAAAGTTAATGCCCATCAAATTCTGAAGATTCCCTATCTCATTTGGAATGGTTCCGTGAAGGTGGTTTTGTTCTAAACCAAGCCATTCCAAATTTGAATTGTTACCCAAGGAAGGTGGAATAGTACCTGTAAGATTGTTCCATCCAAGGTATAGGACTCGAAGTGAGGGTAAGTTGCTTAACCAATTTGGTATCACCCCTGTAAATTCATTTTCTGTAAGGGAGATGACCTTAAGCTTTTGGCAGTGTTGCATGCTTTCAGGGATCAATCCTTCCAGCATGTTCTGTTGTAATATGAGTCCTCTCAAGCGATTCAAATGGCTGATTTCAGGAATCAGATGACCATGAAAACTGTTGTTACGAAGATCAAGTCCAACCAGGAAGGAAAGATTACCGACATAAGGAGAAATGGTGCCTTGGAGACCCATGTGTCCAAGGCTCAAAAGTGTTACTCTCTGTCTGCGACTGCTACAAGAGACGCCAACCCAATTGCAGAAGTTTTCAGCTTCAGTCCAGTTACTCCCCAAAATGTTGTTGGGGTCAAGCTTGATCTCAGACTTGAACGCAAGCAGAGCAGATAGATCAGTGACGTTGGAGGAAGAAATGGCCAAACATGAGTGCACTAACAGCACTCCTACAAGGGACTCCATGAAAAGCCTCTCCACAGACATGTTTCGTAGGTCTTGTTTGATCAACAAGAAAACTCACAACTAAAGAAGAATGAGCATGGCTTACCTAAGAAAATTAAGAGGTCTAGTTGAAACACGTCATTTTCAAACTCCCTGGAAGCTTCAAATTGATGTGATGGAATGTTTACTAAATTTTAGCTCTATATGTGGACATGAGTTGTATAATCCGTTACAGGCATAACTGAAGGGATTAGATTGGGGGTAACTGAAGGGATCAGATTAGTCAACTTTCCTTAGACATTTTTCTAGACAAATTAAGATCGTAAATGGGCTATATATTGAGCTCCTTTGTACCATTTTAATATAGCAATTGTGTATACAAATTCCATATATACAAATTATTTCCTTTCTCATCAACATGGTATCAAAGCAGGTTTGTTTCTACTCTTTGGTATCAACTTCTTGATTCTACCCAACCCCAACAACCTAACAACGACCCAGGAAAATGTCTGAATCATACTCTCAGACAAGAGGGTCTCCACCAACGACAACCTCTATTTTATCAAAACTCACCATGAAGATGGCCAAGGTGCTGAACAAGGCCCCGACCCCAACTACAGCGGCGGATGCTGCCCCGATTGGCATAAAACTCGATGGATCGAATTATGCACTATGGTCCCAAGTTGTGGAGATGTTTATCTCTAGGAGAGACAAATTAGGGTACATTAACGATGATTTACCCCAACCTAATCCGACTGATACATTATTCCGAGGATGGAGAACCGAAAACACCATCGTCAAAGGCTAGCTCATCAACACCATGGATTCATCCCTTGTTAGCACGTTCATTTGGTATCCCAATGCGAAAGAGGTTTGGGACGCCATTGCTGTCACTTTCTTCGACGGGAATGACACTGCTCAGGTGTATGAGCTCCGGCGACGAGTGAGTAGGCTATGGAAAAATGGTGGATCTCTAGAGAAATTTTATAACGAGCTGCAAGGCTTGTGGAGGGAAATAGATTTTTGGCAACCAAATCCCATGGAGTGCCCTAAGGATGTGCAATGGTACACCGCAATTCTCCAGGAGGAGAGGGTCTATGTGTTCCTCGACGGCCTTGATGATCAACTCGACCAAGTCAAGAGCATCGTGCTACAGATGCAGCCATTTCCAACGATTGAGCAAGCCTACATGTGCATCCGGCGAGAAATGGTGCTACAGACAGTGATGGGGAATAGTTCTGATGAAGGGATGGGAATTGGGTTGGCTTCCAAGGAGTTGAAAACAGGCCCCAACCCATTTGGCAAATACGAAGTTCTAGTACTCAATAAATCTAACCCCACTAGTCCAAATTCAAAGCAACGGACAGAGGGCTTAATGTGCTCCCATTATGGAAATTCCAAACACACACAGGACACTTGCTTTAAGCTCCATGGATACCCAGATTGGGGGCACGAGCTCCAGGCTAAAAAGAAACGTAATGGCACCAATATTGAGCCCAGTACTAATAAAATGGTAGTAGCAGCAACGAACCCCATTTGTCTTTAATTCCTACTGACTCTACCAACAACACTCCAGGTATAGCATCTCTTGGATCTACTAGAAACAGTGAATGCAACTTGTGGATCCTGGATTCCGGAGCCACGGATCATATGACATTTGATGCACAGGACTTTTGTCAGCATACCACTCCTAGGCGAATTAGCATTGCGAATGCTAAAGGCACTATTTCATCAATACAAATGGTTGGAATTGTGATGCTATCACCAGCCTTATCACTCTCCAATACATTATTTGTGTCATCCATATCTCATAAACTGCTTTCTGTCAGTCAACTTACTAAGGACTTAAATTGTACAGCACTGATGTACCCTAATTTTTGTCTTATCTAGGATATTCTCACGAAGGAAATTATTGTGCGTGGTACTAAGAAAGGGGGACCCTACTATATGGATGACTTCAAAATGGGACAGGCACATCATATGGGACAATCAGGTAATTCCAAAATAGAACAAATCTAGCTTTGGCATCGACGGCTCGGCCATCCGTCATTTGGATATTTGAAGCATTTACTACCTAGTTTATTTTCTGATTTATCCATCTGAGATTTTCAATGTGAAACCTGTATTTTTGCCAAAAGTCACAGGGCAATTTATTCGTTACATAACAATAAGAGTGATGTAACTTTTAGCTTAATTTATTCTGATATGTGGGGACCATCCCCAAAATCTACTCTATCAAGTTATCATTGGTTTGTTCTCTTTGTTGATGATTGCACTCGAATGACGTGGATCTACCTACTGAAAAACAAATAATGAGGTTTTTACTGTCTTCTGCTCTTTTCGCACAATGATTCAGACCCAATTTTCTATCAAACTCAGAGTTCTTTGCTCTGATAATGATGATGAATACATGAATCGACAATTCCAGGAGTACTTCCACCAACATCGGTTGATACATCAAACCTCGTGTCCTCATACTCCAAAGCAAAACAGTGTAGTAGAATGTAAGAATCGCCATATTCTCGAGACCACACATGCCCTCCTATTAGGGGCACATGTACCTAGTTCTCACTGGCATGTTGCGGTTACAACTGTCGTGCATCTCATCAATCGAATGTCATCCCGGATTTTGGGTTTCAAAACACCTCTCCAGGCCTTAGCCGCGAGTATATCAGTACTTCCGACTATGACGCTTCCTTCCCGAACCTTCGGATGAGTTGTCTACGTTCATCTTCACTGCAACCAGCGCACCAAACTCGACTCTTGTGCTCGTCGTTGTCTCTTTCTAGGCTATGTCACCAATCAGAAAGGTTACCGGTGCTATGATCCAACAAATAGGCGGCTCTATATTACTATGGATGTCACCTTCCTCGAGTCCGAGATGTTCTATCATCCATCCAATTCTTCTCTTCAGGGGAAGACACACAATGAAGAGTTGAATTGGTTCAGGGACATCCCGGACATCCCACTGACTACAGAGCTACCAACTACCATGGGTATGGAACAGACTACAAAGCCACCAATGTCGACTGTTGAGACACCAACTCTAATCGCTGAGACACCCCCTCATTCTACAATACCTCATGACTCAACTTCTGAGAATATTCCTAAAGAGATTCTTGAGGTAAGTTTTCCTCTTGTCACAAAACATTTAACTGACGATTGTTATCAGTTACCTCACAGGCACAATCGTGGCAAACCACCAAAACACTACTCTTCAGATATTGAGACACACAAATCAAATTACCCGATTGCCAATTACGTCTCAACAGAGAAGCTCTCAAAATCCTTAAAAAGCTTTTCTAATGCATTATCGGCGCATCACATTCTTACAAGTGTATAGGAGGCTCTACAAGACCCTAAGTGGTCTAAGCGATGAAGGAAGAAATGGAAGCATTGTTGAAAAACAAGACATGGATTCTTGTCTCTTTACCAGAATGCCACATGATAGTGGGGTGCAAATGGGTATTCTCCATCAAATGCAAGGCGGATGGGTCGATTGAGCGCTACAAAGCGAAACTTTTAGCGAAAGGATTATGGTACGAAGTTGACTAGATGGAGACCTTCTCACCTGTAGCCAAGTTGAACACTGTAAGAGTCCTTCTATCCTTTGCAGCGAACCTTGATTGGCCGCTACTCCAATTTGATGTAAAGAATGTGTTCCTCCACGGTGACCTCGAGGAAGAAATTTATGTGGATATTTCCCCTGGGTACATTGAAACGTATGGCAAGACGGTGTGTAAATTGCAGCGCACCCTGTACGGCTTGAAACAGTCTCCATGAGCTTGGTTTGGACGCCTCAGCCTAGCAATGAGAAAGTATGGGTTTCAAACGAGCAATTTTGATCACACACTATTTCTAAAGCATCGACAAGCCAAGATAGCAGCACTAATAGTGTATGTAGATGATATGATCATCACAAGAAATGATACTGAGGAAGTTGTGAAACTTCAAAAACTGTTGGGAACAGAGTTTGAAATGAAGAGTTTAGGTAGGTTGAAATACTTTCTAGGAATTGAGGTGGCTCAATTTAAACGAGGTATCTTTCTTTCCCAACGAAAGTCTACTCTCGATCTATTATCAGAAGTTGGATTGCTAGATTGTAAACCGATAGATGTTCCAATATAACAGAATCACAGGCTTGGAGAATACCCTGACCAGATCCCCACTAATAAAGGCAGATATCAGAGATTGGTTGGAAAACTAATTTATTTTTCACATACCGAACCTGATATTACCTATGTAGTCAGTGTAGTGAGTCAGTTCATGCATTGCCCTAATGAAGATCATATGAATGCAGTGACTCAAATTTATAGGTACCTTAAGGGAACCCTAGGAAAGGGAATTATGTTCTCAAAGAATGGGCACTTGGAAATTACGGGGTATACCGACGCTAACTGGACAGGAAATATCTCCGACAAGAAATCCACATCAGGCTACTTCACATTTGTTAGAGGAAACCTGGTAACATGGAGAAGTAAAAAACAAAAAGTAATAGCACTATCTAGTGCAGAGGCGGAGTTTCAAGGAATGGCTAAAGGGTTGTGTGAGTTACTCTGGCTAAGAAGATTGTTGACATAAATTGGCTTTCCTCCTAGTTGCGAGATGAACTTGCTTTGTGATAATAAGGCAGCCATTGATATTGCTCATAACCCAGTCCAACATGATCGAACTAAGCATGTGGAAGTAGACCGGCATTTTATCAAGCAGAACTTAGAAGCTAAGATAATCCGATTCCCATTGTCAAAGCAAAAGACCAACTAGCAAACATCCTCACTAAGGCAATATCCAGTAAGTAAAATCGAGATATTTGTATGCATATTTGTATAAATGGGAATATACATAAATTTATGTATTCATATATATGTATATATGAGTATATATGTGATCCCATGAGTATGTAAGTATTCATTTGAATATGCAAGAATGAATATGAATGATTAAGTTCATTGGTATTTCTTAAAAGTCGAGAGGTTATTTTTCTTTAGAAATGTAGTTAACTTGTTAATTTAAATATAGAAAATGGACTAAATTTGAATCAAGGTTTTTCTTCGGCTGTTGATATAAAATCTTATTCTTAGACTCAATTTCAACAAATAATAAAACTAGGGTTTATGATAAACCCAAATATCCATAGTATAAAAATCATCGTTTAAATCAATGGAACTATAATGTTAAAAAATTTCTCAACATTTAAATCAGAAAATTCATCCTTTCTACCGCTTCAAGCCTCCAATTGCCAATCCCATTTTTTCCAGTCAGTTGAAATGTAACCAAGTTTCTCATAGAACTAATCCCTTTAGGTATATGGCATCCCAAAGCAATAATGTTTCCAAAGCCTACTCAAGAATTGTTCTGCATAGTTTGCTCTACTAAGAGTCTGCAGTCTAGAAAAACAGTTATATGCTATAGAGATACTTCATCGAGAAAGGATGGTAAAGATTTCTTGAGGTAGTAGACTAGTGAGGTGATTCATTTCAAGATTGCCGAGATACTTTTTTTACATTTATCTTAGTAAAAAAAAAGTTTTTTTCTTTCTTCTTTCCTTTTTTCTATTTATTTTCAAATATTACTAGCATACAAAATAAACAACCTAACACAATAGCATTTAGATTTTAATAAAAACAAACATATGAGCTTTATGTTAAGCATTCAATTCTATTAAGATTTAAATCATGTGGTAATTATTTTCTAATTTTTTTATTAGGAAAATCAACTCCAAATTAAACAAGATTTAATATGTTAGATTTATTAACAAGTCTAGTAATTTTTAAAAATAATTTAAAACTTAAATAATACACTCATTAATTTAAAAAATTTATAGATAAAAGTCGGTTCATAATAACTCTATTAATTTTTTTCTACACATAATTATATTTTTATAAATTTTGTCATTATAAAAATGAACTTCAACTCGAGTGACACTTTGTATTAAATTTATTAATGGATTTAATAATTTTTAAAAATAATTTGGAACTTAAAAAATACATCTAATCACTAAAAAAAATAGTACATCAAAATTGAATCATAACTTTATTATTTCTCCTATACAAATAACTATATTTTTTAAATTTAGGTAAATAAATTATAAATTAAGTAAGATATAAATAATAATTTAAATTCTCTAATGAATTTTTCAATTCTTAAGAATAATTTTGAATTCAAAAAACTAATATAATTATTTATAGATTAAATCAAAATATTTTAGAATATTATGTTAATCAGTACCAAATATATGAAATGAAAAACATGTGTAGACCCTTCATTTTGTCCTTTTAGCACATGCCTTAGGTGTTATTTCAATACTCTATAATAATTCCCTTGTGGTCCATTGCTACTCATACAACCTATCTTTTGTAGCCACCTTGGAGACTCTATTTGAGGGATTTATCCTACCTCTCATTTTGACACTTGGCAAGCCCAAATTATATCTAGGATTTGAATTATCTATAATCAAGATATAATTACATCCTGGTCAAATTATTTCTGTATAAAAAAATAAAAATAAAAACTTGTGAAATATTAAAAATAAAGATGTGAACCAAGTGGCTACTTAATTGCTATGGAAATGGAAGATGAATCTCACCTATGGATAACACTTAGAGGGGAGTGAATATGTGTTTTTGCAACATTTAGAGAAAGTGTCTTACAAATGCTAACAATTCTGGTGTTTTTCTCCTATGAATGAATTTTCTTTTTCAACAATAAGAACAAATAAGCAAATCACAAGCAATAATGGATGCACCAACACTCTCCCAAACAAGTTTTTTAATGCAAGTCACATGCAAATGAAACAACACTTCCCAAACATAATATATAAGATATTGCATCAACACACTCATTTTCACATGCCCCTTGATATCAATCAACAAAAACTAAAATATATATTGTTCTTTCGAAGCTCCAATAACAAATATTAGTTCATGCTCCAATTAAGCATTCAATATAACTCAATAAAAAAATATCATAAGCTAATGAAATGCTAATCAAAGACAAAAGAAAATAGAAAGACAATGACACCAATTTTTTAAACGTCGAAATCCTACGAGGAGATAAAAAAAATCACGAGCCTCAAGCAATCAAATAATCCACTATGAAGAAAAATTAGTTGAGTACAAGGTTTTTACCTAGCCCAAACCTTCTATCCTACTCTAGACTACTTGCCTAAAACCTTCAAGCTTCAGCTTCCACTTTTCTTCTTCAGGAAAACACTTATAATCCACTCGAAACTTTAATCTCAACCTCTTCTTGAGTCCACACAACAAGAATCTTGGATTTTACCCCAATCAGTTGAATATGAGAACAATATGAGAGTTAGGATGAAGAACACGGTGAATCAACCCATTTTAAACAAAGATTTTTCACTCGAAAACGATTTTCAATTCTAACCCAAAAGTTTTCTCATATTTAGTAATAATAATTTTTAACCATTTATCTTTCATATTCAATTTGATGGAGAAAAATGATTAGGAAATTATTCAACTTGGTCTCACTAATAAATAGGTGAGAGAAGGGTGAAAGAGCCAGAAAAAAAAAATTAAAAATGTGGGGTAGTCGATTAGCTTTTTCATTTAATAGTTAAGGGTATTTTAGAGATTTTTTAAAGATAATATCATTCCTCTCAATTTCTACTTTTTCATTGGGTTTTGAGTTTAATTATGAATGATAGGAAAACCTTACCTCAATTACCAAGTCTAGCGGGAGTGAAAACATAATTTTCCCATATATAATTTTGTTGTTAATACTTAATAGACACTTGTTTTAATTCTTTGTCAAGTACTTTATAACTATAAATTAGATCTAACAATCACACTCAATTTTGACAAATAATAAATTAGAGTTTATGAATTTATGATTATAATTTTCCCACAACTAGTCATTTTAATAAATTTCATTCATCACCTTTGTCCCTTCCATTCTAAAGTTATCTATATAATTAGAATTTTGGTCAACTTACTTTTGTCCAAAAAAACAAACTTTTCAAAAAAAAAGAAAAAAAAAATTATGTGAGACAAATTTCCACCACCACATGAAAAAGGGGGTTGACACGTGATTGAGATGGTAAGAGGGACAAAGGAGTGTCCTAGACGTTTTAAAGAAAAAGTTCACCTCCACTTGAAATTTTGCATATCTTCATTGGACTTAAAGGCTATCGACCCCACCCCACAACTTGTTTCGGGGGCAAGGTTGACTTGAGTCTTCTTTAATGACACCAAGTCAATGTTGTAACAGTTTAATGGTTGGCATGAGAGACAAAGGCAATATATGAATTTCCTTGTGAATATTATCAACAATGAGACATTTCACACTGGAAACTAAAGTTTCTGGGAAAAGAGATAGAAAGTCTTACCCTGAGAATAAGCTTTCAAGATGCCCACTTTGTAAAACTTTCTAAAAACCCCACTTCATGGAAAGGATGGTGAGAAGAAGCTTCATGGATGCCCGGTTTGTTGACTTATAAGACCTTTAAGTGGTCAAGCATATTGCTATGCTTATTCTTCTTTGATGCCTTTTTTAATCAAGGAAAACATATAAAGTTTGGATGTCAGTCATTCGCTATTTATCCATAGGTGTACCTCACATGTGAGAGTGGCCGATGACACTTCTTACTGAAATTAAAGCCTGCCTCTGTATCTGAGCTTTCAAACAAAATGTTGACATTATTTTTTTCAAGATATTGCTAATGGGAATGTTGTTAATGCAGTCATAGCAGACGGTAGGAAATGGCTTTGCGCCTTTGCACCTTGCATGTTTAGGCTTGAAACATTGAACAAGAACATAAAAATTGACTAGAAATCTGAAAGGTACAACTTAACTCAAGCAATAAATTAAAGCACATATATGTGTACTTAAAAGTATTTGCGATTTGATCTTGTTACGACTTGATGATTACATCTTTAATGCCAATCCTCTCCCTACACTCTTAAGGCAAGTTCCATTATCACCAAGATCGCCTTGTGCTGCAATTGCATCCCTTCTAGAATTCCCAGAAATTGAGGTTATGGTGCCCTCTTGGATCTCAAGATAGCATGTGGAAAAGAAAAATGAAAAGCAAAATAAAAATGTCAAATTTATTTATTTCAATTTTATAAAAACTATAGAGGAAAATGAAATTATATGTACTTATATATATATCTAGTTTCTTTAATCTAAACCCAGGCCATGGTCTAAATGAATTTGCCACTACAATATTTGACTTCCATTTTAAAAGAGATATTGTTCAATCAATTTTTTCAAGACAGAATTGACATAGAAGATGGCCAATTTGATAACCGTAAACTACCATGGAGTTGATACTGCATTCATAACAGAATTGATATAAATAGTTATGCACATTGGCTATGCATACAAAGCAAAAACATGAAGATTGACTAGGACAAATTTAAATAAAACATGTCCACTTCAAAGTAGTTGCAATTTGATTTTGTTAAGTTTAACCACAACTTCTTTTATGTCCATCCTCTCCTCTGGTAATTCTCTGCTACACTCCAAGCCCAATTCCATGATGGCCAAAAGTTTTTCTTGTGTTGCAATCGCACCTCCCCCATCTTGGTTCCTTGCTAGATTTTCGTCCACCACCTCCATTATTTTGTTGGGAATTGTTGCTTTAACCCATTGTCTTAAACTCATTTCTTCAGAAAACATCTCATCCATGGGCTTCTTTCTTGTAACCATCTCTAACAACATTATTCCATAGCTGTAAATATCACCTCTTGAGGATACCCTTCCTTCCAAGCCATACTCTATCAAAAATTCAAAAGCAATTATTGGAGCAGATACAATAAAGTTCATGGTTTGCATCATTTTCAATGCTCTCATGTTTGCATGGAGGCTTCCACCCAGTGAATTAAATGATAAATCCAAAGACCGGAGATTTTCAAGGCTCCACAAGTTGGATGGAATTGATGAGGACAACGAATTGGAATCCAACAGCATGATCTGTAAATAACTAACATTTTCTATGCAACTTGGAATTGATCCAGACAGTTTATTATTTACAAGGCTCATTTCCCCAAAGTTTCTAAGGAGGCAAATCTCGTTCGGAATGCTTTCCTCAAGTTGGTTACCATCAAGGCCTTCAGTCCATACAGTTTTCCATGAACCAATCAAATGGTCAACTGTTATCCCGGCCTGCCCCTCCTTGGGTGGAACTGGAAGTTGATGAGTCTATATTAAGTAATAATTTTCAATACAGCATTGAATCCAAAACTTGTTTTAGTTTGATCAACACTACCCGATCAAACTAAAACCAGTCAAGGTCAAAAGGCCAATAAAATTTAGCATTAATTGCTCACATTAACTTGATTAGTAGTTTTTTTTTTTCTTCCTCCTAGGAGATTACTGCATGAAAAAATTGCATTAAAACAAAAGCATTGAACAAATGTCAAATGAAAAAAGAAGGATGAGATTGGCTTTTCTCAATTTACACTACCCAAAAAGCATAGAATTAGCTTTATTTCATCGTTTCCGCTAATTATTTACTTACTGGAAATCACAAATATGTATGTAACAGTTGCCACCAAACATGTATGGACCATCAAAGCAGTCTTTTTCATCTGAGAAGCATCACATCATGAGGTTCGAAATCATAGTCTTACGCCAAAGCTTGGGCCATGATTGAACGATGAGATAGCTGCTGCTCATAAAGCTCACGGAAAATCTGGTATTTGGCATCATGGTACTTCTTTACCTTCGGGTCTTCAGCTGGATGGATGACCTGCTCAAATGCAAGTGTTTAATTCAACGAGAAGAATGAAAGGACTTGAGGTCTTCCTAAGTGGAACTTTAAAGATGATTATATGCTGTTTTGTTTGGATTTTGGACTTAAAGGAGGAGGCCCATGTGCTCCATTCCCTGCACGAATTGTTCATCTGGTAATTAAATTTTTATCAAGGAGATTGTCAAGTCCTTTAGCACTGGCAACATGGGAGAATCCAAATAACAATATTTCAAATCAGTAGCAGCCCCTTAAAGGGACTCCTACAGGCCAGGATTCTGTTCCATGTTAAAGAAACCTACTTGACACCCCCAATATTAGAAAAGAGTGGTCTCACTATATATTACAAATCTCTCCAAATTGGAGCTGCTAAATTCTACTTTGAAACAATATTGAAATCGGAAATCTATGCCATCAGTAGGCAAATAAAGCAGGACCAGGCAATCTTGGGCTGGATCTAGGCCCAGCCAATTTTTGGATTAGCACCTGCCTCTGCAATCTTTAGATTTACATGTTATTAACAAGTCGTATATCTCATAACAGAAGCCTGACCACTGACCTGCCTCCTAGTACTGGAAATATCTGATGCTCACCCATCAATCAATCCGGGTTAACATTGATAAGTGGTGAAATTTAAACATTGGTGTTCTTTTTCATCTCTACATATTTCACCGCTCAACTGAAAATTCCCTCTACCCCTACCATACTCCAACTTGGTAGTTTCCACCACCTGTCCAGGGTTGAGCCCTAGGATTTGATGACAGACTTAAAAAGGAATTCAAAGTTCCCTTCCCAATTATAAACAAGATGTTCCCAGGTCTAGGCTTTCGAATAACCCAAACTAAATTCAACCTCATTACTGATAGTTACTTCTATGCCTGCCCAGGACTACTGCAACTCCTAAAAACAAACAGAAGCACAAACCAAGACATATGTGCATGTTATGACAATAAATTGTAATAACACAATGCTCTTGCTCTCTCACTGCCAGTATTTCCCAAAATTGTTGAGTTTATCAAACACGATGTTTTTACAACCTAGATTGTGTCTGAGTGAGACTAACGACATTTATTTTTTCTTTCCCCATGTCGTTTTAAGTTTGAATATGTCTGAATTTGTTTGAAATTAGAATTGAAATCGATGTAAAAATGTGATTCAAACTTTAAATTTCAGATAAAAGTTAATCTTTTGACCTTTTTGTGTTCAGACAAAATATCTGAAAACAAAATTTAACTTGAAAAACAAACAGCAAGACTCGACAAAAAACATGCAGGTTACTCTGTTGATCTTAATATTTTCAGCTGTAGCAAAATATGTACATAAGTTTTAAGTTAAAATATAAAGGTGTTATATTTCAGCCAATATAATATCCTGCAACTTTGACAAATCAGAATTACATTAAATTTCTATACCTCTACCAGCAGGGTGGTTAATAAACCATGTTGGAGATTTTACCCAACCTTGGAATAAAATAACCTCCATAGATTACTACCTTTGTTAAATTAACAAAATGGATAAAATAAAATAAAACAAGATCAGGCTTTGCGGTGCATACCTGACCAGCTGCATTCAATGCCTTCATGGAATCACTGAGACTAGAATATTTCTTTGAGGCAACTGCACCAAGAATGGCTGCACCCAAGAGCACAGACTCACTTTCTCGAGGAAGAACTATGGGGCAACCTGCAAAAGCATTACTCCATTAAAATACTCAGGTGCACTGAAATGTGTTGTGATACTTGAATGAAGGCCTATTAGTAAAATTGAGTAGCCTTTGACATGACTTTTTCAAAGATCTCTGTTTGAAGGGGTTTTTTTTTTAATATGCTTTAAAAAAAAAAAAAAAATCACATCTACCCTTCAGTCCCTTAACCTCTATATTGGGTATTATTTTATTTTATCTTTTGATTGCTAAATAAAGATTGTATTAATGGAAAAAGAAAGTATACAAGATGTATACAAAGTAACCAAAAGCCCAAGAAAATGCGAAGACAAAAACCAGCAACCACACCCTACAAAGAGCCTAACCAGTCTCCACAAAACCTAACGACGACAAAGAACCATCCTCAATATACAAGCTAACCCAATTCCAAAAAAGATACAAAAAAGAATTTATAATTGTTTGGACCAAGCTTTCACAAATATCAAAGGTCCTCCTATTTCTCTCCCTCCAAATGGTCCAAAACAAGAATAACAAAGCAACTTTCCAAGTCTTTTTTCTCTTTTTTCCAACAAAGGAGCCGAGCAAACTCAAAAGCAACTCTCTCACTAAAGAGTGCATCACCCACTTTACACCATATAGAGCAAAAATCAATTGCCACAAAATGCATACTTTCATACAATGAAAGAGAATATGATCACCCGCTTCTTCTTCTACTTTGCACATATAGCATCTATTAGGAATCCTCTAACTCCTTCTATGTTGATCCTAAGTCAATATCTTGACTCAAGTTGCTTCCCAGGTAAAGAAACTAACTCATACAGGAACCCAGGAATTCCAAACCATACCATAAGGGAGCAACTTCACTCTCCTACTTGCCAAGGAGGAGTAAAAAGACTTGACTAAAAAGTTACCGTTCTTTGTATCCAGCCACACCATAATATCATCAATGCCCAATTCCAAACAAATGGAGTGATCATGCAACCTCCCAAAAAAGACATCTACCTCCTCCAACTCCCAATCATGCAGTTGCCTAATAAACCTAGGGCCCCAACTACCACTATCCTAGACATTAACCACCCAAGGATCTTTTGAAGAGGCTATGGAATAAAAATCCAAAAATGAATCCTTCCAAAACGTGTCCCCACGCCACTTGTCCTTCCAAAACTTCACCATGTTCCCAAAACCAACCTTAAAGCCTGTTTTATCTTTGAAAGCCTCCCAACTACTTTTGATTGCCTTCCACACCCTCACTTCATACCTCTCTCTCACTTCTTTAGTACACAACCCCCCTTCTTCTTGCCCGTACTTACCTACAATTACTCATTTCCAAAGAGGATTCCTTTCACTCGCAAATCTCCAAGACCATTTTCCCAAAAGAGTCTTGTTAAAGATGGAAACGTTTTTGAAGCCCAAGCCCCTTTCTGTTATTCCAAGTAAACAAGAGACCAATTCACCATATGTGGCTTATTGACCAAAGCCCCCCCTTCTCAAAGGAAGTCCCTTTGAATCTTTTCCAGTGTAAAAGTTCTATTGAACGTGAAAGATCAAAGAACTTGTTACATATGCCAAAATAGAGCTTCTACAAGAAGAATCATTTTCTTGACTTTCATATTATACTCGTGTGTGTGTGTCTCCTCAAAGGAAGTCCCTTGAATCTTTTTTGGTCTAAAAGTTCTATTGAACATGAAAGATCAAAGAACTTCTTACATATGCCAAAATAGAGCTTCTACAAGAAGAATCATTTTCTTGACTTTCATATTATACTCATGTGTGTTCTATTGAACATGAAAGATCGAAGAACTTCTTACATATGCCAAAATAGAGCTTCTACAAGAAGAATCATTTTCTTGACTTTCATATCATACTCGTGTGTGTGTGTGTGTGTGTGTGTGTGTGTGCGCGCTTCGCCCCACATTGAATGTCGGGCCAGTTGTTGAAGATAAAAGTACATCGAACCCATATGAAGTTTTACCATGGGCCAATTGTTGAAAATAAAGGTACATCAAATCCATATGAAGTTTTACTGTGACTAGATTGTATCCATTGTGTGTGTGGGGTGGGGGGAGGGGGGAGGGGAGCCAATTGTTGAAGATAAAGGTACATCAAACCCATATGAAGTTTTACCGTGAGCAGAGTGTATCCATTGTGTATGTGTGTGCGCGCACGTGTGTGAGAAAGAGAGAGAAAGAGAGACAGACCAACTATATCTGCATGCTCTTGAAGGAACAAGGGGTTCTTTGCAAGTCCACCACATGCAAGTAGTGTGTCAATCTGCAAAGCAAGAAAAACATATTTTGAACAATAAAAAAATGAGAACATCGGAGAAATAATGAGATAGAAAGCAGTTTACCTAAACTCAAAAACGCTTTTAATTTGAAAGCTAATTGCTAATAGGTTAGTTATCTAGTCCTCAATAGTCAAGCATTTCATAGAGATCTGTTGTCACATTATACCTTACCAGATGGTTATGCAACATGTGGGGTAAATATCTATATCCACACAGCATGTTTGTGAGTTAGGGCTCTAGCCCAATCTGTTTGATATACATTTTGTTAGTTATCTTGTCCTCAATGGTCGAGCATTTCAGAGCACGGTCTGTTGTAGTCACATCAAACATTACAGGATGGTCATGCAGCATGTGGTGTATATATCTATTTGCACAGCACGCGTTTATGTGTTAGGGCTTTAGCCTAGTCTACCTGATACACATTATTGACCCATACCTAACAGTTTAAGATTTTTGGTCACATTGGTAGTTTAACAATGTATATAGATTTGTTTGCTAAATTATAAAACAAAAAGAACCAACAGCATTTCTACCCAGTAGTATTTACTTATATGAGATGTTTATATTTGTTAGACAACCAATTTACTGAAAAGCTTAAGTTTATAAAATTTAAGCCCACAATGTATATCATGCACTCCAACAATACTGTCTCCCTTCCCCGCTCGGCCCCCTCCACAACACTAAAGAGATCCTGGAAATATGGCTAAATTAAGGCAGACAACAATGAAAAGCACACATCAACCTCTCTCTTAGCACCACTCATAAGGTGCTTGGAATAATAATTGGGATCGCAATAATAATTGGGATAAGGAAGAATACAACAAAAAGAACATGTCAACTTCTCAATATTCTCAAACAAAACAGCACAAAAACAATTTTTTCTAGGTAAATGAAAAAAATTAAAAATATTTAAATAAAAACACTGTATCTTGCCAAGAAAGAAGATCTCAACAATCTTATCTCAGTGAGATTTAGGGCCTTATTAAATGCAATAGTACTATTCAATCTAAAATTTATAAATCTCATGTTAAGAAAATTAGATCATCAATCTCTCCCACATCAACCTCCATATGGTTAAAATGAAAATTAACCAACAGCTTTTTTCAGTTTTATACAACTACTTTTTTTAGTTCCAATTTTAATTAGTATTATGATGATCCAAATCTCTTCTAATGCAATAAGTTTAACCTATACCTTAGCATTTCATTGGATAGCTTTCAATACTTTGTCTGTTTTTAGGTTCTCTTGTTTATGCAAACCTTTGTATACGTCTCATCTAAAAATCAAAAATTGATTCAAAAGCTAACATAGCATCCACACTGGTGTTAATGCTTCACAGTTAGACAATGGGTTGTTTCAGTTTGAGTTGTTCCTCTCCCTTTTGTTACTGATACTTCTTCATCTGGATAGACAAACCATTACAAGAATATCAAAGGAAAAGACTTTCTAGAGCCAGAGAAAATAGATAAAGCTCAATCACGCCTTCTCCAGATTCTTCAATGGATGATCCAACAGCACCGCATATTTCAGTTGCCTTAGTACCTGATGAGTCAAGCCTTCCTATTGCACTCAGGAAAGGTGAGCATAGTGTGTTTGCTCTCCTCTCACTCATTAAGTGTCTTCTAATAATCTTTCTCCTACTCTTTAAGCTTTTTTCACATCTTGTATTCCATTTCTATTCTTATGTCTTATCATGAAGCTTTATATCACACTAACTTGAAAAAAGTCACCGAAGACATGGGAGTCTACTAACTTACCTCCAGGGAAAAGATGTTGTTGGCTGTCGATTTGTTTTTGTTGTCAAGTATCATCCAGATGGGAGCATAGATTGGTCAGTTGCCAAGGGGTATACTCAAACTTATGATATGGGTTATTTTGAAACCTTTCATTTATGCCTACTTTAATTCAACACATATTCTGACTTCCTTAGGCTATTAATTTTGGGAGGTGTCTGCATCAGTTAGATGTAACTTGGATTTGTTACTTAGGAGTCTAGTGTTAAAGAGTTTGCAAATTTTTTTTTTTTTGATAAGTAAAGGATATGCATTAAAAAAGGCAAAACGCCGCACAGCATACAGGAAGTATACAAGGCAGCTTAGGCCTCAAAAAACAAAAACAAAGAATCACCTCCCTTTAAGTGGAAGCTATCCACTCTAAGAAGCCTATAAGGGAGAACGCCTCCTCACCTACATACAATTTGGCCCAACTCCACAAATTACAAACAAAAGAATTTTTTAACTTTTGAACGTTCAAAACCCCCCCCCCCCCTAAAAGCTAATCTATTCCTCTCCTTCCACACCGTCCAAAAAATACATAACGGAATGGCATCCCATATCTTTTTCCTTTTCTTTCCCACAAACGATCCCCTCCAACTAGCTAAAACCTCCTTTACAGTTCCTGGAAAAACCCATTTCACATCAACTAAACCAAAAACAATATCCCATAAAGCTCTAACCACTGTACAATATATAAGGATATGATTTACACTTTCTTCTTCACATCCACACAAGAAACAACGATTTGGAAGTTGAAGTCCTCTTCTTTGAAGTCTATCCAAAGTTAGCACCTTCCCCCATGACGCCTCCCACGCAAAAAAGACAACTTTAGTTGGCACTCTTGCCACCCAAATGCTTCTTGAAGGAAAACCTATATCATCAGACTTCGTCAACAAACTATAAGCTTCCTTGACCCTAAACTGACCACTTCTTCCTTTCCTCCATAGAACTGAATCTTCCTCCAAGGAGGGTTTGAAACCCCTCAATATGTGGAGAAAGTCCCCAACCAACTCCAACTCCCAATCATTGAAGTCCCTCAAAAAGTGTAGGTTCCAGTTTCCTTGACCAGAATTTTGATCCCACATTTCCTCAACCGTCGAATTCCATTGCGCAGCCATACCAAAGAGATGAGGAAAACATTGGGACAATGAGGATTCTGAGCACCACACATCTGTCCAAAATCTGATCATGTTGCCCTTCCCTACTCGGAATGTCATGTTATCCCAACACCATTCTGATTCTTTCCAAATCTCCTTCCAAACCCCTACTCCAACCGCCCCATTTGCCTTTTTGGGCCTCCAATCAAGACCCTCCTGCCCATACTTCACCTTGATCACTTGTCTCCACAAATTATCTTTGTCACAGGCATACCTCCATATCCACTTGCCAAGTAAAGCTTTGTTCAACAAAGCTAGCTTCCTAAGTCCTAGCCCACCTTTATCCTTATCTGTACATACTACCTCCCATTTAACCAGATGAACTTTTCTCTCCATATTTCCCCCTCCCCACAAAAAATCCCTTTGCACTTTCTCAATCCTTCTAACAACAACCTTGGGCATTCTGAAAATAGACATTTGATAGATTGGCATGCTAGCCAAGGTACTTTTTATTAAGGTGACTCTTCCTCCTTTAGAAATATATTGTCGTTTCCAAAGAGCTAGTCTCCTCCTTACTCTCTCCTCCACCCCATCCCATATATAAGGCGCTCTATTTGGGGCCCCTAAAGGGAGACCCAAGTACTGAGAAGGTAAAGTCCCCACCCTGCAGCCTAGCTCAACAGCCAACTCCTCCATCTCCACCACCTCTCCAACTGGAATGATTTCACTCTTGGCTAAATTAATCCTTAGGCCTGAAGCCGCTTCAAACCAGAATAAAATCCAACTTAAGTGAGTTAGATGATCCTTTCTGGCCTCACAGAAAATAATTGTGTCATCCGCAAAAAACAAGTGAGAGATGTTCAAAGAGGGGCCACTTCCACCCCTTATGTTGCATCCTGATAAAAACCCCCCCTCCACAGCTCTCCTGATAAGAACATCTAGCACTTCCATCCCCATAATGAAGAGGTAAGGAGACAAAGGATCCCCTTGTCTAAGGCCTTTAGTGCTAGGGAAGAAACCTGCGGGCACTCCATTAACCAACACTGAAAATTTAGCTGAGGATAGGCAACTCCACATCCACCCCACCCACTTAGACCCAAAGCCCATCTTTTGCAACACCTTCAACAAGAACTTCCAATTGATGCTATCATAGGCTTTCTCTATATCCAATTTGCATACAATGCCCTTTTCTTTTTGTTTCTGCCACGTGTCTATCACTTCATTTGCAATTAAAGAAGCGTCAAGCAACATGGTTTAAGGATTAAAACAATTTCCTCTTGATAAATTTAATACTGTTCTTCCATCATGCAGTTTTAGAAGGAATTCTGACTGCTACACATTTGTTCTCAAGAGGGAAACAAACAAAATATTACTCGTGATATTACTGTATATTGCAACCATTGAAGAAGTGAAAGTTACTTGAAAAAGACTTTTTAGATAAAGGATCTTGGGTTATTGCATTACACCTTGGGCATTGAAGTTGTAGTACATTGTAGAGGAGAGATTCTTTTCTCCCAAATGAAATATTTATTAAATTTGATTACTGAAACCAGCATACTAGATGTAAAGCCAACTGAAACCCCTATGGAGCAAAATGTTAAATTTAACTGCAAAGATAGCACTGTGTTTCTAGATAAAAGAAGGTATCGTAGTTTTCATAGTCAACAACAATGTTTTCACTAAAGCTTTAGGAAAGAATCTTTTTTTCCTATCATATGTTCTAAGCTAGGTCTTAGGAATATATACATGTCCCAACTTGAGAGGGAGTATTAAAGGCTTATTAGTGGTAGTTTTGTTTAACAAGGGCTAGTTTTGTTTTTTATGTTATTTGAGACCATATATGTGTATATGCCTTCTATTATTTTCTAAGTGAATAAGACAACTTTTTCTCTCATATTGTTGCGGGGCGATCAGCACCCCAAGGTTTGGGTCCCCATGGAGAGTCCTAAGGGTTTGGCCATGGAAGGTTCCTCGGTTATCAAAAAAAAAAAAAAACCTTTTTCTCTTATATAACAAATATAACATTTCCAATTCACTCTTTTATGGGTAAAAACCTAAAACAAAATGTCAGACAATTTTAAAATTGAAAAGACTTGCACATCATACCATACGTCACATAAACACAATTTACCTAAAAATCAAAATAAAATGAATAAACTTCAAGCATGTCAGAAGTGGGAAAAAAAAAAACTTCATCTCATTACATAGAGAAAAGTATACTAACAGTTGTAAGATTAGTAAAAAATACACTCACACCCCTTCACGTAATGATATTATTCTATTGCATATTCCAGAGGTTTTAGTCAAATAATGGGACCCTTGCCTACTATTAGTTGACTATTCGTTCGCTAATGTAAACAATATTTTTTCCCTTGCTTAAATCAAATTAGAATTAATTATTAAATCATCATATAAATTAGTTTAAGGAAAATGTTGTTCATACCATCACTTTTGTCACCATTTTTACCACCTTTCTAGGTCACAAATGGTGATTGAATACCAACAAACGTTGGAATTTAATAAAAAAAAAAGGACCACTTTTTATTATATCCCATCCCCACTTGCCATATAAGCGAATGATAAAAATGGTGGTAAAAGTAATGGTGAAAGTAGCAACATCCTTAGTTTGATTAAGTCCAATTAATTAAGATTAAATACATATTGAATAATAATTTAACTTTTGAGTAATGACAAATAAATTCTGAAATAAAACCTAACCGAACTTAAATTAAATAAACATCCCCTATAGAAGACCTAGTATTTGGTGGATAAGAAAATGTTTCAATCATGGCTAGGTTTTCTTTTAATCTTTTTTTATAGGTAATCAAAATCAATTTATAAAAAGTAATGTCGGAAAAAGTGTTCCAAAGTACACAGGATGTATACAAAAAAACACCTCAAAGCAACACAAAAACAAAGAGGAACATCAACAACCCCCTTAGCCAGAACTCAAACACTCCACAAAGTCTACAAAGGATAGAGGACTAGGAACTAGGTGCATCTTGCACCAAGCCCAAAGGTTACAAGCAAAGGAAGGTCTTCTTTTAATTATGCTTAACTTTTTATCAAGGGTCAATTGTGCTTCAAGGCATCCAACACCTAATAATGGGCCTAAGGTACATATGAGTTGTTGCATAATTTGCATAATCTTCCACCCTTTCAACCCACTTATGACTCACAAGGACATTGAGCTCATTTTCATATTTTGAACATCCTAAAAACACAATTGTCCTTCTTTTTTTTCCAAAAAAAAAGGATTAAGTTGTGCATAAAATAGATAAGCTTAGGATTTAGAGTTTGGTAAGGACTACAAGAAGAAACTGAGGATAGAAAAGATTAGAAAATCTAGGAAAAAATAAATAAAAAATCAAAACAACCACGTTTTAAGTGGAAGAGGAAGAAGTCAATTCGAACGTTGTAATTTGGTGTTTATAATAAGTAATAGCATTTGCATCATTTCATTTCTTACCTAATAGTGTTAGGGACAAAATTTGATGAGAGGTGCCAGTTTAATATCAGAAACTACAAGGATGTCTGTGTAATTAACAATAACCTTAGTATAACCAAAGACCTCTTTGTCCTGTCCCTATTCAAATTTGAGAATATCTGGTTTAAGGAATGGTTCGAAGATGTTGGTGGTCGGGGCTCAACTTCAGTGGTAACTTTTTTGTTTTTTTTTTTAATCAAAAACCAAAGATGTATTAATTAAAGATAATAAAACATAAGAAGGATGAGAAATCCTTCCCATAAAATACAAACCTAATCAAAATACCCATGAAAACCTCCGATTTACAAGGAGATTTATACAAAAAGAATAAATAGACCACTTCAATGGTTACTTTAGCTTCATTTTTGGCAGAAAAATTGAAAGCCTTAAAGTCTAATTTGAAGAGATGGAACAAAGAGGTGTTTGGCAATGCTACAATTGGAAAGAAGATGGCTTTGAACTAGGAGGTTTTCTAGGATTCCACGAAGAGGACTAGCATTTTGACTCTAAAGGAGTTGAATGCTAGGAAAGAGGCTAGAGAGGAGTTATAAGAAGTGGGTTCTTATGGGGAAGAAATTTCCTAAAGGCGCAAGTGAAAGGAGTTATGATTGAAGGAGGGTGACAAAAGTACCAATTTCTTCTACAAGATGACTAATGCTCATAGAAGAAGGAACTTCTTAGCAAAGATTAAAATCAACAACACCAAGATATCAGAGGTGAGTGAAATTAAGGATGGGGTGGTTCGGGCTCTTTAGAATCTTTTGTCTGAATCAAGAGATTGGAGACCTGGCATCAACGTGTTGTCGCTTGATGTCTTAGGTGATTAAGATGAAGCAATGCTAAAGGACCCATTCTCTGAGAAAGAGGTGTTTAGTGCCATTTCAGACCTTTGTGGGGATAAAGCTTCAAGCCCTAATGGATTTTTTATGGTGTTTTGCCAATTCAATTGGGATTTTGTGAAGAAATGGGTATTGGGTGGTTTTTTTAAGGACTTTCATGAGCAATGTAGATTTGTAAAGAGCCTGAATGCAACTTTTTTTGTTTTAATTCCTAAATGGAAGACCATAAGAATTTTATGGCCTATCAACTTGGTGGGTGACCTTTACAAGGTGTTGGTTGAAGTATTACCCAATAGACTAAGAAGGTGATGGGTAAGGTGGTTTCCAAATCCTAAATTGCCTTTGTAGGGGGAAGACAAAATTTTGGATGCAATGCTTATTACTAATGAGGCCATTTACTCATTGATGAAAAGCAATGAATGTGGATAAATCAATAAGCTTGATATTGAGAAAGCTTATGCTCATGTTAATTGGAACTTTTTGCTCTCGATTTTCAAAAAGATGGATTTTAGGGAAAAGTGTATCAATTGAATTAAATGGTGTATATCTACAATAAGGTATTTCATTCTTGTTAATGGCACTCCGTTGAGATTTTTAAAGCTATTAGGGTTTGAGGAAAGGGGACCCTCTCTCGCCTTATTTATTTGTAATTGTCATGGAGGCTCTTAGTTGCCTTCTCAAGAGGGCCAAGGTGGAGAAAGGGTGGAAGTTTCTCATTTGTTGTTTGTCGATGATACCTTAGTCTTCTATGAGCTTGCTTAGAACCAATTGACTTATTTGAGCTAGATGCTCATGTGGTTTGAGGCTAGTTTGAGGCTAAGAATTAATTTAGAAAAGAGCAAGCTAATTCCAATGAGAAGGGTAGAGAACTTAGAAGACTGGGCTCTAGAGTCCGGTTGCAAGGTGGGTGCGCTTCCATCTTCTTACTTGGGTCATCCTTTAGGTGTTCCTTTTAAGTATGGCGGTATGGGTTGGAGCATAGGAGAGGTTTTGCAAAAGAATAACTATGAGGAAAATACAGCACATCTCCAAATGTGGAAGGCTTCCCCTGATTCAAAACACTTTATCTAGTATGCCTATCTATTTTATGTCTTTATTTTGCATTCCAAAGGCTATCAAGTTAAGGTTTGAGAAAATTCAAAGGGATTTCTTATAGGAAAAAGGGATCCCTGAGTGAAAGCCTTATTTAGTAAGGTCGGTTATTGTTTGTTCAAACAAAAGTAAGGTAGCCTGGAGGTTAGGAATCTCTCGATGCTTAACAAAGCCCTTCTTTGTAAATGGGGTTGGTGTAAGTAGAGTTGCTTTCTCAATGGGCAATGGGCGAAGGATGAGATTTTGGAAGGACAAGTATATGGTGACAAACCATTGTGTATTGTTTTTCCTTCTTTATTTTCTATTTTTGTTTCAAATAAGGCATGGGTGGCGGATGTTAGGAACTTGTCAAATGAAGGGGGTTGTTGGGCCCCTCGCGTCTAGGCGTCCCAATGATTGGAAGGTGGAAATTATAGTGTTTCTTTACAAGACTACAAGGGAGGAGGTGTGTAGGGAAAGAGGAAGATAAGGTGATCTAGTCGAAGTCAAATAATGGTAAGTTTTTTGTTAAAGCCCTTCACATAGCTTTTGAGCCAGGAAATTCATATCTTTTCTGACAGGTGTTGTTTGAAACTCTTGGATGCCGCCTAAGGTGGGGTTTTTTTTTGCTTGGGAGGCTACATGGGAAAGGTCCTAACCTTGGATCATTTACAGAGGAGAGGGTGGTCTTTGACAAACAAATGTTTCCTTTGTCATTTAGAGGAAGAATCAATTGATCACATCCTTATCCACTATGTCAAGACAAGAGTTTTATAGCATTTACTGTTTTTTATTTTTGGCATGTCTTGAGTGCTTTCCTATTCAATCAGAGATACGCTATTATGATGGCATAACTCCTTCATGGGTAAAAAAGGGAAAAAGGCATGGTGGGCTACTCCCTCATGCTTATTCTAGACAATTTGGAATGAATGGAAGAGTAGATCGTTTGAAAATCAGGAGCATTCTTTTCGAGGGCTGAAACACTCGTCTCTATAATCTTTGGGTTTGGTCTAAGTTGTAAGTAGTTTTGGGTCCTTCTTCCTTAGTAGAATTTGTTAACTGGTTGGGCTCTTATTGAGGGAGGTGGTGTCATTTGGCACCCCTTTATTCTTTTAAAGGCACCTTTAGGCGTCCATTGTATACTTTGGGGCACATTGTTGGTGTTTCTTTTTTAAAATATTCTCTTGCTCTACCCATCAAAAAAAAAAAAATTCCTATTACATATTGAAGCATAACTAAAGAGGTCAATATTCTTACTTGGTGACCATGGGCATTGCAATGATCCACAATGTGTCGGGTACCATATGCGATACTCTGTACTGTAGCAAGATATAGAAGAGCCAGCTGCTTCTCACTTGTGTCAAGTGTTAAGCCACATACAACCCCTTTTGCTTTTGGGTCTGCAATAGGAGACCTGAACCATCATAAAATAAGAAGCTTAAATTCCAAAAGCAATTGTGAGGCAGTACAATCCAGGAAATTATTCTTCAATCTATATCCAAATACCTGTTTCCATGGAAGTCAGGAAGCACATGTATATCTTCAGTCAAAGCAGCAAGAAAAGGAGATTTCAGGTCTTGCATCATCGATTCCAGTATCTTGTTCAGTAGCTCAAAGACTGAAATATCTGGAAATTGAAAAATGTATAGAGACAGAATTTGTGTAAATAACACTGACCAAGAATTTTAATCATGTGTTAACTATAACTACATTGAGTGAATAATATCTTACTTTGAGAAGCAGCGCGATTTGCAAGGCGAGGAGATGCAACGTGGTTTTCAATTATATAATCCAGTAATGCACCAGTAGCACTCTGTCCACCTTCTGTGAGCCAGTATTCAGGTACCATGGCTGAATACACAGAAAATCAAAAGGAGGATTAACATTAATAATCACTATTAGCTACCATCCATAATGACAGAAAACAAACAAGATCTCCTGACAACAGCAGCAAATCAGGGACATGAAACAAATATTTGGAGCCTGAAACAAGCATCCAAGTAAGAGAAATATGTATATATAATTCAAATTGTTGATGGAGATGAACTAGATTTTTAAAATTATAATCAAATGGTTATATAGAAAAATAGTACAGAATGAATAGTTGATATATTCAGTTTTTAAATTTGAAAAACAAGTAAGAATAGGTTTTTTATGCTCTTAGAATGTTCCACGTTAACATTGGAATTACATTTTTCCCTCTATGACAAAACATCTTATAGAAGAAAAGAAGTTAGCCTCTTGATAATTCAAACCATACATTTGAAAGACCGTCAAGATTGATTTTGGTTTTGTCACAACAGAATGCAAGTTTCAAAAGGCCTGTAATATGAACCATGATTTAAAGTTCCAAATACTCAATGTCACCAAATTTAGAAGATTCCAGCAACTAATTTCCACCTGTTCTTGAGTTCATCCGCAGCCTTTGCATTTATATAAAAGGACTCTCAGGACACAACAATATGTTTCAAAATCCTTCAAATCAAAACATTGATTATTAAATTCCAAAAGCTTACCTGACCAAAATGGACCCCAGACCCCTGGAATGAACAGTTTTCTGCGAGATACAGCCATATGGCAAGTAGAAGTCCCACAGACAAGAACCAGGCGATGGCAAATAGCTCCCTTCTCATACTCTGAACATATATCATTGTGTGAGAAAGATGTGTTGAGCAACTGATCATTAAAAAAATAAATCATGAACAACCTTTAGATTCAGAATCTGGCACAGCCACACTTTCCATTACCCCCACACCACCAGCATGAGCATCAATCAATGAAGTTCCAACAGGAGTTCCTGCTCTCAGACCCATTTCCTGAAATTTTAAATCCCTTCTTATCAGAGGTAAATAACACTAAGCACCACAGAGCAGTAAATAACATCATGCAAAACCATGCTCCAATGCCCACAAAAACAATACTTTCATTTTTATAACCAAATAAATGTCTCTGCTTTGTCAATAGACCTCAATGGAGTGCCACTTGAAATCAATGTGAATTCTTCAGTACAAAATTCTTGCCTTCGCAGCATCTGGGGTTAGACCAGAACCCAATGGATGGCCAGGGAAAGCTACACTCCGTCCTGTTGATATCATCCATGGTCAAATAATGAACTTCAGCAAGAAAATAGAAAGTGAGAAATGGTACAGGAGACAGTCCTAACATGTTACTGTTGACGTAATAACCAATGAGATACAGTATTCAAGTTTCTTTTCGAGGTCCTTTTCCTTTCTTTTCTTTGCTGAGAAAATCATATCATCTTCAAAACTTGCTGACATGCATAGACAATTAAAAATGAAGAAGCAAAACTGCTCTCCAGAAATACGATACCAGGGAAGAAACACTTCTGGATGTGCAGAAAATCCACATCTGCCTGCAATGGCTTATGGTATTTTTCAATAGTAATCAAGCTCACTAATTTCTTGGGGTGTTTATGATGTGGTTGTGTGAGAGTGTGCATGCACCTCTCTTTTTTTCCTTTCAATGTTTGATTTTTCAAAATAGACCAAAGGAATTTATGTTCCCAAAAACATTTTTCTATTCTTTAGAGTTTCTTTAGTAAATAGCAAACTATGTAATTTACATGACTCACATAATTTTCTAGAATTAATTCTAGAATTCACAACTATTGTCATGCTTTCTCATAATTACTTTAATTCCATGCTTGAGAATGACCTTCAAAAGTTCCATGCATTTGTGAAAAAGAAAATCTAGAACCAAGGGATAATATTATGGAAAGGACATATTCATATCTGTTAAAGTCTATGGTATTAAGGGAAAGAGTATTAAAATTCACAAATCTCTTCAACAAAAAGCCACTCTGCAATTTAAATATCAATCTGATTACAATCCTAAACCAGAGTATACAAAAAAGGATCATTGATCTTATTATTCATTTCTCAGTTATCACAAGTTCAAAAAAAAAAAAAAAAAAAACAATAATGGTTCTATTTTTTTTATCATAAAAGGTCTGGCAGCTGAAATTGAAAAATAGTTTACATGGAAAGAAAAATTTTCTGTGTGTTCTTTTATGTTCAGTTGTATCCTTAAATAAAAAAGGAAAGGAAGGGAGGGAGGAAGAGAGAGATATGCTTTAACATCTTTTTAAGTAAATATAGCATCAATTTCTACATATATATATAGAGTCTAGAAATATCCCAAATAGGATAATCTCTATTAACCCATCTTTCCAACAAGACCCTCCCAATATGTTATCATATCATAGATTACTTCTCTTCAGATATTCCATGTCCATCATATTCCATGTAATCCTAAGTGGAGACATACCCAAAGAAATTCAAAGGCAAAATTGCTGATGTTTAACTCTAGGAAATGATTGTTTAATGATTGAGAAACATAGTGGAATCTAGACCAATGCAATCAGATGGTACCACATGATTTTGATGGTCCAAATTCACTGGTCATTTCAAAGCATGCTACACCTTCAATGGCTTTTGAAAAGGAGATGGATTTAATAGACAGGGGGGTCTTGAGGCTTGGCTCAAATGGTCTCAGGTAGGGATGTGGATGCAGAGGGTTCCAGAATCCAGGTTCAACTCCAGACGACAGAAAGCAGGGTCGGTGATGGTTCCATTAGAGGGTTGAAGAGTTCATCAAATCTTAAAGACACAACATGATCTTGATACCGATTGACATATGTTGAAATTTTCAACGAGTCACTTTCAGAGTAGGGATTTGTTTTGTGTTAAACCACTTGCATACCATAAAATTTTTTGTAACTTCCAAACAAATGAAAACTGGCATTATTACCCATTTTATTTTCCACCACCTCTTTTAGGTTAAACAAGCTCAGGCTGTAGGGAAACCTGTCTATACATTAATTTGCCTTTAAGTTGCATCACTTTTAACATTTTTAAAATCGAAATGAAATCCTGAGCATACCTATCTTGGCATGATGTCCATCTATAAGATCACCTAAGCCAATCTCCTCCCAAAAGTCATCATCCCATCCACAAGCTTCCATATTTCGAGAATCTTTCTCATTGATCTGTTCCATATGTGCATGACCAAGGTATGTCCATTTGCAGACTGTGGTGCACAGACTGCGAGTATCATCTCCTGTTGCTCTAGAAAAACACAAAAATAGGGAAAAAGCAACAAAAAGCTTTCCACCTTGAGCCTTACATAAGGAGATGCCTAGACAAGAATGTTCATACAATAAATGACAAGAAGATCTAAAATACCTGTACGCCAACCAATCACTCAAGTCCATCCACCTAAATGCCATTGTCCAAGATTCTTGCAAATTTTCCTTTACCCATAAGAGCTGAAAAAAATATAAATATTACATCCAAAATGTGTCATTTTTCATGGGTCATAGTATCCTACATGTACGAGTATTTACTAAAAAATGACCAGATTTCAAGAAAACCATTTTTACTATAAAAGAGACAATTGTATGTTTTTGGTCTCCTCCTCCCTTTGTAGCTTCAAGTTGAATTTTGTTAGTTGGGCTTTGGGTAGACTAGGGTTGGCAACTATAGAGAATATATCTATTTCAAACAGAATGGTACTGTGACTATTATTTAAAAAGAACTGTGGTTTTTGGCTAGGCTTGGAAATGGCTTCTAGTTTGGATGTCAGGAAACTTCTTCATTCAAGAAAGGGTGTTCATGCTCTTATTAAAGCCATAGTGTCTTCTTTTATTTGGATACAAATATCAGCTAACCAAGCCGCTGACAGTTCGGGAAAGAGGTGTACTAGATCCCTAGAGAGCCATTGGGGGAATACCCACCCTACTTGACTTATTGATGACTTCATTGGTTTTGCAGGTTGCTTTGTATTGCTGGATATCCCTCTTCATTGCTGCTGTTATTCTTGTCTCAAAGGACATATCATCCTTCCTTGTTTTCTTTCTTCTTCAATTAACAATCTAAGAGAGAGATAAAGAGACAGAGCATAATCATTTTTAAGTAACTTTTGGCATTTTCTTTTCCTCTCCCACCCAAATGAAGTCTAACGAAATACAATATAACTGGTATGGTTTGAAAACATTTGCTAAACAGACTAGCTGCCTGAGTACCTTCGGTGGCTGCATTTCAGGAGAAAGAGATCCACCACAGTACTGTAACACTGGTGAACTAGAGGAATTAATCTTTTCGGCTTGTTTGACAGCTCTATGGTCCATCCATACTATAATGTTCCTTCTTGTATCACCGCTCAAAGATACTGTAACAGGAGAGCCATCGGCATCCACAGCAACTGCATAAAGAAACCATTTCATCCAAATATATTTAGACTGCATACTCTAAATGGAACATATAGAACATATCATGCAGCTTATAGAAAAAAGTTCCATTATTCAAATGAGGTGCACAAATATTGGCTGAATTTCACCAACCGAGAGAACAAGTAGCTGCAAATCCCAAACCCGCCACCTCTTCCCCTGCAACATTTGCAAGAGAGCATGCTGCTTTTACAGCAGCACAGATTGCATGCCAGATGTCTGTTGAAGATTGCTGGTATGGAAAATAAATGTCATCAATAACTGTCTGGATCATGCATATTTCAATACTTGTTGCTTTTCTAGACATTGCAGTGTCCATACATGGGGTAACACATATTCTATCCTAGGTTTTGGCTGATGAATTTCTTTACTGTTTGAACGGGGTGAGGTCTCTCCAGAATAAGTTCCTGGCCCATACTAGTACTCAAAGTCACTATAGTTCATTAGTTTATTCAAGAACCATATCAGTACTGAGAAGCTCAATTGGTTATCACCTCAATACAATTGCCATCTTTCCAAATCTGTATTGGGCTACTAGCAGAACCTAGAAGCTTCCCATCCTCATCAAAAAGGCCTGCATCCAGTATTAGGTAAGGAACACATTACAATGCCTAAACAGCATGTTGTGTATCTATGTTTGTCTTTATAGTAAGTAGAACATAAATAACCAAATATATTATAAAACAAAAATCATTTACAGTCAGCTCCTCAATGCACTTCAGATATCAGTGTTTATCAGAGGTATTACAGCAAGAAAATTTTTGAAAACAATTGGGCCAGGATTTAATACTGTGATATGTTGAGAACCTAACATAATATATTAATACTTCTAGATGCTTATATGAGTAGATTCTCTCCGCTAAATGAATTCACAAAAAAAATTGCCAATTTAACAAATTAGACACTGGTTTAGCACAAAGTACAGAGTGAAACAAAAGTGAGGCACATGGCAGTAGTCTGAAGACAAAACCGGACCCAGATTGGAAAAGGACAAGAACACAATTCAAATGTTTGAAGTAACTTCGATGCAAAAAGAACTTGAGACTGATTAAACTTGTACAGAAACAGCCTCTTTGCAAACTGTCCTTGAAAATGGTTTTTTGACTTAAAAGACATTTTTGGGAAATTATTTATTGCACACAGTTTTTTTTTAAATTGTTTTCAAAATAAGTTAGTTTTTAAATAAATAAATAAAAAGTTGTATAGTGTTTTTTTTTTTAAGAATATTTTGAGAAAATATTAAAATTATGTACAATATTTTGAGAACTTTCACATTGAAAACAGTGCAAAACAAACCTTAAATCTTAACAATGAACTCTTATGTAAGAAACCATGAACCAAAAGTATCTATTTTTAAGCAATTGCGTTGCTTAATAAGTAGGTAAAGCCTGCTTCTTTTAGCAGGTAAAATTGGAATGTGCAAAGTTAGAATAATAAAAGCACCAAATTTTCCCTAAAAACTAATTGTCGATATGAAGAGAGTTTTTCCGGGATAGCCAAAACACCACAACGCACTATTATCCCAAAGAATTTACTTTTCTTTTTCTTTTCTTTTCCCCCATTTTCTCGACAAGCAAACAAACCATTAGTGCTTTTCCTTGATACTGATAAACAAGTAATAATAATAATAATAAACAAAACGGAACTTCAAACTAACTATGAAAAACAGTTCCAGAAAACTGAAAAAGAACACGTTACGCTGTTCATCGTTTTAATATCGAGTTATCCCGTTTCACAGCAACCAAACAGCCAGAAAATTGTTGGGGAAAAACAAAAAAAAAAAAAAGTCAAATCATCACAGTGATAGAACAGTAGGCACAGCATATCACAAAAACACACCAAAAAAAAAACCTAAAATAACGTCATATATAGAGACGGAAGGGAAGCGATTGGACCAGCGCGAGCGCTCCCGGTGCCAACATCGACGCCGAGGAGAACCGAGCGGAGGGGGGCGGCGGGTTCAGGGGCGGAGGTGGCGGCCATTTCGAGCGAGGCGGAGGCGCCGCGATCGGAGAAGGCGGAGGCTCCAAGGCGGTGGCGATAGTGGTGAGGGGTGAGGCGTGGTGTATTATCCGACCAGGCTCTTCTTGCATCAGACATTTTTTTGTTCGTTCTTGATTTGATTTTGATTACTTTCTAATCGGGTTTTACATAATTATTAAATTTATTTGCCGATGTATTTTTTTAATAATTATAAATAAATTAAATAATTTGATTCTGAAAATAAAGACTAAAAAGGTGATACGTTATTCAATGTTTAAAAATATTTTCTTATAAAAAAATAATAAAATTTAGTTTAAAAAGTCACATATAAAAAACATTATTTGTTATTTATTTTTTATGAAAATATTTAATAATCATGTAATAATATAAAAGTTTATAAAGTATTTTTATATTTTTAATTATTATTCAAAATATTTTTAAAAACTAAAACTAACTCAAAGATTTTCTAAAAGAATAGCCTTCTTTGAGAAACTAATCATCAAAAATCTATTTTTTGTCAAATAATTATCAAACATATTTTTTAAGTAAAAAAAAAAATCTTCCTTTTCTTTTTTTTTTTTTCTTTTTTTGACAATAACTTGATTTGTAATTATTCAAAAATTACCTTTTTAAATATTTAAATTACCTTTTTGTAATTAATCAAAAACATAATTAAAATATAAAAAGATAAACAATAAAACTGTCTCCTTTCTTTAATTTCGGCCAATCCATAAACTCATCATTATCATTGAGAGATCCTCTATTTACACCTTAACTAATTAGTAAAAGTTTACAAAAATCGAATTTGATTGTTTGACCAACCTTGTCAATGTTATTAAAAGCCTAATTCTTTAATTCATTTTTTTATATATTTTTTACACATGGAATATGTTAATCATAAACTGAGATATAGGATATACATTTATCATAAATTTACTTTTATCATTTGTTTTATTTTATAATACTTATTTTGTAAAATTAAAATATTTTGATTAACAAAAATTAAATTTATAGTTAAAGAAATAACTAAAAAATATTTATAAAATAATACTACTGTATGCATTATTTAATGCAAATATATACTGAATAACATAATATAAAATCTGTTATTTATAAATTTTAAATACTTTAAACATTAATATTATTAATAAATAAATAATTTTTTGTTTACTATATTTGAAATTATTCAAAAAAATATTAAATATTAGTGAACATAAGAGAAATTTCCTATTTTCAAGTAATTATTATAATTTAATTTAATTTTTATTCTAAAAACATATGGAATATTTAAAATTTGTTGTAAAATGAGAATAAATGTGACTCAAATAAAAGTAAAGATAGTTATGTATTACTTTAATAATATATATATATAGAGGGGAGAAAGAAATCAAAGAAGATAAATGTTGAGAGAATGAAAGAAAGAGAGAGAATGAGAATGAGAAGAAGAGAATATATTTATTTTGCTCACGATGCTTCTTACATGGGGTGTAAGAAGCCTTTTATAGGATTCACAATATGAACTCCTATTACTCATCTTAAAGATGAGTAAATGGAGTTCATAAATAACTATTAATGTGGTCATTCACCATTATATTTACAACACTCCCCCTTGGATGATCACCATATTAAAAGAATATGTCTCATTAAAACCTTGCTAGTGAAAAACCCTATAGGAAAAACCTAGTGAATGAAAAGAGTATAATATTCTTTTCTTGGTATGTTAGGACTGCCTCGTTAAAAACCTTGCCAATAAAACCTAGTAGGACAAAACCTAGACGAAGGGAAAAAAAAAAAGTACAGTACACTAACACCCTTTTACAAACATACTCCCCTTCATGTCAATATCCTTGAGTTGACGCATTCCAATCCTATGTATTAACTTCTTGAATGTTGAGGTTGACAATGATTTTGTGAATAAATCTGTTAGATTATCACTTGAGTGTATTTGTTGCACATCAATTTCACCACTCTTCTGAAGTTCATGTGTATAAAAGAATTTTGGTGAAATGTGTTTAGTTCTATCTCCTTTAATATAACCCCCTGTTATTTATGCAATGCATGCAACATTATCTTTAAATAATATTGTCGGGTCACCTTTGATGGAGGAGAGTCCACATGATTCCTGAATATGTTAGATCATAGATCTTAGTGATATACATTCACGACTTGTTTCATGAATTGTCAGTATTTTTGAATGATTTGATGATGTGGCCACCATTGTTTGTTTGATAGATTTCCATGAAATAGTAGTATCATTGCAATTAAACACATACCTTGTTTATGACCTACCTTTATGTGATCTGAAATATATTCTGCATTTGCATATTCAAGCAAATGTTGCTTTAATTCCCTTGAGTAAAATAAACTCATATCAGTAGTTCCGCGAAGATAACGCAATATATGTTTGATATCATTTCAATGTCTTCGAGTTGGAGCGGAACTGTATCTTGTTAATAAATTGACAGAAAAAATAATGTTTGGATGTGTACAATTGGCAAGATACATAAGTGCACCAATAGCACTAAGATATGGTACTTTAGGACCAAGTAACTCTTCATCTTTTTCACATGGACGAAATGGGCCATTTTTCACATCAAGTGATCGGACAACCATTGGAGAACTTAAATGATGCACTTTATCCATATAAAAACGCTTCAAAATTTTCTTAATGTATGTTGATTGATGTACTAAAACTCCATTTGGAAAATGCTCATTTTGCAGGCTGAGACAAAATTTTGTTTTTCCAAGATCTTTCATCTCAAATTCCTTTTTCAAGTAATTTGTGGTTCTTACGAGCTCTTCAAGAGTTCCAATAAGATTTAAGTCATCAATATACACTGCAATAATTGCAAATCCGATTTCTGATTTCTTAATGAAGATGCATGGGCATATAGGATTATTTGCATACCCTTCTTTTAGCAAGTATTCGCTAAGACGATTGTACCACATGCGTCCAAATTGCTTTAATCCATACAAGGATCATTGTAACTTGATTGAGTACATGCTACGAGGCTTTGTATTATTTGCTTTAGGCAATTTAAATCCTTCAGGGATTTTCATGTATATATCATTATCCATGGATACCTATAAATATGTTGTAGTAACATCCATGAAATGTATATCCAGTTCTTTTGAGATTGCCAAACTAATTAAGAAACGAAATGTGATTGTGTCCATGACAGGAGAATATGTTTCCTCGTAGTCAATACCAGGTCTCTACGAGAAACCTTGAGTTACTAATCGTGTTTTATATCTTATGATCTCATTATTGTTATTGCGCTTTCGTACAAATACCCATTTGTACCCAACAGGCTTTACATCTTCAGGTGTTTGGATTACAGGTCCAAAAACTTCTCGTTTTGTTAATGAGTTTAACTCCGCCTATATAGCTTCTTTCCATTTTGGCCAATCATTTATATGTCGACATTCTTCCACATTTCGTGGTTCAGGATCTTCATCATTTCTTATGATATTAGAGGTCACTTGGAAAGCAAAAATATTGTTAATAACAATATTATTTCAATCCCATTTTTCTCCCATGTGTACATAACTTACTGAGATCTCACAATTTTCAGGTACTTGTGCCTCTTCAGGGGCTTCTCGTTCAATAGATGGCTCTTCAGGGGCTTCTTGTTCAATATGTGCCTCTTCAGGGGCTTTCTGCATTATTTGTGCCTCTTCCAGGGCTATAGATTTATCAATTTTAAACTGATCAATCATTTTGATGGCCTTTTCTAGAGTGCTAGGTTTTTCTTGGGTTCTTCTCTTCCGGGGAGTTACATTCTTTGAGTCAATAGGTCTACCACACTTCAGACATATCTTAGATTCATTTGTTAACTGTCCTATAGGGACATCAATTCATGTTGGAGTATTTGCAGTCGGGATGTGTGACTTTGTCACTTTCTTTGTATCAATGAATGTATTTAATAATTTATTTGCAAGATTTTGCAAATGAATGATCTTTTGAACTTTTAGTTCACATTGATTTGTACGAATATCAAGATGGGTCATAGTAGATATCTTCCAACTAATTTTTCATCGTTCTTCAAGAATCAACTTTTCTCTCCCTAATGACGGGAAAACACTCTCATTAAAATGACAATCCGCAAAGCGGACTGTAAAAACATCGTCTGTCAAAGGTTCAAGATATCTTATGATAGATGAAAAATCAAAACCTACATAAATCCCAAGTCTTCATTGGGAACCCATTTTAGTGCGTTGTGTAGGTGCGCTTGGTACATATACTACACAACCAAAGGTTCATAAGTGAGAGGTATTTGGTTGTTTTCCAAGCACAAGTTGTGAAAAGGAGTATTCATGGTAAGTTGTAGGTCGAATACGAACTAAAGCTGCAGCATGCATAATAGCATGTCCCCAGGCGGAAGTAGGTAATTTGGTTTTCATTAGTAATGGTCGAGCTATTAATTGGAGACGTTTGATGAAGGATTCTGCTAAACCATTTTGGATATGAGTATGAGCAACAGAATACTCAATATTTATCCCTACTGACATGCAATAGTCAATGAATGTTTGAGAAGTAAATTCGCCAGCATTATTAAGATGTATTGTCTTAATTGGATAATCTGGAAATTGTGCTCGTAATCTAATTATTTGTGCAAAAAGTCTAGCAAAGGCAATGTTACGTGTAGAAATGAGAAAAACATGTGACCACCTAGTAGAAGCATCTATTAAGATCATAAAATAACGGAATAGTCCACATGGTGGATGGATAAGCCCACATATGTCGTCATGTATTCTTTTTAAAAAGACTGGTGACTTAGATATGACTTTAATAAAAGATGGTATGATTATCAATTTACTTTGTGAGCAAGCAGCACATGAGTATTCATTGGGCGAAAGAATTTTCTAGTTCTTTAGTGGATGCACATGTGAGTGTTCGATTATTCGACGCATCATTGAAGACCTTGGGTGACCTAACCAGTCATGCCAAAGGACAAAAACTTTTGGGTCGTTGAACTTCTAGTTCACAACAATATATGATTCAATGGGCTTTATAGTTGTATGATACAACCTAGAGGAGAAAGCCGGAAGTTTTTCCATTATAAGCTTTTGGCTAGATATAATGGAAGTAATGTAAAGATATTCTACATTTAAAACTGAGCAAATTTCTTCTGGATTTGCTATAATATAAAGCGTCATTTATATGGAATCTAGTTCCATTTGGCAACGTTATGTTTGCTCTTCCAAAGCCTTCAACTAAGTTTGTAGTACCAGATATGGTACTTACATTAGCTTTTATTAATGTCAATTCGAGGAAATATCTTTTATCTCGAAGAATTGTATGCGTGGTCACACGATCTGCGAGACATACAACATCCTCATTCATCTTGAGACCAAATAACACATGGATTTCAAATATAACAGAAAAAAACAAGGCATAATATAAATAACAAAGAAAATCAGATGTAAATATAAGACATAATAATATATTATTTCATATATAGAGTAACATCAATCAATGTTAATTTTCTCATCATTTATCAAATGGTCTATTTTTTCATTGGGACCTCCAAAGAAATCAATGTCATAGTAGGTTAGGTCTAATCCATCACCATCGATAAAGTTCATCTCTATCTCTTTTCCTTTTGCTTTTATTGATGCTTGGTAAAGGTCGACCAAATGTTTGGGGATACAACTGGTACGCGACCAATTCCCCTTCATATCACATCTATAACAATTATTGTCATGGTTCTTAGGAGGTTATCTTGTGAATGTTTCCCATTTTCTTATTTTGTCTCAGTATTGTTCCACTTCTTGTGGTGCAATGAGACTTTCATTTTCTAAGAATTATTATCATAAGAACCATGGTATTGAGAATTTCTTCCACAACCACGACCATGTCATCGTCCATGTCCACGAATTTGGGATGATATTGCATTCACTTCAGGGAATGGTTCAAATCCAGTTGGACGAGACTGGTGATTTCTCATCAAAAGCTCATTATTTTGTTCAGCAACAAGAAGACATGATATTAATTCAAAATATTTTGTAAATCTACGCTCTTGATATTACTGCTGCAATAGCACATTTGAGGCATGAAACGTAGTAAAAGTTTTCTCTAACATGTTTTCTTCTGTGATTTTTTTCTCCACACAACTTTAATTGAGAGCTAATTTTGAAAAGTGCGGAGTTGTATTCACTAACAGTTTTAAAATCTTGCAACCTTAGGTGTATCCAATCATATCGAGCTTTTGGGAAAATCACAGTTTTCTGGTGGTCATATCTTTCCTTCAAATTACTCCATAGAGTAAAAGGTCCTTTACCGTAAGATACTCATTTTTTAAATTTTGATTTTCAGCATCAAGATGTATTTCAGCATCAAGAATCCAATATAGATAGTTCTTTCCCGAAATGTCAAGTGCCACAAATTCGAGTTTTGTGATATTCAACATTGTCAAATAACTTCATATATATGACAAAACAATATTATTAGAATCAATTATAATAACTTGATAGCATTGATATAACTTTGATTATAAACAAAATCAAATAATTTGTTTATAACTTTTAACAATATGTAACAAAACAAATCAATAATAATATAAATATGTAAAATTTTATTCTATATAAATAACTTCAAGTTTAAGATACGAGAACTACCTTCAAAACAATTTGTGCTAATAACGTGTTGTAAAATGAGAATAAATGCGACTCAAATAAAAGTAGAGATGACTATGTATTACTTTAATAATATATATATATAGAGGGGATAGAGAAATCAAACAAGAGAAATGTTGAGAGAATGAAATAAAGAGATAGAGATAATGAGAGGAAGATAATATCTTTATTTTGCTCGGAATGCTTCTTACATGGGGTGTAAGAAGCCTTTTATAGGTTTCACAATATGAACTCCCATTATTCATCTTAAATATGAGTAAATGGAGTTCATAAATAACCATCAATGTGGTCATTCACCATTGTATTTACAATAAAATTAATATATTTTTTATTCATTTTACAAACTAGTTATAAGCGTGATATAACATATTCTATTAAATTAATATCTTATGATATTATATCTTATGATATTATATCTTATTGAAAATGATATTAAATATTTTTTTCATCTATTTTATGTGGAATATCATAATCACTCTCTTTCCCCATGTGGACATAGCATCCTACTTGTGTCTCATGTACTTTTTTTTCCTTTTAAATGGAAGTAAGAGTTAAGTTACAAAAAAATTGTATCTCAGTTTTCATATATTTGGTAAATATTAATTTTAATATTATTAATATTTATATTTAGGTAAATATATATATATTTATTTTAAGTCAAAAGATAAATGAAAGAGTGAACTTGAAATTTGGATATTAATGAGATTTTTTATTTAATTGTGGTTATATTGTTCAATGTATGGATATAATTATTTTTTAAAAATATATTATTTTTATTAAAATAAGCATACTAATAGTTTATACCCTACATCTTTTGTATTTTCCACTGTGTTCAACTGCAAAAGAAAAAAAATATATAATTTTGAAAGAAAAACTCACGAGTTTAGGTATTCACAAATATTTAAACAAAGTGTCACTTATCCATTTCAATTTTTAATAACACAAACACCTTATTTTTCCTTCGAATTTTACATAAATCAAAGTTTTAAATAATATTAAATTATCAAATTAATCACAAAAACATGATGAAAGACAAACAAAGCATTTTTAATTTTTTTCCAAACAATGTACGGGTTTGCGTAGGGATGACAATGGGTAGGTTCGGGATGGATTACCTTCTCCACCTCGTCCCCTTTATATAAATCTATTCTCAACACCTACTCTAATAAATACCCTTCTTGACCTAAGTAGTCTAGTTTAATTTTTATTTTTAAAAATAAATTTTAATTATATTAAAAATAAATTTAAATATACTTTAATCATCAACTTTTGACGTATTTTACACTTTATCAAATCACATTTAAAATTCAATATTTAATATTCAATTTTGTTATACAAACCAATCTATAAGTCAAGCAAAGAAAAAATATGTTGAAATGTAAATAAAAACTTTTATTATCCATGTTGGAAATTGTCATACTCTAGAGCTGCATGTGAAAATCACGAATCCCATGTAAACAAATCTCAAAAATCAATATTGATGCATATCATATTTATAAAGTATTTTAAAATTTTCATTTTAAGGCTCTTAATTCAAAGTTAATTCAACCCAAACTTAAGTCCATAAAATTAGAGTATATAATTTTATGAAAGGTTTCTAATTAGGAGTAAAATATCATGCTTGTGAGGTAAAGTGTTATTTTGAATTTTGAATATGAAGGAGTAAAATATATAACCTTTAAAAACTAAATATATTCTATAAATAAATAAAATATTATTTTTTTTATAATTTATTTTATTAAGAAATAGTTTTTTTATTATTTTATATGCCATACAAAATTTAAATTAAATTATTTTTAATTTAATTACATATATAATTAGGACAAAACAAAATAATACCAACTCATCCAAGATTTCAAAAATTTTAAACACTTAGCAAAAGTAGCGATATTTATTGAATGGCTCTTATTGCAAAATATTTAACTTCAAAAATAGATAAATAATATATATATTATTATTTTGTAAATAATAAGTGATATTTGTTATAAATACAATGAATTAATAATTTAATATTGGCCGAACGAAAAATCGAAAGGTCTCTGAGTCAGATTTGAAATTGCCACTCTCTCTCTGACCGTTGCAATCCACTGTCCCACGAGCGCCACGTCTCCCACCATGCTCCTACTCTCCTCTCTCTTCTCCTCCTCCTCCTCCTCCCCCCACAGCCGCCTCCTCCTTCTTCGTCTCCACATCCACCTCCGCCGCTCCATCTCATCCTCGCCGCCACCGTCACCGTCACCCCCACCACTACTCGACCTTCCTCTCTCTCATCCTATCTACACCATCTGGGCCTCCAACACTGGCCTCGGCAAAACCCTAGTCTCCACCGGCCTCGCCGCCGCCACCCTTCTCTCTCCATTCCCATCCTCCGACTCTGCCAAGTTCATTTACATCAAGCCCGTCCAAACCGGCTTCCCTTCCGACTCCGACTCCGCCTTCGTCTTCCGTAAATTCTCCCAGCTTGTCCTCCGCCGCCGCCCCTCCTTTGCGGTATCCGCCTCCAATCACGTTCTCAAAGCTTCAGCTTCCGCCGCGGAGGCGGTGCTAGGGTTCGGGTCCGAAGGGGAGGGTGAGTTGAGGGATTTGGGTGCGTATGAGGAGAGGAGGCTGCTGGGCGAGGAATGGGCGGCGGGAGCGGCATCCGAGTTGACTTGCAAGACAATGTATGCATGGAGAGAGGCGATTTCGCCGCATTTGGCCGTGGAGAGGGAGGGTGGAGCTGTGCCGGACAAGGTGCTGCTGGAGGTGTTGGGGAGATGTTTGAGGATTGGCTCTGAAGATGGGAGAGGGAGGATGGATGTATGGAGTGTGGTTGAGACTGCCGGGGGTGTTGCGAGTCCCGGGCCTTCGGGAACACTTCAATGTGACTTGTATCGGTACGTACTTGTTCCTTTTATTCTCTGGTTGGAAATTTGATAATCTGGAACAAGTTCTGCACATCAAACAGTTAGAAGATTAGCTTGACATTTCTAACTAGCTAGTGTGATTTGCTTTTCCGAATATGCATAAAGCACTTACTAATTTTGTATACAGTGATGTGGTATGTCACTGACAGAATTCAAAAGTAAAATTCAACGGCTAAGCTGCTGAAGCTACTAAGGAATGGGAGAAAATTTGGCGCATGTAGAGAACAACTTGACCCAAAATCGAGAATTATTAGAAAATGAACTCTGTAGATTGAGCTGACTGACATTTAACAGAGAGCTTCTGGCTGAATCTACACTAGGGTTTTAACTGTATGAATTGCTGGGCAATTTTTTTTCTTTGGCCTGAAATCAACTTTTCTATAACTGTTAAAATTTATTGCTCACTGGGGAAAGTGGGCGGAAATCTGATTTTACTCTTTAAAATATTGAATAGTTTGTTAGAAGTTTCAGCAAACTAATAATATATGTTAAAGTGGATGACATTTCTGATTTTCATTTTTTTTTTCTCTCAACTTCTTAAGTGATTACTTCTGAGTTCTGGCATTATTCATGATTGTGAGTTGGGGTGCCTGTATGAATTTCAATCCAGCCAACTAGTCATGACTAGTTGTTGAATTTGAAGCCATGGCCATTGTTAAGTGGGGAATAAGGGAAATATTCAAAAGTTAATTGAAGAAGGTATCACAATTGAAGGGAAACTAACTTCACATCATTACCGATAAAAAAACTAGCTTCACATCATGGGATGAATTTTTGAGGATCTTTCTTAGCCTCTACAGCAGGAATGTAGCTGATGGTAGGCATTCATGAAAAGGAGGACAAGGAAGATGCAAACTCTAGATTAGGGTGTTTTGGTAATTTCCCATATTCCCATTGTTTGGAGACGATGGTAGTGATGGTTGTTTATTAGAGTCACATTCCAAGTTTTCAAAATTTTCTTCATTGGAAATTTGTTTATTATAAAAATTTTATAATTTTCTCAAATTTATACTTTTTTTAGTTTACAACTTGATTCAATTACAAGTTTCATTTATGATTTGATTTCATTATTTAGAAAGTTAGGGGTTTTAGGAAAAGAATTAGTGCCTTATTAGGATAACTATATATATATTCCTCTCCCCCCCCTTCTCCTCTTTTTTGGTGGTTTTGCTGAGTGCTTAGATTTTCAAAAACCTGTGAATAAATATTGAATGGAATTAGGGCTGATAACTTTTGCAAATTTTGGCTTTTTTCAATCTTTAATGGTGAGCTCATTGTTCTCTTATGGGTGAGACTTCTAGAAAATCTTAGTAAGACTAGCATTTATCTTTCTCTTTTTTCTCTTGTTGATTTTACTTTCTTTGTACTACCACCATAAATCCTAATTCTCCATTCTCCTCCAAAAAGCCTATAAAACGTGAAGCACTAAGTCACTTATGTAAGTAGCACCATAAGCATGTAATAATAATGAATGTGAATGTTAACCATGAATGTTAGCTAGACAGTGCATCGAATATGTGAGCCATAGAGCAAATAGGGTACTGGGACTCAAGGGAAAGGGAAAGGGGTCTCATAGAGGAGGAAGGGGAGGTTAGGAAGGTGGTGGTGGAAGATTTCAAAAAGTGGGCAGCAATAGAGGAAATCTCTTGGAGACAAAATTCAAGAGAACTTTGGCTAAAAGAGGAGGATACGAATACCAATTTTTTTCACACAATGGTCAATGCTCGAAGAAGAATAAATTTTGTAGCCAAGTTGAGGGTGGATGATGAATCACTAATTGAGGAAGACAACATTAAAGACGGTGTGGCTAATGCTTTTAGTATGATCCTGGTTGAGTTGGGGAATGGAGGTTGAGCATTACTGGGTTGACCTTTAACTCCTTGCCTAGCATTGATTCAGAAGCTTTGGAGATCCCCTTCTTTGATGAGGAGGTCTTAGTTGCTTTGTATAGCTTAAATGGGGATAAGACTCCTAAATTGAATGGCTTCATTGACATTCTGACAGTTTTGTTGGGTTTTTGTGAAAAAGAGAGGTTTTGGGGTTCTTCGAGGAATTCCATAAACCAGGGTCTTTTAAGAAGAGTTTAAATGCCACGTTTTTAATTTTCGTGCCAAAGAAAGGGGGAGCAGATGACCTAAAGGACTTTAGACCACCAATTAGCTTGGTAGGAGGTTTATACAAGCTCCTAGCTAAGGTCCTTGTGAATAGACTAAAAAAGTGGTGGACAACTTAATCTTGGATTTTTATCATGCTTTTGTGGCAGGTAGACAAATTTTGGATGTTGTTTTGATAACAAATGAGACCATTGATTCTAAACTTATAGGCAACTGGAGAGGAATCATTTGCAAGCTTAACACTGAAAAAAAGCTTGACATTGAAAAGGCTTATGACCATATAGATTGGAGTTTTGTTCTTGCATTTCTAGAAAAATTAGGTTTTGGATTGAAGTTGGTGCGTCTCTACAACATGTTTCTCTGTCTTGGTAAATGGATCATCTTCAGGCTTCTTCCAAATCTCTAAGGGGTTAAGACAAGGAGACCCTTTGTCCCTTTATTTGTTCATTCCGGCAATAGAGACTCTTTCCCTCCTTTTTATTAGGGCAAAAGAAGAGAGAGAGAAGGGGGGTGGTGTTTATTGATGGCTTCTTAGTAAGGGGTAGAAAGGGTTTGGGGGTGGAGGTTTCTCATTTGTTATTTGCAAACGATACTCTCATTTTTTGTGAAGCTAGCAAGGAGAATCTAGAATACCTGTGCTGGGCCTTTTTGTAGTTTGGGGTGATTTCAGTCAGGGCTAAAGATTTACTTGGAGAAAAGTAAGTTGATCCTTGTTAGGGATGTCTCTAATATGGAGGAGCTTGTTGGGATTTTAGATTGTAAGGTGGGTGCTCTTCCAACCACCTATTTAGACCTTTCGTTGAGGACCCCTTACAAGTCCTACAAGGTTTGTAAAGGGATGGAAAAATGTTTTCAAAAAAGGATTGCTTGGTGGAAGGGACAATCTCTTTTAGGGGAGAGGGGGAGACAAATTTTGATAACGAGCACTTTTTCCAGTTTATTGATTTATTTCGTGTCCCTCTTTGCTATCCTGAAGAGGGTAGCATTGGGATTGGAGAAGATTCATAGGGATTTTCTTTAGGGAGTGAGGGTTTGTTAGGATCACAAGTCGCATTTGGTGAATTGGCCTATTGTATGCATGGAAAAACAAAAAGGGGCTTTGGGAACGCTCTTTGGAAACAAGTAATTGCAGGAAAGCACAGGTAGGAAAAAGGGAGGTGGTGTACTAAAGAAGTGAGAGAGAGGGATATGGAGTGGGGGCATGGAAGGCAATCAAAGGTAGATAGGTTGCATTCAAGGTCAAAACGGAATTTTTAATTGGTTGGTCCAAGCTTTCACAATTGTCGAAGTCTTTCCTAATTCTCTCTTTCCAGATGGTCTAAAACACACATAATAGAACAACCTTCCAAGCCTTCTTTCTCTTCTTTTCCACCAAAAGAACCGTGTCAACTCAAGAGAAACCCCCTAACTAAAGAGTGTACCACCCACAATGCACCAAACAAAGAAAAAATTAATTGCCACATAATGCATGCTTTCTTGCAATGAAGGATAATATGATCACCCGTTTTTTCTTTTTCTTTGCACATGTAGCATCTATTAGGAATCCTCCAACTCCTCCTTTTGAACTGATTTAGAATCAAAATTTTGGCCAGGTTGCTTCCCAAGCAAAGAAGCTAACTCTCACTAGGACCCAAGAATTCCATACTATATTGTAAGAGAACGGCTCCACTCTTCTACTTGCCAAAGAGGAGTGGAAAGACTTAACTGAGAAGTTACCATTCTGTGAACCCAACCATACCATAGAATCCTTACAACCTAAACTAATGAAGTGGTCATACAATCTCCCAAAAAATACATCTACCTCCTCTAGCTCTCAATCATGCAACCGTCTAACAAACCTAAGGCCCCAACTACCACCAACCACCCAAGGATCTTTTGAAGAGGCTATAGAATAAAGATCCGAAATTCTTTCTTAAACCTTTTTTGGGATTGGGTTAGATTTTATATTGGAGATGGTTTTTTGTCATTGTTAGAATTTGTGAACTAGTTAGCCTATTTGTAGGATGTGGCTAGTTTTTGTGTCTTCGCATCTCTTTTTTTGGTCTTTTGGTTGCTTTGTATACATCATGTATTCTTTTTGTTCTCCTTAATACATTCTTCACTTTCCTATTAAAAAAAAGTATTACTTAAATAATCTGGATGAGCATCTGAAATGCATAGATCAGGCTGATATGGTGAAGGAAATGACTACCTTTGGTGTGTGTATATATATGTATGTTTGTATATATGTTTATTTTCTCTGCTTTGATTCAGATCTTTCTTACATATTAGCAGACCATTTCGGTTACCTGCCATTCTTGTGGGAGATGGGCGGCTTGGCGGTATTTCTGGGACTATTTCAGCATACGAGAGTTTAAAACTCCGTGGTTATGATGTTGTTGCTATTGTCATTGAAGATCATGGGCTTGTTAATGAGGTGCCATTATTGTCTTATTTGGGTAATAGGTAATGTGATACTCTAAATATGTCATATTTTGGGGCCCAATTGTCTGTTCTCAAATTTATACGTGATCTTGCAGCAACCATTTGCTGACTTTGATATTGAATTACCATTTGATCTCTCTCTCTCTCTCATGCTTTTGATATCTGCTTGTTTCTTTTCCTTTAGGCTTATGCATTTGACTTTTATATTTATTATATCTTTTTGGTTCTTATAGGGTTCCTGTGCTTGTGTTGCCACCTGTTCCTCAAGATCCATCAGACAACCTGATGGAGTGGTTTGATAAGTCTCAGGCTGTGTTTAGTTCTCTCAAAGAAATAATGTTGTCAGTTTATTCAGAAAGAATTCAGAGATTTCATGACATGCCAAAGAGGGCAGGAGATATTTTCTGGTGGCCATTTACTCAGCACAAACTTGTACCTGAAGAAACTGTTACAGTAATTGACTCACGCTGTGGTGAAAATTTTTCTGTCCACAAGGTCTGTTTCGTAATTACTTGTATTAGTTAGTCTGTCTTTTGTAATCCCTTGGAAACTGTCCATGACTGGAAGAATGGAAGGGTTTAAGTTGTTGCACTTGAGGCATAATGTATTTTATTTTTACCTTTTTTCCAGGTAGATACATATTATACAATACATTTCTTAATGGTGCTATAAATACAGATGCAATTGTATTCTGAACTAATTTTTTCATTTTTTATGTCCAATATAGGTCCAGAATAATGATTTCATTGCACAACAGTTTGATGCATGTGCTAGTTGGTGGACTCAAGGACCTGATGCCACTTTGCAGGTCATCCTTTGACTAAAAGAGTTTTTCTTGCTTGTTTTTTTAAATAAGTATATAGATACTCTATCAATGACTTATGAATTTTCATTTTATTTTATTTTATAATTAGCAGCAAGCAGCAAATGACTTGTGAGTTTTTTTTTTTTTTTTCTTGTTCAGTCCAAGTGAGGGCTGTTCACACGAGGATCCCTGGACTTGTGTGCAACAACTTGAGGAAAATATCTTTCAGCTTTGACTTTGTTGCTCCACCTCTGGATTTTCCAATTTCTTATTAATTCCTGTTGCTCACTGTTAAAATTCTTGTTATCATAATCCTTTCTTATTACATGATTTACTGGAAAGAATAGTGATTTTCTATCCTGTTTGAGATACCTAGTTTATTTTAACACATGCGACTAGAGTAGAGGGCAAGATTGATAAAAGTGTGAGTGCATACAATAATATACAAGAGGTCCTAGTGTTTCTTTTGCTTTTTTCTGTGTATATGTTGAGTATTTTGCCACTACTGAATTTTTTTTTGAACTTAATTATTGTCTATTGCCTTTTTCAAAGTTTAAGATGGTGTGTCACTCAATCATGGTTAATCTTATTCATGCCTTTAGTATATCAATGTAAAACAATAATCACCCTAACCAATTGATTTAATCATATTGCGTGTTCGGTTTGTTATACTTTCAGGTAAATCAGTGTCTTCTATTTAAATTTTCTCTTTACTCATGAGGGAATAGACGTAATAGTGTCTTATTAATGAAAGTTTCCCCAGTTCTGAATTGAGAACTTGGTGCCTTCAGGGCTGTATCTTAGGGACCACATTGCAGAAAATATGAAGCCATGCTTCAAAACATTTAAGATTCTGAACTCTTGTGAACTTGTGGTTTTGTTTTCTGTTATTAAGATCTTGTCAGATGCAGGAAATGTGGCAACCAATGATGAAGATAACAGTTATTTACAAAACCTGCCAAATAGTTAAAATTATGTGTATACTCCCTGTATGCCTTTGGCGGTTTGCCCTTTAATACAATTTGTGCTTACTTATCAAAAAAAATAGTTAAAATTATGTATTCCTTATGGTTCAATCGTAGACATTTGGGTTGCACCTGTGAGAGGGTGGGGAAACCTGACAATTGAAACTCATGGAATTCTTAGCAGAAAGCTAGGTTTTGTGGAAGGCTTTGAGGTTGGGTGGAGAGGTGTCAAAGTATTTCATCTTTGGTTTTCTAATGATGCTATCCTCTTCTCTTTCACATGTTTTGATAACAACTAATCACAAGGCCATGCTTAGGGTTTTTTCAGTATGGTGTTGGGAATGAAGATTTCACCTTGAGAAAGTTATTGTTGGGAGTGAACCTCATCTTTAGTTTTCTAATGATGCTATCCTCTGCTCTTTCACATGTTTTGATAACAACTATGTTTAGGATTTTTTCAGTATGGTTTTGGGGCTGAAGATTTCACCTTGAGAAAGTTATTGTTGGGAGTGAACCTCAACTAGGATTGGCTTTGGTGTCTAACTTCTCCCCTAGGTTGTGTATCAGTAAGTGGATAGTGAGTTGCAGTAGCCAGGGAGCACCTACTTTTTGGGATTCAGTTATCAAGCATCTGAATGATTAGATGGTTGGAAGAAGGTTGTTGATTTTGTTACACAGCATCATCACATTGAATTAATCCTGCTTTGCTTACATTCTTCCCTCCATTCCAAAATCCCTATTACAGGATGGCTGTCAAGATTGAGAAAACACAATGGGTGTTTCCCATCACTGCCCCACCCAGACTCACTAGAAACCAAGGGCATGACTATCATTTCACATATTAGTCCCTGTAACCTGACATGGAAAGAGCTCAGAATGAATTGCTAATTCAACCTGATTATTATATTTATATAAACAGAGCATGCTAGTATTTTACAAATACTGAGCTCCAGTAAACTGAAACAAACAATCCATTATAATGAGTAACCGATACTGGAGATTTTATATATAAATGCTTGAAAGATCCACATTCTAAAATGGAACTTGCATACCAAGTATAAATAGATCTTAAGGTAGATGCTCCCCAAGTGCCTGTCAATTTATTCTTCTCTTGTCACCTGTCTTGTCAATCACTTGGAATGGAAGAAAGTAGACATGAATTCCAGCCTAGTAAGAAAAATATTATAGCAAAGTAGATCAAGCAATGGGCTGTAAAACCATGATTGAATAAGGCAAGTTTTAAGCTTTACCTTAGACTAGTCCTCCAAGGGAATGCCTAGTTAGTTTGGATGGGCCTTTAGCCAATTGTAGAAGCACCTAATAGGAGATGCCTTTTAGCACAGGGTCATTTGTGGTCTCTACAAGGTGCTTAGGCTTGCAAATGGGGTAAATCCAATGTGTTAAGGGAAGTAGGCCAAAGGGTGGAGTTAGATGGGGAGTTTGCCAGCAACCCCTTGATGAGGATGGATCTCTAAGATATATATCAAGAAAGGGAATTTGTATTAGTTGCAATTAAAGTAGGATTAATATTAGTTGGAATTAAATTAGGATTAATATTAGCTGGAATTAAATTAAATTAGTATTGGTTGGAATTGAAGAAGGATTAGTATCTGTTAGAGTTAAATTAAGATTAACTAATTAGGTTATATGATAATTAGAATTAGAGTTATAGTAGTTTATTAGAATTTTTTTTTTTTTTGATAGGTAAATTATAATAATATATTAAAGGCACTTGCAAAATGGCGTAACAAAGTACACACAGAGCATACAATTAAGGCCAAAAAGCAAGCAAGAGGAAGATAGGAAAAACAAACACCTACCACTCTAACAGTGACCAGCCCCCAAAAGAACTACACTCACCCTAGTAGTAGAACCCAAAAAATAGAGAATACCCAAACATACCCCAATTGAAAACATACCTCAACTGAAATACAACTTAGAAGAACAAAATTTTCCCCTTGAATCCAATTGCAATAAAAAACTCTCATCCAAAATGGTAACGAAACAACAAACTCACTAAGCAAGCGTTGGAACCCCAGTGCGCCCCCCTTTCCTTGACAGGGAACGAAGACCTATTGTAATTAATCAAGCATTCTAACTTTCAGGTTTCTCTCTTAACATGAGATATAGAAAAAGGTTTCCTCTTCCCCCCTGAGACCTCAATCCCACGCCCTTTTCTTGATTCCAGCTTCCTCAAAAGGGAACTGATCTCCTTTTCTAAGCTGGCAGCAGGCATCCCCATAAATCTACAGAAATTGGCAAACTTCCTGGGAAGGCTATCAGGATCCTCCCCCACCAATTCGCAACCAGAACCCACTGCCTTAAAGGCCTCAATGTTTGTTGTTTGGTCGATGATCTGTAGGCCAGAGATCTTCGACCAAGCTCTCTTGTCCGAGGTGTCTAGATACCCTTGCTCTCCTCCACTCTCTCCTAAGGGGTCTTTCGGCTCTGGATGCTGATTGCTAAGGATGTAGCTACAAGAAGGCAGTTTGCTTGAGTTTATTGGAATCTTAGTAGACTTTAGATTTTTTAGAAAAGCTTATAAATAAGACTAATCAATGTAAATCAAAGTAATAAATTGATTGATATTAATAATATTATGTTTTTTTTATTGCAAGTGTTGTCATCCTCAATGGCGAGACTCCTAAAAAGCCTTAGTGAGACTTTAAGGTTTCCATCTCTTCTTCATCATATCTTCTTGCTCTCTATTTTTTTTCTTTTTTCTTTACCATAAACTTTATTCCTTGTTCCTCTCCTTACACCCTAAAAAATAAAGGGTTATTTTATTAAAAGGGTCATTGAAAACCTAATTTTGGAAATCTAACTCTCTATTCTTTTTTGGCCCTTTCTGGGAGGAACATTGTACCAAGGTTAGGGTTTTGTGGGATTGAGGATGATTCGAAATCAGTCGGTTGTAGTGGAGAGAAAGATTTTCCAGGTGAAGTCTGAAGATTACAATGGAGGAAAATGGCTTTCAATAACAGAGAGAAGCCGAGGTTATGTGGTTTCTTTAGATTTTGGAGAGGAGGAGACGGGTTGGCTAGTGGAGCAGTTAGAGAAAGCTGTGGAGTTGGAGGATTCCAGGGGTTACATTCGAAAAATGAGGGGCAAGACCAGGACTCATCTGATGGAAATATGTTTTAATAGCAGAGGGTGTTATATGAAGATCACAGAATATAGTGCAAAGAGAAAACCTTTGGTCTTAGTTGTTCCAAGAGGTGTTAATGGCTGTGGGTGGGAAAACCTCAGGAAGGTGATTGCTTCAGTCCAAGAGTTATCTGTTCAAGTTGGGAGAGAATCGAAGGAGACGCAAAACAAGCTTCAAGAGAGCAAAGGAATGTACAGAGGTGAGAGGACCTATGCTGAGGTGGTTGCAGAGAAAGGAACAAGGAATGGCGCAGGGATGCCAGTTGGAAAATGGGCAAGAGCGGTGGTTTGTGAAGGCAAAGGAGAGATACGTGACTGGTGTGAGGTTGGAAAGGCTATAGCGAGAAGGGTGGGGATGAAAGGAATGGTATCCGTAACACCCATTTCTGCTTACAAAGGGTGTTTTTTTGTGGAAAATGCAAGGAAAGCTCAGTGGTTTCAAGAAAGAGGTAGTTTCACAGTGAGAGGAGAGGTTTTTGCTCTGAGGAGATGGTCGCCAGAAGAGAACTCAGTGGTGAGGGGAAAATTTAGACGGGGGTGGCTGGAGCTAAGAGGTCTCCCTTTCCACCTGTGGGATGAGGTGCAGTTGAGTCACATTTTGCAGCAGTGGGGGAGGGTAACGGAGGTGGCAAGAAACTCCTTGAAGTTTGTTGATTTGTCGAAAGTAACATTGCGGGTGGAAATGCTTCCAAAGGTCGTGCTCCCAGCGCTATTAGAGGTAGAAGATGGAGATTGGATATACACGGTTGCAGTTACAGTCACCGGAGAAGATGACGGAGAAGACGACGGAGGAGACTATATCAAGTCTGAATCGAGTCGCAGCAAGGACGAGATGAGGTCAGCCGGGGGTTGCGTCTTGAAGAAGCCACAGATGGTCGAGGGGCTACGAGCTATTGACAGGACCAGTGACTGCCAAAGATGGATGCCCCGTCATCGTCTCCATTTTAGCTCTTCAGATTCAAAATCGGCTAAGGGGGAGAAAGGAAAGGGAAGGTGGATATCGGGCCCAAGGGCGGGAAGCAATGTCGGGCCAACACCAGACGCCTTTGAAGCCCGTTCTGGTTGGGCCCAAGTTGGGGGGAAGGATTTTGGGCCATTAGTGGGTCCAGCCCATAAAGGATCTTCAAATGGTGGCCCGTTTGTATCTTCGTCTTCAAAGCTCCAAGGACCAGGGCTCTCTGCAAAGAATAGAGCGTCGGAAGGTCTTCCTCAAGCGTCGTCAAAGACGAAGGGATCTCCAGTCTCCGTAAGGCGCAGAGCAAGAAGTGGGCCGCCGAGATTTGACGAGGCGTCTTCTTCCCCGAAGCGTAGCTTTGAAGGAGGGGACTCACTGGTGACAAATCGGGGCAAATCTCACTCCAGAAAGAGTGATTTATCCACTGGTTTGGAAACATCCAAAGTTTCCACCGGCGAGACAGAGGGGGAAGAGGGGATTTTGCAATGCAAACTGATCAATGAGGTGCGTAATCCTATCTCAGCTGCTTCTGAGCGAGATTTTCCTCTGTCTGGGGCTTTTGAGTCGATTCTTATTCCCGAAACCTCGGTTTCTTTGGGTCATCCTTTTTGTGTCCATTCTTCTTCTTCGTATCCGTTGGAGTCAAGCCACGCTTTTCAGCGTGGACCTGTTTCTATCTCTCCTGTGGTGTCTGATAACCATCGTGGTGGTGCGTCCTGTTCGAAAGGTGTGGTGGTACCCCTAGAAACCTCTAACCAAAAATCTAAAGACCGACCTTTCCTTAGGGAAATTCCTAGCAACCTTGAGGTGCGTGGTGACTCAGTTGAGGCTTTGTTCCCTGTGCAAGAACCTTCCACTCTCCCGCTGGAAGGTTTTCAGATTGAGGGGCTTACGCCTCGGAAGATGGTCAAGGTTCAGTCGGTTCTGGAGAGTTTGAGGGTTAGAATTGTCAGGGATAATGGGAAAGGTGTGGTGGGAGAGAACAGGAATCCTCTCTCTGCGGACAAGGTTTATTCCAGAAGAAAGAAGAAAAAGGGTTCTGGAACTCGAGGAGAGGATTAGTCTGGGTGCGGGTTGTGTTGGGTTGTGATTGTTCTAATGAAGATTTTAAGTTGGAATACAAGAGGTTTAGGTTCTAGGAAGAAAAGGAGGACTGTGAGAAGGTTTTTAAGCACTCAAAACCCAGATGTGGTGATGCTTCAGGAAACAAAGCGTGAAATTTGGGATAGGAGGTTAGTGAGTAGTATTTGGAAAGGTAAAAGTCTGGCTTGGGTTGCTCTTCCTGCTTGTGGGGCGTCGGGGGGGATTGTGATTTTGTGGGATTCAGTTAAGTTCAATTGTTCAGAGAAGGTGTTAGGATCCTTCTCTGTTACTGTAAAATTGAACTCTGATGAGGAAGGGTCTTTTTGGCTAAGCTCAGTGTATGGCCCGAATAAGGCAGTGTGGAGGGAGGACTTTTGGTTGGAACTTCAAGATCTACATGGTCTAACTTTCCCAAGGTGGTGTGTAGGAGGGGATTTTAATGTGATCAGGAGGATATCTGAGAAGATGGGTGATTCTAGGCTAACAGTCAACATGAGGCGTTTTGACGAGTTTATAAGGGAAAGTGGTTTGTTGGACCCCCCTCTTAGGAATGCGGCTTTTACATGGTCAAACATGCAAGTCGATCCTATTTGCAAGAGGTTAGATAGGTTTTTGTTCTCTGCTGAGTGGGATTCTTTTTTCTCTCAAAATATTCAAGAGGCCCTTCCTAGATGGACATCTGACCATAGCCCAATTTGCTTGGAAACTAATCCTTTTATGTGGGGGCCGACTCCTTTTAGGTTTGAGAATATGTGGTTGCTCCATCCTGAGTTTAAAGAGAAGTTTAGAGACTGGTGGCAAGAGTGTTCGGTTGAAGGTTGGGAAGGTCACAAATTTATGAGGAAACTAAAGTTTATTAAATCAAAGTTGAAAGAGTGGAATACAAGGGTCTTTGGAGATTTAAGAGAGAGGAAAAAGCATATTCTTACGGACTTAGGCAGAATTGATAGAATTGAACAAGAAGGGAATTTAAATCTTGAGCTGGTCTCGGAAAGGATCTTAAGAAGGAAGGAGTTAGAGGATTTGTTATTGAAGGAAGAGGTTCAATGGAGACAAAAATCTAGGGTTAAGTGGATTAAAGAAGGGGATTGCAATTCTAAGTTTTTTCACAGAGTGGCCACTGGAAGAAGAAGTAGGAAGTATATAAAGTCTCTGATTTCTGAGAGGGGGGAGACTTTAAATAACATTGAGGTTATTTCTGAGGAGATTGTAAACTTCTTTGGGAATCTTTATTCCAAACCCGAGGGTGATTCTTGGAAGATTGAAGGGATTGATTGGGCCCCTATTTCTGAAGAGAGTGCAATTTGGTTGGATAGGCCGTTTTCGGAAGAGGAGGTTCGAATGGCAGTTTTCCAATTGAATAAGGAAAAGGCCCCTGGCCCTGATGGCTTTACCTTAGCAATTTATCAAGAGTGTTGGGATGTGATTAAAGAGGATCTTATGAGGGTGTTTTTTGAGTTCCACACTAAAGGGGTAATAAATCAAAGCACAAATGCGACTTTCATTGCTATGGTGCCTAAGAAAAGCCAAACTTTCAAAATCTCAGATTATAGACCTATTAGTTTGGTTACAAGTTTATATAAGATAATTGCTAAGGTCTTATCAGGGCGGTTACGTAAAGTTCTTCATGAAACAATCTTTGGCTCGCAAGGAGCCTTTGTGGAAGGGAGACAAATATTGGATGCTGTATTGATAGCCAATGAAGTGGTGGATGAGAAAAGAAGGTCAGGAGAGGAAGGGGTAGTTTTCAAAATTGATTTTGAGAAGGCCTATGATCATGTGGAGTGGGGCTTTTTAGATCATGTGCTTCAAAGGAAGGGGTTTAGCCAGAAATGGAGAGCTTGGATGAGGGGTTGTTTATCTTCTTCTAGTTTTGCTATCCTAGTTAATGGGAATGCAAAGGGTTGGGTTAAAGCCTCTAGAGGATTGAGACAGGGAGATCCTCTTTCTCCTTTCCTTTTTACTCTAGTAGCAGATGTTCTAAGTAGGTTGATGATTAGAGCTGAGGAAGCTGGGATAACTGAGGGTTTCCTTGTGGGGAGGGATAGGACTAGAGTGTCCTTGCTACAGTTTGCTGATGATACCATATTTTTCTCTAAAGCCTCTTTGGATCTTCTTCAAAACCTTAAGATTATCCTTTTGGTTTTTGGGCAAGTATCTGGTTTAAAAATCAACTTAGAAAAAAGCACCATTTCAGGTATCAACACTAGGCAGGAAATGTTGTCCAGTTTGGCTTTGGTTTTGGAGTGCAGAGTGTCAGAGTGGCCTTTGTCTTATTTAGGCCTCCCTTTAGGAGGGAACCCAAAGACAATAGGATTTTGGGATCCAGTGGTTGAGAGAATTTCGAGGAGGCTGGATGGGTGGAAAAAGGCCTATTTGTCTTTGGGTGGGAGGATTACTCTAATTCAGTCTTGTCTGTCTCATATCCCTTGCTATTTCCTTTCCCTCTTCAAAATCCCTGTATCTATAGCTTCAAAGATTGAGAAGATGCAAAGGGATTTTCTTTGGTCTGGGGCCGGGGAAGGGAAGAGAGATCACCTTATCAGATGGGAGGTTGTCAGTAGACCAAGGGAGATGGGAGGTTTGGGCTTTGGGAAGACTTCTATGAGAAATAGTGCCCTCTTAGGGAAATGGCTTTGGAGGTTTCCTAGAGAAAGGAGCGGTCTTTGGCATAAGGTTATTGCGAGTATATATGGGACACATCCTAATGGATGGGACGCCAACATGGTGGTTAGATGGTCTCACAGATGTCCTTGGAAGGCTATTGCTCAAGTTTTTCAAAAGTTCTCCCCTTTTGTTCGCCTAGTGGTGGGTAATGGGGAGAGAATTCGGTTTTGGGAAGATCTTTGGTGGGGAAACCAAACTTTGTGTGCTCAATTTGCTGAACTCTACAGAGTTAGTTCTGTGAGAAACCTTACTGTCTCAAATGTCCTTGGCAACTCCTTTCCATTGTCTTGGAATTTTAACTTTCGCCGCAATCTAACGGATTCAGAAATTGATCTCCTTCAGAGATTAATGTCCTCCCTTCATTCTGTGCTTCTTTCCCCTTCCTCATCAGACTCAAGAGCGTGGTCTTTGTCTTCGTCAGGTTCGTTTTCAGTGAAATCTTTTTTCTATGCCTTGTCTAAAGATTCAAATCCTTTAATGTTCCTTCCGGCCAAGTTTTTATGGAGCTCAAAAGTCCCTTCAAAGGTTAAGGCCCTCGCTTGGTTAGTAGCACATGGGAAGGTAAACACTAATGACAAGTTGCAATTGAGAAGACCCTACAAAGCCCTCTGTCCTCAATGGTGCATTCTTTGCAAAAGAAATGGAGAGTCGATTGATCATCTTTTTCTTCATTGTCCCGTCACCATTGGACTTTGGCACAGGTTGTTCAATCTAGTAGGTGTGATTTGGGTCCCTCCAAGGAGCATTGAGGATATGTTGGTTATTTCCTTTAGAGGCTTGGGGAACTCAGTAAGAGGCAAGATTCTTTGGCAAATTGCTTGCCTTACTTTGATTTGGATAGTGTGGCAAGAAAGGAATAATAGAATCTTTGAGGATAAAGGGAGAACGGAAGAGGTGGTGTGGGATTTGATTTGGTTTTACTCTTCTCTATGGGCTTCTTGTACTGAAGCTTTTAGAGGAGTTCCTCTAAGCATCCTACAAATCAATTGGATTGGGGTTTGCGTTTAAAGAGTTTGAAGATTGTTGGGTTTTCTCTTGTTTTTAGATTACTATTGTTGGGTGTTTTCCTTGGTTATTGTGTAGGAAGGACCTCTCATCCTTCCCTTGGTTTTTTTTCTCTTTCTTTTGTCTCTTTTTTCTCTTCTGTATTTGTTCTTTTATTAATATAATCTTCTTCGTTTCTGATCAAAAAAAAAAAAAAAAAAAAATTCTTTTTTGGCCTTAGCTAATAGATTCAAGAGGTTACTTTTGACAATACAAGGAAGGAGGCTTAATTCTAATTTGGAAGATAGGGTGCTTTGGAAAGAGACTAAGGACGAGATTTTTTCAGTTAAATCTCTTTATAGTGCTCTAGATTCAAGAAGTGCTGTTCAGTTTCCAAAGAGTGTCATTTGGAGTCCTTGTGTTCCTACTAAAGTGGGTTTTTTTGTTTGGGAAGCCTCTTGGGGTAAGGTGTTAACTTTGGATCAACTAAAAAGGAGGGGGTGGACCTTAGCTAATAGATGCTTCCTTTGTTGTGTGGAATAAGAGTCTATTGATCATATTCTAATTCATTGCACCAAGGCAAGAGTTTTATGGGAGCTATTGTTTGCTTTTTTTGGAGTGATGTGGGTCCTTCCTTATTCGGTTAGAGATACCCTTCTTGGTTGGCATGGTACCTTCATGGGCAAGAAGCGTAGTAAGGTGTGGATGACAGATCCCTTATGTCTTTTTTGGGCGGTGTGGAAGGAAAGAAATAAAATCGCTTTTGAAAATGAGGAACTTTTGATTCATAGGATGAAAAATTCTTTGTATGTAATTTTTGGTCTTGGACTAAGTTGGTTATAGATGAAGGACCTTTACCTTTAATCAACTTTTTTGATTGGCTGGGTTCTAGTTGAGCACTAGTGAATTATTTGTGGTTCCTCTTCTTTTTGTTCTTGCCTTTTGGTGCCTCTTGGATACCCTTTGTATGCTTTGGGTCAGCCTTCAGGTGCCATTTTCTCTCTTCATATATATATTTTTTGTTAGTGTGTTTACTTATAAAAAAAAAAAAAAAAAAAAAAATCGTTTTTTGGCCTCATTTTGACAAAAATGCCCTCATTTTTTTCTTGTAAAAATAACCATTTATTTTAAAACACACATGTAAATACTTGAAATAGTTAAGGACATTTATGTCAAAAATGAGTTACTCTTCAAATAAAAATATGGAAGGGGTTAAATTCACAAATATGGGGATTATTTCATCCCTTTTAACCAATTAATTTAAAAATAAAAACCCTAGCCCACCTACTTGAGTGTGGACAACCATCCTAGGGTTATCCTACATCACCCCTGCTGGCATATGATGCATATCTGTTGACACTTGTCCCAAGAATAGCAGTGAATTTAGTCTCCCTCTCTATCCACTAGAACAGGAGCAAACCTTATACTTCAAATCATCCATGTAAGCAGTAGAAAGAGGGTTAAGTACATAACTGAGGTTGATATTAATAAGCCCACTTGTCATTAGACTTGATTTAAATGCATGCATTTACAAGTCCATGTGATGCACATGAATTTGGATGCTGACATAAGCATAATATGAAATTTCTCTAACTTGAAACTTTCACCATATGGAACTTCTACGAATGAAAAGACTTTATGAACTCTAACTGTGACTCGAATATTAAAAAAAAATGCGACTAAATACGAAACTTACACTATGAGACTCATTGGCTTGGAGATAAGGACCATCTAATGCTACTGGATGTGCTCATCATTCAGCCCTTGTGAACGAGCCCACCTTTCACTAACAGAAGCATATTTGCCATATCCCTCTAACCTGGAACTTTCAAGATATGAAACTTCTACCAATGAAGAACTTCCTAAACTCTAAATGACACAAAATTACCCAACTAAGTAAGAAGCCTTTTTAGGTCTTATGCAGGGAAATCTTGACTTTCCATGAAACTTTTCAAATTGTATGGCTCAATTTAGTAATTTTTACTAAAACAAGGAAAGGGCCTTATATTAACTGAATAAAACCAAACCAATCCCAAGTGAAGCAAGAGTTGAGGAAGCCCCTAATTTATAAATTTCCTAAATACCCTAAAATAAGGAAATGTCAAGATTTCTCCAAATTAAATGAGGCTTTAAAACTAGAACCAAATCAGTTCAACTGTACCGCCACCAAAAAAATACCCATTTATTATAAGACAAAAAGGTGGTATCTATTGGTCCACTGCTGGGATTCTCTTGGGGTTTCTCCTCCTCCTTTTCCTTTTTTCAGTATTACTTTAGTTTCATATCTATGTGGTCTCCACTTTTGATGTATACAATGAAAGGGAAGCTGCATATAAAAATGAAGCAATAAGAAAAACCATATCATGTGCTCATGTTTAGTTCTTTGATATATGTTTTTTGATAGGCAAACAGAAGATATATTAAAAAAAAAGCCAAAACAAAAGGAGGTGCAAACCTATGTGTTTGTATAGTTCTCTTATACATTGATCTTTGTTCATTAAGTAGGTGCCTGAAGCAGTGAGTTTTTCATTTTATTATTTTTTCTATCATGGGCTATAAGCTTTAAGACTGCAGGCTTGAGTCATTTTCATCTTATTTCCCTTTTTGTTGAGTCTTTGCATAATGCCAGAATCATTGATTTTATTTGCTTCAAAAGTGTGTTGGTAAGTTTGTCTTAACTGTGGTTATTTGTTTAGGTGGTTTCAGATTGAGCTTGCAAGAGATGTGGGTTATGCTGCTGCAAGATTTGGGCATGTAATGTTTCCTGAGAATGTTTATGAGCCAGCTTTAGAATGTGCAGAACTTTTGCTTGAAGGTGTTGGGAAAGGTTTGAATTTTTTTTCCCCTCTCTAAAAGTTTTATGGTAAAGTTTTTCCCCTAATTTGTCTTTACAGGTTTAAAAGATATATTTGCCATTGGTTTCTGAAGTTGTCTCACTAGATTTATGAAACCCATGTCTGCTTCTATTTGAACTGAATACACCATTCTCTTTTGTCCTGAGGTTAGCAAAGGTATTGTTGTTAGTATGAGTGGGATCCATAGAATGGTAATCTACTGTGAATTAGATTCTGCAGTGCTATTGATGATCCTTTTTTTGGGGTTAAATTTGGTTTTCTGTAAATCGATTGGCCCATTGAGGTTATCATCCATTCAAATATTTAAATTAAGCGCTAAAAAAATTAATATCTTTGATGAGTTGTGGTAAGTATCAGCTTGATTACCCAACTGTAGTTTGATTGTACTTGCCCTAAAAGAATTGGAGGTAGGTTTCTTTAATAGAATTGAAAGATAAAGTTTCCAGAATGATTTTATCACCCTTCAAAAAATTGATGAAAGGATTGTATCAAATGCTTAATAGCCAAATTTTAGTATATGCATTAATCAATTTATACTGCATGTTGTGAACTTCTTGATCATAATAGAAGATGGACATTTTACCCATTTGACAGCTTTTTTTCTGTTATTTATGATTTTCTGGATTTGTTGAAGTTTTTATTCATTACTTTTCCTGTCATGCTTTATTTCCAATCTTTAGTTGTAACGGTTAAATCATGTTCTCATTATGCAGGTTGGGCTTCTCGAACTTTCTTTTCGGATAATGGATCTACAGCAATTGAAGTTGCTCTTAAGATGGCATTTCGAAAATTCTCTCTTGATCATGGCATCATTTTAGATTCCACTGATCCTAACACGATTGGGAAATTCATTGAAGTCAAGGTGCTCTTCACCAATTAGCTCTCATATTTATCTTTGAAATATTTGCATCATGTGTTATACATTTACCCAAAATTTTTGGTTGTTTCTAAAGAAAATGAGTTTCTTTGTGTTGATAATCTCATGCTGTGGCAGATTGGTTTTTAAATTCACTCTCTTTCTTGGTACACGTTCTAAAAGCAATTTCTTTTTAGTCTTTACTAGTTGAGTGCTAACATGTTCTGATAACCTACATTAACACATAAGTTAGCTTAGAGTTGCATTAACTATGCTATTTCAACAAGAATAACATCACTGTCAGCCATGGAGTTGTTCAATCATAGAATGACTTTTTGGTAGATTCGAAATTTCGAACCGGGCAGAGAAAAGATGCTGGTTTTAACTGGAAAATGATGAAGGGAGGAGGCAGATGCTGGTTTGCAGTGGATTCAAAATCTTTTGAAATCTCTGTAGAGGTGTTTGGGGAGAGATGTAAGGGAATCATTGTGGAAAGGAGTAGAGGCTTTACTTCGTGGGTCAGGTTTGGAAGTTTCAGCTTGTGCTGCTTGCTGGAAGGGGTGGAGGCTTGCTGTAGGGGTGTTATTGTGCAGGGTCTGGTCAAAAGGTGGGAAGATGGAGGAAGGATGTTTAAGTTGGAAAGTCGAGCAAATGAGGCAAGGAGATTCTTATTGTGTTCCGTGGTTGACCTGGAATCAAAGAGATATTGCTTAGTGTTTCCAGAAGGAAAAGGTATTATGGGAGGTTGGGTTTTGTTGGCTGAAAAGCTCCGCTCCCTTGGCGTTATGTCTCGGGATGAGCCTAGGGGAAATGCTACTTTCTATGGGACAGGGAGTACAGTTGGGGAATCTGAAGGAAAAGCCCAAAAATCCTATGTTGATGTGGTGAAATCAAGAGAGCAAAAGGTAGGGGAAACACTTTGGTTACAGTTGGGAGAGAAAGATATCTCAAGTGAGAGGAAGTTAATGGACCGATGTCTGGTTGGCAGTTGGGGACATACTCCACTGTCGGATCCAGATATGTATGCTCTTGAAAGTTGGGGGAGAACCCACTGGAATATTAAAGGAGGGTTGAAGTTTGCGAGGATAGGGGGCCCTCTCTTGCTGATCGAGTTTGAGAATAAAGATGAGGCAGATAAGGTGCTTTTAAGAGGAAGCAGATGGTTCAAGGAATCGACTCTGCATTTGGACAGGTGGGACCCAAAAGTGGGGTGTTCTCAAAATGGCGAGAGAGGCGAGAGTGTTTAGGTGAGAGTCGTGGGATTGCCGTTGCATTTTTGGAGTCAGGAAGCGTTCAGAAAGATAGGGGACTGTTGCGGGGGGTTCGTCGCAGTGGATGAAAACACTGCCAAGTTCAAGGAGCTAAGGTGGGCCAGAATATCAGTGAGATATGTAGGCGTAGAGTGGCCGAGTACCATGCAAGTAGTAGTGAGATCACTTTGTTATGCTCTCCAGCTATGGTGGGAGGTGAAACCAGGCTTGTCGGAAGTGGTTCCGGCGAAAAGTAAAGAAAAGGGCAAGGAGCGGGAGGTTAGGGATGACGGAGAAGGAGATACACGCGCCAGATTCAAAAGGGTGAGAGAAAAGACATATGGGGAACCTGCAAAAGTGGCTGAGAAGTACAAAGTAGGTGAAGGAAGTTGCAGCAAGAAAGCTCAGTCCTCTGGTACTGTGTCGGGAGCAGGAACAGAGGCGGATGGGTCAACAGGAGACCGATCTTCAGCTTGGGGGAAGAGTCCTTGCCCTGGGCTTGGAGGAAATCTGCCACTGGGCCGGCAAGGTGAATCGGGCTGGGTAAGAGAGCCCGATGTGGAGGGCCAAGGGATTAAAAGCTCAGAGGAAATGGGCAGGCCCAATCTGAAGCTTACTAAAGGCCTGGTGGGGGAGTGCCGACCCATTTTGAAGATCGCAAAAGAGGTTAGGGCTCCCGATGGGTGTTACAGTGGTGGCGGAGAGCAGGAGGGGGATTTGTTTGGGTCCAAGCTGGGATCGCCTCGCCCGACCGTCAATCTCTCAGAAATCACTGACGAGGCGTTATTGGAGGAGGCCTCCAGGTATTCCGATCAAACCTATTCTCCTTTTTTGTCTTTGGGGAAACGGGATATCTCTCTCTTTTCTACTCCTTCTGGGTGGGATGGGGAAGGTGCTGTCATGGTTAAGGTTTCCGACCGGGGAACAGCTTCAGATGACGGAGGGGGAGCAGTCATGGACCCGCTAAGGATGATATTGGCAGATGG